>NW_028225180.1:44180484-44617213 GCF_052327205.1 Somniosus microcephalus | reverse complement strand
GGGAACTTTTAGCAGGCATACCCATTGTTGTGGAAGTTTGGAGCCTGACACCCATCTCCAGTGTGACCTCATCGGAAACCCCTCTCACCACCTTGACTGAGCGCTTCCTCAACTGAGGCACCAACAGCAGCAGCAACAACAGGAGCGCCAAGCTGCTGCTCACCCAGCTGAAGCTGCACAAGCTAGAAGGTGCCAGTGTGCGACCACATTGCTGCCCGGGATGCAAGGGATGTACTAATCTTGGCCATATTTGCTTAGCATGCGCAATCAAACACTTTTGCCTCGCACCTTCTTATCAGGCCATTGACAATGGCCAAGAACCTGCGGACTCATTACACTCTGACCACCATACTGGCAATTGCAAGTCGCCCTAAGCCCTTATTATGGAAGTCCCATTAGCAAAATGACACACGCCACAACTGCAACAGTTTGCCATCAGAATATTAATGACAATAATCAACTGATGGCTTTTCAAAGTTAAACACAACATTACAACCAAGTGACTACCATTGTGACAACTTGTGCAATATCTTCCTCTCACGCGTGCTCCTACGTGAGGCTCCCCCAGTTGATCTCTCTCTTCCCCCCAGTCGCTCTCTCTCTATCTTCCAACAACGGAGAGGGTTACCCTGGCAACCGGGCTCGACAGCCACAAACGGCTGTCTCAAGCCGCTCAGGCCCAGACCCGGTCCTGGAGATCAGGAGGCGGAGAGGGGAGGAGGGGTACCAAGGCAACCGGGCCCGGCCAGCCGCAATCGGCCATCTCAAGCCCGGCTCGGGCTGACCGGGGCACTGTGCTCGGCATGTCAGAGCGTGGGGCTGCACGGAGCTCAGCGAAGCCATCGCCGGCAGAGGGGAGAGGGTCTGTTGGCTCCCCCTCCCTTTCTCCCGCCTCCTTCACCCACCTCCCCCACCCATCCACTCCTCTCCCCCCCTCTCCCCCTCCCCTCCCACCCCCTCCACTCGCCCCTCCCCTTCCCCCCTCCTCCCGCCCTCCTCCGCCTCCCCTCCCCCTCGACTTCCCCCCTCCTCCCCTTCCCCCCACCTCCCCCCTCCCCTCCCCCCTCCTCCCCTTCCCCCCTCCTCCCCCCTCCCCTCCCCCCTCATCCCCTCCCCCCTCCTCCCCTCCCACCCTCCACCCATCCTTCCCTCTCCCCTCCCCCCTTTTCCCCTGCCCCGCCCCCCCTCCTCCCCCCTCCTACTCCCCCCCCCTCCCACCCCCTCCCACCCCCCTCTCCCCCCCCTCCCCCTCCCCCTCTCTCCCCCCTCTCTCCCCCCTCCCCCCCTCTCCCAACCCCTCCTCCACCCCTCTCCCACCTCCTCCCCCCCTCTCCCACCCTCTCCTCCCCCCCCACTCTCCCCCCCCCCCCCCTCTTTCCAACCCCCTCCTCCCCCCCTCTCCCACCCCCCCTCTCCCCCACCCCCCACCTCCCCTCCCTCCCACCCCCTCCTCCCCCCTCTCCACCCCCTCCTCCCCTCCTCTCCCACCCCTCCTCCCCCACCCCCTCCTCCCCCCATCTCCCACCCACTCCTCCCCCTCTCTCCCACCCCCTCCTCCCCCACCCCCTCCTGCCCCCTCTCCCACCCCCTCCTCCCCTCCTCTCCCACCCCCTCCTCCCCAACCACTCCTCCCCCCCTCTCCCACCCCCTCCTCCCCCCCTCTCCCACCCCCTCCTCCCCTCGCCCCCCATTGCCCCTCACCTTCCCTTCCCCCTTCCCCCCTCCCCTCCCCTTCCTCCCCCCGTGCCGCTCCCCTTTCCCCCCTCCCCTCTCCCCCCCTTCCCCCGCTCCCCTTTCCCTACCACTCCCCTCCCCTTTCCCCACCCCTTCCTTCCCCCTCCCCTCCTTTCCCTCCCCCCTCCACTCCCCTCCCCCCTCCCCTTTCCCCCCTTCCCTCCCCATTCCCCTCCCCCCCCTTCCCCCCTTCCCTCCCCATTCCTCCCTTCCCCCACTTTCCCTCCCCTTTCCCCCTACCCTCCCCTTTCCCCCCTTTCCCACCCCTTTCCCCCACTTCCCCCCCTTCCCCCCCTTCCCCCCCATTCCCCCCCATCCCCCCCTTCCCCCCATTCCCCTCCTTCCCCCCTTTCCCTCCCCTTTCCCCCCCCTTTCCCTCCCCTTTCCCCCCCTTTCCCTCCCCTTCCCCCCCTTCCCACCCCTTTCCCCCCTTCCCTCCCCTTTCCCTCCCCTTCCCCCCCTTCCCTCCCCTTCCCCCACTTCCCCCCCTTCCCTCCCCTTTCCCCCATTCCCCCCCTTTCCCTCCCCTTTCCCCCCTTCCCTCCCCTTTCCTCCCCTTTCCCCCCCTTTCCCTCCCCTTTCCCCCCCCTTTCCCCCCCTTTCCCCCCCTTCCCTCCCCTTTCCCCCCCAATCCGCCCTCCACTCTCCCCCCAATTCCCCTCCCCTTCCCCCCATTCCCCCATCCCCCCCCTTCCCCATCCCCCATTCCCCCATCCCCCTCCCCCCCATCCCTCCCATTCCCCCCATTCCCCCCTCCCCTCCCCTCCCATTCCCCCCATTCCCCCCTCCCCTCCCCTCTCCTCCCCTTCCCCCTCCCCTTCCCCCCCTTCCCCCCTCCCCTCCCCTCTCCCCTCCCCTTCCCCTCCCCTCCCCTCCTCTCCCCCTCTCCCCTCCCCTTCCCCCTCCTCTCCCCTCTCCTCCCTCCCCTCCCCTTTCCCCCCCTCTCCCCCTCCCCTCCCCTCCCCTTTCCCCCTCCTCTCCCCCCTCCCCTCCCCTTTCCCCTCCTCTCCCCCCTCCCCTCCCCTCCCCTCTCCCCCTCCTCCCTCCCTTCCCCTCCTCTCCCCCCCTCCCCTCCCCTTCCCCCTCCTCTCCCCCTTTCCCCTCCCTCCCCCTCCCCTCTTCCCCCTCCCTCCCCTCCCCCTCCCTCCTCCTTCCCCCTCCTCTCCCCTCCCTCTCCCCCTCCCTCTCCCTCCCTTTCCCCCTCCTCTCCCCCTCCTCTCCCCCTCCTCTCCCCTCCCCTTTCCCCCTCCTCTCCCCCTCCTCTCC
The DNA here is from genome assembly GCF_052327205.1 of Somniosus microcephalus. Lineage (NCBI taxonomy): Eukaryota > Metazoa > Chordata > Chondrichthyes > Squaliformes > Somniosidae > Somniosus > Somniosus microcephalus. The sequence continues at coordinate 44,614,213 of NW_028225180.1, read as the reverse complement.
CCCTCCTCTCCCCTCCCCTTTCCCCCTCCTCTCCCCCTCCTCTCCCCTCCTCTCCCCTCCCTTTCCCCCTCCTCTCCCCCTCCTCTCCCCCCTCCCCTTTCCCCCATTTCCCCCCTCCTCTCCCCCTCCTCTCCCCTCCCCTTTCCCCCTCCTCTCCCCCTCCTCTCCCCCCCTCCCCCCCTCCCCTTTCCCCCCTCATCTCCCCCTCCTCTCCCCCTCCCCTCCCCTCCCCTTTCCCCCCTTCCCCCCTCCCCTTTCCCCCTCCCCTCCCCTTTCCCCCCTCCCCTCCCCTTTCCCCCCTTTCCCCTCCCCTCCCCATTCCCCCCTTCCCCCCTCCCCTTTCCCCCTCCCCTCCCCTTCCCTTTCCCCCTCCCCTCCCCTCCCCATTCCGCGCCTCCCCTCCACTCCCCTTCCCCCCTCCCCTTTCACCCCTCCACTTTTCTCCCATCCCCTCTCCCCCCCCTTTCCCACCTCCCCTTTCCCCCCTCCCGTTCCCCCCATCCCCTTTCCCCCCTTCCCCCATCCCCTTTCCCCCCTTCCCCCCAGTTGCGCTCTCTCTCTTCCCCAGTCACTCTCTCTCTTCCCCCGAGTCACACTCTCTCTTCCCCCGAGTCACTCTCTCTCTTCCCCCAAGTCGCTCTCTCTCTTCCCCCCAGTCGCTCACTCTCTGTCCCCAAGTCGCTCTCCCTCTTCCCCCCGTCGCTCTCCCTCTTCCCCCAAGTCGCTCTCCCTCTTCCCCCCAAGTCGCTCTCCCTCTTCCCCACAAGTCGCTCTCCCTCTTCCCCCCAGTCGCCCTCCCTCTTCCCCCCAGTCGCTCTCTCTCTTCCCCCCCAGTCGCTCTCTCTCTTCCAACAACAACATGCCCTCGAAAAAGCCTCGGTACCGCCGGGCACTCCAGCTAGTATTAAATAAATGAGGGCATCTGGCGCTTATCTCCCTGACACCGGGATACTAGTGAGACAGACTTTATAGCAAGGTTCTGTTTATTGTGAAAAAGCAAAAAAAAAATATTCTCCCGTAATTATCCAGACTTCAATCAGCGCTAAAAACAGCTCTGACCCCGCCGTGATTTGAACAAGCAGCCTACTAATCTAAACACGCAGCCTTCTAATCTAAACAGAGACGCGCGATCGTTGCGCCACGAGGTCACCACAGTACACAGAAATAAACTAGGAAACTGCTCAAAATACATAACAGGTCGAACAGATTCCGAAAAACACTTAAACTTTCGGAGTGCAGAAACTAGTTGGAGCTGCAATCAAGGCCGTGTGAAAATATAAACTGTGGGTGTATATATACAATCATAGCAACTCACAACACAGAAGGAGGCCATTAGGCCCATCATACCTGTGCTGGCTTTGAAAGAGCAGCTGTGCTTAGTGCCACCCCCGCCCGCCTTTTGTCCCTAACCCTGTAAGACCTCATCCTCAAGTAGCTGTGCAACTCCCTTTACAATTTTTTAATAAAATCAGCTTCCTCCACAATTTCAGGTAGAGCTTTCCAGATCCCAACAACTCTCTGAGGGAAGAAATTCTCCACATCCCCCCTCCAGATCTTTTGGCAGTGAATATAATCCTATGACCTCCGTTTATTGACCCACTCGCCCGAGGGAGTAGTTTTTCTCTATCTAGTCTACCAAAACCTCTATTAGGTCACCTCTTTACCTTCTCTGTTCCAAGGAGAACAGTCCTAACTTTTCCAACCTCTCCTCGTAACTGAAGCCCCTCATTCTGGCAGCATCCTGGGAAACCTCCTTTGTATCCTTTCTAAAGCCCTTACATCTTTCCTGAAGTGAGGTGCCCAGAATTGTCCACAATACTCCAGCTGAGGCCTGTGCTCATAAACCCAATTAAACCATATACTTTATTGACAAACTTACCATCTTGACTTGTCACCTTTAAGGATGTGTGTATATGGACACCAATGTATCTCTGTTCATCAACACTTTACATAATCGTGCCATTTATCGTATATTGCCTTTCCATATTAGTCCCCCCGAAGAGCATCACTTCACAATTCTCCGCATTGACTTCCCTTTGCCATGCTTCTGACCATTTCACCATCCTGTCTGTGTCATCCTGAAGACTACAACTATCCTCATCCTTACCTATTATGTTGCCAAGTTTCGTGACATCTGCAAACCATATAATGCTGCGCCAGTCTAGTTCGTTTATAAAAATTGAAAAGATTAATGGACCCAAAACAGTCCCTTGTGGAACACCCCTGCAAAACTCCTCTCCGTCTCAAAATCACCCGTCCAACACTACCCTTTGCTTCCTTTCACTGAGCCAATTCCGTTTCATAGCAACCCCTTTTTTCTTAATTCCATGGGCTTCCATCTTCTTAAAAGCCTCCTGTGTGAGTGTGATATTTACATGTAAATTTAGTGTTTATGTAATGAGTATGATGCTTTATATATGCATCAGTTTAAAGTTTATTTTTGTAATATGATAAACCTACATAAAAGTTAAATATATGTAACTGCATCTGTGATATTTCTAAATGTACTTGGGTGTACCTGTATACAAGTTATACATATATTTGTGTGTATCAGTCTTTTAGTTATCATTGTATTTGTGTGTGTCTGTGTGTGTGTAATTTAAATGTACCATATTGAGAAATAAATACTTACAAAGTATATTTGGAATAAACACAGTTGCCCCCAATAAATGAATCAATATCACAGATGCATGAAAATACATTTGTAAGCAGCAGAGTCATGAAATGCATTTACATATAAAACAAGTCAAAAATAAATTTGTGGCCAAAACGGATCGACCTCATTGTATTTAAAATTATTGCACCGTTTTCATTCATCCAGCCTAATGGTTAGAATTCGAAGCTCTCGCCACAGTGTCATAGAGTCATAGAGTCATAGCGTTATACAGCACAGAAAGAGGCCCTTCGGACCATCGTGTCTGCACCGTCCAGTGACCCGAGTTCGATTCAAAGTCATCGGAATAACTTTATTTATTCAACGGTTTTTTATGACTTTTAAGTGATTTTATTAAATTACTTACGTGCATCCAATATGAATAAAGAATTGTTTTAATCGCTGCTGATGAACCGATAGCGTTCGTTTTCAGAATGAAAGAAATGCGAACTGAGGGAGAATCGGTTCTTCAATATGTTGTTTGTGGGACCTGGTTGTGTGTAAAATTGTCTGTCGAGATTCCTAATTACAACTGTTAGCTTTTACTAGAAAGTCTCTGTCAAAACACTTGAATAAGTATTTCATTGGCTGTAACGCACTTTGTGACGCCCTGAGGTCAAGAAAGGCGCGATATGAATGGAAATATTTATTTCTTGTTTTCTTGCAGTTGGAAAAAACTTACTGCTTGCGAAATAGTTTATCGACAATCTGAAAATAAAACTATAATCTAAGCGGAAGAAAATTGTGTGTAGCAATGTTAGAGAAAGGCCAGCGGTTAGATGTGGAAATGTTAAGGCATGAAGTCGGTGGTTATCTTTGTTCTCCAGTTGCAGGAACAGTGTGACAATTTAGTCACAACTGGGGCAGAGCAGGAGGAGTCTTCAGGTTCTCGGTCTGATTCAGCCGCACTAATTAGCGGCTCTAACTGGGAGGACCAGGCTAGAGAGGGTTGGATAATTGCACCACAAACACAGCTGAAAGTGGGTCAGGCGTTAGGTTTGCTCTGATTTGGGCTTCAGCAACTTTTTATTTACCTCGAACAGAAGATTGTGATAACATGACATCAGAAGGAATCCGCTACCATGCTTATGATCATGAGCACTGATTAGATGCAACAAACGAGGACACTTTGTAACATGGGTTGTCTTTTGGAGACTGTGCATTATCAAAGTAAATTATTTCCAACAAGTATTGTATCATCACCGTGTATAACTCCAGCCATGAAAAACTGGCATCCCACAGGCGCTGCCATCTGAACATAGCAGGAATGAGATTTCGGCGATTCTGAACTCCCTTGTGTGTTTTAACTCTACACAATTACTGAATCACCCACAGGCTGGTTTCCAGCGACAGAGGGCTTTTGACGGCCTCAGCTGCACAGACCCAGTAATAGCTGTAGAATCAATGCTTGGGACTGATGACCATTAGGAGCCAGGCATCATTCCGGGCAACACCCAGACCTAGTCAGGACAGTGTTAATTCCATCAGCAGTAGGTGAACGCAGGTACAGTATATAAGGCTGAAATCAAGCACACTAAAGAGCAGTTATCCGATAGAGTGAAAATCCATTTTCGAAAACGCCCATCAGTGTTGTTACTATCACCGTAACTGTAGGGAGAGGCAATGAATTTGCACCATTGCTGATGATAAATTCCATGGTGCAATGTATTGGCTGTAAGAAATTTCAGGTGTAATGGCAGGTGTTAGAGATACAGGCAATAAGTATCAGGGATAATCAAAAAGGAAAACCTTTGCATTTGTGCGGCACCATTCACTATCTCAGGACATCCCGTTGCACTTTGTAGCCAATAATGTACTTTTTAAGTTTAGTTTAGTTAATAGCAACGAGATAATGAACAGATAATCTGTTTTCTGTGAATGTTGTTTAAGAGGTAACAATTGGCCGGACACTGGAGGAAACTCCCATGCCTTTTTTTGAATAAGTGCCATTGGCTGATTTGCTTCCACACAAGAGGGGAGACAGGACCTCGGTTTAACATCCCACCGAAGGCTTCAGCTGCGAGATTATATTCGCAAGTCTCTGCAGTAAGTCGTGAACTCTTGACCAGCTAAATCAAAGAACATAAGAACTTAAGAAATAGGAGCAGGAGTAGGCCATTCGGCCCTTCGAGCCTGCTCCGCCATTCAATGAGATCATGGCTGACCTTCTGCCTCAATTCCATTCTGTGGAGATGCTGGTGTTGGACTAGGGTGGACAAATGTAAGAAGTCACACAACACCAGGTTATAGTCCAACAGTTTTATTTGAAATCACAAGCTTTCGGAGTGCTGCTCCTTTGTCAGGTGAAGTGGAGAGATGCATAAAGACACAGCTTATATAGTCAGAGAATAATGCCAGATGATTACAGGTAATCTTTCTAACTGCCCTTTATCACACCTCGGCTGAGAGATAAACGTAGCAATCAAAGGTGTGAATGGTGTCCAAACAGGTCAGTCAGGAAAACATTACATCAAAGAACAATGAGATGGGGTCGCAAGTGGTCAAATGTTGCAGATGCTGGGGTCTGTATGAAAAAAAAGACAAAAAAACTTTTTTTTTGCTGGAATTCACAGCAGGTCTGGCCGCATCTGTGTAGAGATAACAAACCAACGACGACTCGAGTCTGGATGACTCTACGTCAGGTGGGGTTACATGTAGCGTGACATGAACCCAAGAACCCGGTTGAGGCCGTCCTCATGAGTGCGGAACTTGGCTATCAGTTTCTGGTCGATGATTTTGCGTTGTCGTGTGTCTCGAAGGCCGCCTTGGAGAATGCTTACCTGAAGTCCTGCCTGGTGATTGTTGTGTGGTGTCCGTTCATCCGTTGTCGCAGTGTCTGCATGGTTTCGCTGATGTACCATGCTCCGTGGCATCCGTTCCTGCAACGTATGATGTAGACAACGTTGGCTGAGTCACATGAGTAGGTACCATGTACCTGGTGGGTGGTGTCCTCACGTGTGATGATGGTATCTGTGTTGATGATCTGGCATGTCTTGCAGAGGTTGCCGTGGCAGGGTTGTGTGGTGTCGTGGTCGCTGTTCTCCTGAAAGCTGGGTAATTTGCTGTGAACGATGGTCTGTTTGAGGTTAGGCAGCTGTTTGAAGTCGAGTAGTGGAAGCATGTGGATGGCCTTAGCGATGACATGTTGAAGGCTGCGAAGAACATGGCGTAGTTTCTCCGCTCCAGGGAAGTACTGGACGACGAAGGGTACTCTGTTGGTTGTGTCCCGTGTTTGTCTTCTGAGGAGGTCTGTGCGATTTTTTGCTGTGGCCCGTTGGAACTGTCGATCGACGAGTCGAACATCATATCCCATTCTTACGAGGGTGTCTTTCAGTGTCTGTAGGTGTCCATCGTTTTCCTCCTCGTCTGAGCAGATCCTGTGTATTCGCAGGGCTTGTCCATAGGGGATGGCTTCTTTAACGGAGTTAGGTTGGAAGCTGGAGAAGTGAAGCATCGTGAGGTTGTCCGTGGGCTTGTGGGAGAGTGAAGTGCTGAGGTGTCCGTCTTTGATGGAGATTCATGTGTCCAAGAATGAAACCGATTCTGAGGAGTAATCCATGATGAGTTTGATGGTGGGATGGAACTTGTTGATGTTATCGTGTAGTCTTTTCAGTGATTCTTCGCCGTGGGTCCATAGGAAGAATCTGTCAATAATGTATCTGGTGTATAGCATTGGTTGGAGGTCCTGTGCAGCGAAGAAGTATTGGCCGAACTTGTGCATGAAGATGTTGGCGTATTGGGGTGCAAATCTGGTCACAATGGCTGTTCCATGTGTTTGGGTAAAGAACTGGTTGTCGAAAGTGAAGACATTGTGGTCAAGGATGAAGCGGATGAGTTGTAGGATGGCGTCTGGAGATTGGTTTTGTTGGTGTTGAATACTGAGTCTGTCGCAGCAATGATGTCATCGTGGGGGATACTGGTGTAGAGTGCTGAGACGTCCATCATGGCGAGAAGTGTTCCTGGTTCAACTGGTCCGTGGGTGCTGAGTTTCCGTAAGATGTCTGTAGTGTCGCGACAGAAGCTGGTGGTTCCCTGTACGATGGGTTTCAGGATGCGCTCGACGTATCCAGAGAGGTTCTCACAGAGGGTTGCATTGCCTGATACAATAAGACGTCTGGGTGTGTTGGCTTTGTGTATCTTTGGGAGGCAGTAGAAGTCTCCCACGCGGGGAGTACATGGGATGAGAGCGCATAGGATGCTTTGAAGGTCTGTATCAAAGGTTTTGATCAGTCTGTTGAGTTGGCGGGTGTGTTCTTTGGTCGGATCTGCAGGTAACTGTCTGTAATGTTCCTGGTTGTCCAGTTGTCGGTACACTTCTTTGCAATAGTCCGTTCTGTTCTGTATGACGATGGCTCCTCCTTTGTCTGCTGGTTTGATGACAATGTTGTGGTTGGTTTTGAGAGCGTGGTTGGCGTTGCGTTGTGCTCGGGTGACATTCTGGACTGTCTTGTGGCTGCGGCTGATGAATCTGGCGTTGATGCATCTCCTGACAGCTTGAGCATGCCTGTCAAGCTTAGGGCAGCGCCCCTCCGGAGGGGTCCAATTTGACTCTTTCTTCTTCGGTTGCTGCACTGCGGATCCCCCTGTCTGCTGTTCCGGATCATTGATTGTCTCATTGGGTTCGCTGCTGACATCTTGGGATTTGTGGAAGAATTCCCGGAGCCTCATTCTCCTGATGAATTCCTCTGTGTCTGCTGCGAGACCGATGGGGTCCATTTTGGTGGTGGGGCAGAAATTGAGCCCTCGGCTGAGAACTTCGATTTCGTCTGGTTGAAGGATGTGGTCGGGCAAGTTGACGATGGACTTCCCTGTGGTTTCAACCTTTGTACCGGGGGAGGCTTGGTTGCTGCTGGTGGTGATGCCGAGTTTCTCAAGCTTCCTGTTCCTGGTGTGCATGTAGGCAGTGTAGTTCTGTTGCCTCGTCTGTTTGGCGGTGTCTCATAGCTGGTCTGATGTGTCCTGAGCACAGGCTGAGAACATGGATTCTATCTTGGTTTTGAGGTTGCGGCGTCTGCTGTAGTGCTGGTGTACGAGATGGTTGAGGAGTGTGCGAGAGGTACGACGGCAGATTGGGTTACCGCTTTGCGGAACACCTCCATTCAGTCCGTAAGGGTGACCCCGAGCTTCCGGTCGACTGTCATTTTAATTCACCGCTGCATTCCCACTCGGACCTCACCGTCCTTGGCCTCTTGTATTGTTCCATGGAAGCTCAATGTAAACTCGAGGAACAGCACCTCATCTTCCGATTAGGCACTTTGCAGCCTTCTGGACTCAATGTGGAGTTCAACAATTTCAGATCATAACCTCGGCCCCTATTACTTTTTTCTTGTAATTTTTCCACTCTTTTCCCCCGCCCCCCCTTTCCTTTTGTTTGTCTTTCCCACCTGGCAGCTATCTCTTGCCCTGCCAGTGCACTTCACACCTAATCTCAGCCTATTACCATCTCGTCTGGTTTCGAATACCTTTTATTGTCTCTTCTACTACTTTTGTCTCTTTCACATCTTTTGTCCGATCGCAGCCCTGCCTTCCATCTATTTTCTTTTCTTTCCAGTTTGAAGAAGGGTTCGACCCGAAACGTCAACTCAAATTTCTCTCCACGGATGTTGCCTGACCTGCTGAGTTTTTCCAGCATTTTCTGTTGTCATTTCGGATTTCCAACATCTGCAGTATTTTGCTATCATTACCCTTATGCTTGTTGTTCTAACAACGCTCCCTTTCGCCCAAAGCCTCCATTGAAACTTCCAAGCTCGTCTTTAAATCCCTTCATAACTTTCCACCCTTTCTATTGCTGTAACCTCTTCCGGCCCAACAACCATCACCCGTAAAATCACCCGTTTTTATGTACCTAACCTTTTGTGCTTTGTCCTCCCTTTTCTCCACTATTGACAGCCGTGCCTTCAGCCACTGAGGCCCCGCCATGTGAATTTCAGCTCACCGGCTGACCATTGTGGTTGCTGATTGAGGAAGGTCACCTGGAAGAGCCTGCTGAGTCCACCAAGGTGCAGCTTCAAAAGAAGCAAGTTCGAGCCGGAAGATGCTGTTACCCTGCAGGATGGGTGTTGGTTTTCGCCTGGGCTCTTTGATTTTAGGAGAGATTGACATGCTGCAGCTTGGAAAAATGTCACAAAGGAATTTGGCACTTTGCTGGGCTTTGTACAAGAACAAGCTTGCACTTAAATGGCCCCATTAATGTAGGCAACCACCGCAAGCTGTTTCACAGTGCCTTACTTTTTACAAAATGGACAGCTAGACTGAGAAAGACTTGTTATATGAACATGCATACAAACATACGAATTCGGAGCAGGAGTAGGCCACTCGGCACTTTGAACCTGCTCCACCATTCAATAAGATCATGCCTGATCTGATTACTCCACATTCCCGTCTACCTCCATAACTTTTCACCCCCTTGCTTACCAAGAATCTATCTACATCTGCCTTAAAAATATACAAAGACATTACTTTCACTGCCCTCTGAGGAAGAGAGTTCCAAAGACTCACGAACATTTGTGAGAAAAAAATTCTCCTCATCTCTGTCTTAAATGGGTGACCACTTATTATTAAACAGTGACCCCTAGTTCTAGATTCTCCCACAAGAGGAAACATCCTCTCCACATCCACCCTGTCCAGACCCCTCAGGACCTTATATATTTCAATCAAGTCACCTCTTATTCTTCTAAACTCCAGCGGATACAAGCCTAGCCTGTCCAGCCTTTCCTCATAAGACAACCCGCCCATTCCAGGTATAAGTCTAATAAACCTTCTCTGAACTGCCTCCAACGCATTTACATCCTTCCTTAAATAAGGAGACCAATAATGTACACAGTACTCCAGATGTGGTCTCATCAATGCCCTGTACAACTGAAGCATAACCTTCCTACTTTTGTATTCAATTCCCCTCGCAAAAAACGATAACATTCTGTTAGCTTTCCTAATTACTTGCTGTACCTGCATAGTAACCTTTTGTGATTCATGCACTAGGACACCCAGATCCCTCTGCATCCCAGAGCTCTGCAATCTCTCACCATTTAGATAATATGCTTCTTTTTTATTCTTCCTGCCAAAATGGACAACTCACATTTTCCCACATTATACTCCATCTGCCAGACATTTGCCCACTCACTTAACTTATCTATATCCTTTGTAGCCTTCTTATGTCCTCTTCACAATTTACTTTCCTACCTATCTTTGTGTCATCAGCAAATTTAGCAACCATGCCTTTAGTCCCTTCATCCAAGTCATTTATATAAATTGTAAAAAGTTGAGGCCCCAGCACTGATCCCTGGGGCACATCACTCGTTACATCTTGCCAATCAGAAAATGACCCATTTATGTCTACTCCCTGCTTCCTGTTAACTAGCCAATATGTTATCCATGCCAATATGATACCCCCTACATCATGATCTTTTATTTTCCGCAATAACCTTTGAGGTGGCACCTTATCAAATGCCTTCAGGAAATCTAAGTACAGTACATCCACCGGTTGCCCTTTATCCACAGCACATGCTACTTCCTCAAAGAACTCCAATAAATTGGTTAAACATAATTTCCCTTGCACAAAACCATGTTGACTCTGCCTGATTACTTTGAACTTTTCTAAATGCCCTGGTATAACATCTTTAATAATAGCTTCTAACGTCTTCCCTATGACAGATGTTAAGCTAACTGGCCTGCAGTTTCCCGCTTTTTGTCTCCCTCCCTTTTTGAATAAAGAAGTTACATTTGCTATTTTCAAATCTAATGCAACCTTCCGCGAATCTAGGGAATTTTGGAAAATTAAAACCAACGTATCAACTATCTCACTAGCCACATATTTTAAGACCATAGGATGAAGTCCATCAGGACCCAGGGACTTTTCAGCCCGCAGCTCCAACAATTTGTTCAGTACCACTTCCCTGGTGATTATAATTTTCTTGAGTTCCCCCCTCCCTTCCATTTCCTGATTTACAGCTATTTCTGGGATGTTACTTGTATCCTCTATAGTGAAGACCGATGCAACATTCCTGTTCACTTCAACTGCCATCTCCTTATTTTCCATTATTAATTCCCCAGACTCACTTTTTTTATAGGGCCAACGCTAATTTTGTTAACTCTTTTTAAAAAAATATCTATAGAAACTCTTACTATCTGCTTTTATATTTCTAGCTAGCTTTCTCTCATACTCTCTTTTTTCTCTCCTTATTAATCTTTGTCATTCTTTGCTTTTTTATATATTCTGTCCAATCTTCTGAGCGGCCACCCATCTTTGCACAATTATATGCTTTTTCTTTAAGTTTAATACTATCTTTAACTTTTTTAGTTAACCACGGATGGTAGGTCCTCCGCTTGGAGTTTTTCTTTCTTGTTGGAATGTATATATTCTGTGTATTTTGAAATATCCCCTTAGTCTATTGACCTATCCCTTAACCTAATTTGCCAGTTCACTTCAGCTAGCTCTGCTTTCATGCCCTTATAATTGCCCTTATTGAAGTTTAAAATACTAGTCTTGGACCCACTCCACTCTCTCAAACTGAATGTAAAATCCAATCATTTAATGATCGCTGCTTTCTAGTGGCGCCTTCACTATGAGGTCATTAATTAATCCTATCTCGTTGCACAATACCAGGTCCAGTATAGCCTGCTCTCTGGTTGGCTCCAGACCGTGCTGTTGTAATAAACTATCCCGAAAACATTCCATGAACTCTTCATCTAGGCTACATTTGCCCATCTGATTTTTCCAGTCTATATGCAGATTAAAATCCCCCATCATTATTGCCATACCCTCCTGACAAGCTCCCATTATTTATTCCTTTATACTCCATCCTACCATGTGGTTACTGTTACGGGGCCTGTATACCACTCCCACAAATGTCTTCTTGCCTTTATTATTGCTCAGCTCTACCCAAACCGCTTCTGCATCCTGATTTCCTGAACTTAGTACATCCCTCTCTATTGTGCTAATATCATCATTAAATAACAGAGCCACCCCTCCACCTTTTCCCACCTTCCTGTCCTTCCTAAATGTCATGTCATGCAATATTCAGGTCCCAGTCATGCAATATTCAGGTCCCAATCTATGTCATCCTGCAGCCATGTTTCGGTAATGGCTATCAGAGCATATTTATGTATTTATTTCTATTTGCGCTATCAGATCATCTGTTTTGTTTTGAATGCTATGTGCATTCAGATGCAGAGCCTTTAGTTTTGTCCTTTTATTATTTTTGTCACCTCTAGCCTTATCTGTTCATTTCATCTTAGATTGTACTCTCTATCCCTTCCTGTCATGGTTGTTTATACTTTTCCCATATTAATACCTTTCTCTATTGCCTTGTCTCTAACCACTGATTTACCAAATCTTCCCAATTTTGATCCCATGCCTCCAATATTTAGTTTAAAGCCCTCTCTACCGCCCTAGTTATATGACTTGCCAGAACACTGGTCCCAGCACGGTTAAGATGAAGACTGTCCCAACGATACAGATCCCACTTTCCCCAGTACTGGTGCCACTGCCCCAGAAATTGAAACCCATTTCTCTCACACCAGTCTTTAAGCCACACATTCATCTCTCTAATTTGAGTTACTCTATGCCAATCTGCTCGTGGCTCAGGTAATAATGACGTTCTGCTTTTCAATTTAGCTCCTAGCTGCTCACACTCTCTCAGCAGAACATCTTTCCTAGTTCTACCTATATCGTTGGTACCTACATGGACCACTGGCTTCTCCCCCTCCCACTGCAAGTTCCTCTCCAGCCCAGAGCAGATGTCCGGGACCCTGGCACCAAGCAGGCAACATGACTGTCTGGACTCTCGCTCTTGGCCGCAGAGAACTGTATCTATCCCTCTGAAAATGCTGTCCCCAATTACCATTACATTCCTATTAACTCCCTCCGCTTGAATGGCTTCCTTCACCTCGGTGCAGTGGTCAGTTTGATCATCCACCCGACAGCCACCGCTTTCATCCATATCACCTGCCCTGCCATCTTTAATGACTCCTCATTTATTTACCTACCTGCCTGCTTGTCTGCCTGCCTGGTTGAAACAAGTGAGCTCTCTGGCAGTTATAGAACCAGATTAGACTAGTTAATTAATTAATTACTCTCACCTGCTCTACAGCACAGAGCTTGCTTAGACCTGCCCAAGCCTGGAAGAAACTTAAAACTTAAAACATTAATTTTAAATTTAAGTTGAATACTAATTGCAAGCACACAAGACTAGATTTTATATAAAAAAAGAGATTAATCTTTAAGATTCACTCCCTCACTCACCAAACTCGCAGCTTAACACTGAGTGGTTGGAATAACTTGGGCAGAAGTGGGTTTTAAGTAGGGTTTTAAAGAAGGGGAGGGAGTTGGAGATACAAAGGGGTTTAAATGTCAGTGGCAAAGTGTTAGCTCTCGGTGGCTGATGGCAGAGGGCGATGTGTTGTAGGGCAGGAGAATGTTACAGAGACATGAATGGGCTCAAGCACAAAAATATGAATTTTACATTTTTCAGCGATAGAGAAGAGAGAAACAACATTCTTCTGGCAAGAACCAGAGATAGAATACTGTAGTAGGAAATAACTACAGAAAATGCTGGAAGAACACAACAGGCAAGGCAGCATCCGTGGAAACAGAAAAGAGTTAATGTTTCAGGCCTGGGACTCTTCATCACAAATGGAAAAGGCTAGAAATATAACAGATTTTTAGCAGGTGGAGAGGTAGGGTTGGGGAGGGGAGGGAGGAACTGAAGGACATTCTGTGTTAGGGTTGGAGGCAGGAGAGATTAAATATTGCAAATGGGGATGGCAGAATCATAAACAGCATGAAAAATGGGGGCAGGGGTTATTGTGTGAAATTGTTGAACTCAGTGTTGAGTCCAGAAGGCTGTAAAGTGCCTACTCGAAAGATGAGGTTCTGTTCCTCGAGCTTACATTGAGCTTCATTGGAACAGTGTAAGAGGCCGAGGACAGAGAGATCAGAGTGGGAGTGGAGCAGATAATTAAAGTGACAAGCGACTGGAAGCTCAGGGTCAACCTTATGGACTGAGTGGAAGTGTTCCACAAAGCAGTTGTCCAATCTGCATTTGGTCTCCCCAATGTAGAGGAGACCACATCGTGAGCTGCGAATACAGTACACTAAATTGCAAGAAGTACAAGCAAATCGCTGTTTTATCTGGAAGGGGTGCTTGGGGCTCTGGACAATGGGAAGGGAGGTGCAGGGAGAAGAGGAAGTTGTCCACTCCTCAATCACCTCCATCAACTTTCCCCTTCGCCCAGCACCTTCCCTTGCAAGCGCAGGTGATGCAACACCTGCCCTTTTACCTTCTCCTTCCCGCAGTTTGGGCGACCGTTTTGTGGAACACCTCTTTTCAGTCATTAAGAGTGGCCCCAAGCTTCCGGGCACATGTCACTTTAATTCTCCACTCCACTCCCACTCTGACCTCTCCGTCCTTGGCCTCTTACACTGTTTCAATGATGCTCAACGTAAGCTCGATGAACAGCACCTCATCTTTCAATTAGGCACTTTACAGCCTTCTGGAGTCAACATAGAGTACAACAATTTCATACTATAACCCCTGCCCCTATCATCAGGTTGTTTATGATTCTGCCATCTCCATTTGCAACATTTAATCTCCCCTGCCTCCTACCCCAACACAGAATGTCCTTCAGTTCCTTTCTCCCCTCCCCTCCCACTTTCCCTGCCTCTGTACCTGCTTAAAATGCTTTACATCTCTAGCAGTTTCCTGTTCTGATGGGTGGTCCCAGACCTGACACGTTAACTCTGTTTCTCTCTCCACGGATGGTGCCTGGCCTGCTGAGTGCTTCCAGCATTTTCTTTTGTTATTTCAGATTTCCAGGATCCACAGTATATTGCTATTGTGATAGAATAGTAAGCATGGGCAGCATGCAACAGGCCCGTCGGATTCAAATAATTAATCCATCATTTCTCCCCTCAGATTGCACACGGACCGAGTGTGTTTTTGCAGCATTTTCTGCCAGATTGGAGCAGAGTGTCTGCCTGTGCTGCAGGACAGTGGGTTGCCAGAACTTCAGTAAACATTCAGAAAATGTTCGTGCTGATGGGGACGAAATATTCACTCCATTCCCCGGAGCAATGGGCAGGATTGTAACCTCAGATTGGTCGAAACAGAGTATGTGGTGGTGAGATAGGGGCTGGGATCTGTCTTAGTTTGCATGCTATGGGCTGAGAAAAGCATTTTGTTGAGCGTTCAATGACTTTCTTACAGACGACCGATCCAGTCACCAGGAGCAAAAAAAAAGACTTGCATTAATATCGAACCTTTCACGAGCACCGGACATCCCAAAGCGCTTTACATCCAATGAAGTACTTTTTTGAAGTATAGCCACTGTTGTTGTGTAGGAAACACGGCAGTCAATTTCTGCACAGCAAATTCCCACAAATAACAATGTAATAATGACCAGGTAAACTGTTTTTGGTGATGTTGAATGAGGGATAAACATTGGCTTGGACACCGGGGATAACTCCGTTGCTCTTCAAAATAGTGCCATGGGATGTATTACACCCACGTGGGAGCAGACGGGGCTTCGGTTCAAAGACTCATTCAAAAGTCGGCTCCTCTGACCGTGCAGCCCTCCCTCAGAACTACTTTGGAGTGTCAGCTTAGAGTTTTGTGTTCTAGTCTCTGGAGCAGGACTTGAAAACCCACAACCTTCTGACTCAACGGCATGGTTGCAATAAACTGAGCCACAGCTGAGCCAAGGAGCAGTTACAAATAATTGAAAATTTCACCCTTCAGAGGGCAAAAGCCGGAAACAATGATGGTGTAGGAATTAACGAATTCCTACGAATAACGGAGATCGACACAAGAGAACAGATCTTTACTCAATGGAGATGCCACGAGGACTGACTGGGCAGTCCCGTGGTTTACGACATGACGTCATCGCGTTTGCCCATGCTCTTAAAGGGGCCACGCCCCGTACATGCAAACTCTATATACAAAACTCAGTAATGCCTAACACAATGGTACAGGTTTAGGCTGGTGTTAGAACATCGTTAGAGAACTATATAGTTAGCCAGAGTCATTCAGTGGTTCTGCCACATGCGCCCCCCCCAGAATTCGCTTTTACGGACTAAGTCAAACGGTGAAGAGTCTAACAAGCCTGTCAGAACGACTCCTGTACTCTCGAGGCGGAGGCTGCTGGCGGTCTGGCGGGCGGTCGCACTTGGCTTGCTGAAACGACGATGGGTGGCCAACCCCGTCTCGGCCGTTGTGCTGTCTCAACGGGGCGGTCGAGGTCTAAATGTGCAGGCTTTAAGTGGTCGACCAAAATGTGGTCCGGTTTACCACCGACATCGACCGTGAAGGTTTTGTCCCCTGCTTCCAACACGTGGATGGGGCTGGTATATGGGGCCTTGAGCAGATCCCTATGTGCGTCATGGCGAATAAAAAAGTATTCAGCCTTGTGAAGCTCCGTGGGAACGTGTGACCTCTGTGGCCCGTGGTGCGAAGGGGGCACTGGTGCAAAACAACTGGCCACCTCTTGGTGACTAGCAAGCTGGGCAGACGCGGACCATGGCTCCGTCGACGTTGGTAGGAAGTCCCCTGCGACTCGCAGAGGCTGACCATACACAAGCTCCGATGAAGAGAGACGGTTTTCTTTGGGGGCCGTGCAAATGACCAACAGGACCCACGGTAGCTTGTCTGCCCATCCAGCATCCTGGAGGCTGGCCCTCAGGGTGGCTTTCATTGACCGGTGGAAGCGTTCGCAGAGGCCATTCGCCTGTGGGTGGTAGGCTGTGGTGCAATGTAAATTGACACCGAGTCCTTGGGCCACTGCATTCCAGAGTTTGGAGGAAAACTGCGGTCACCTCTCTGATGAAATATCTGCGGGCACTCCGAAACAGGTGATCCAGGAGGAAATGAACGCCCTGGCCACGTCTGCCGAAGCAGTGGATGACCGGGGGACTACCTCTGGCCATCTGGTGGTGAGGTCAACCATGGTCAGGATGTGTGGAAAACCATGGGAGGGTGGGAGTGGTCCTACCAGGTCCATGTTGACGTGGTAAAAACATCGCTCCGGAACTGTGAAGGCGGCCAACGGAGCTTTGATGTGGCACTGTGCCTTGGCCTTTTGGCAGACCACATAGGTGTTGGCCCAGTCGCGGACATCTTTATGCATGCCATGCCATACAAATTTCGCTGACATCAGTTTCTGAGATGCCTTCATTCCAGGGTGTGACAACACATGTATGGCGTTGAAAACTTTGCGGCGGCAGACGACCGGCACGACAGGGTGAGGATCTTGTACGGCGACGTCACACAACAGCGTGGTGCCTGCCTAATGGAACTTGACGTTGGCCAACTGGAGGCCAGTTATGGCTGTTCTGCAAGCTTGGACTTCCGGGTCTGTGGTCCGCTGCCATGAGGGCGTAGCCGATGCCCACATGAACCGTATTGACGATCGCACGGGAGAGGCAGTCTGCCACAAAGTTGTCCTTACCGGCCACGTGCTGTATATCCATGGTGAATTCGGATATGTAGGTCAGTTGACGCTGCTGTCAGGCTGACCACAGTTCGGCGGTACTGGACATTGCAAAGGTCAGCGGCTTATGGTCCACAAAGGCGGTGAAAGGATGTCCTTCCAGTAGGAACCGAAAATGGCGGATGGCCAGAAAAAGGGCAAGCACCTCCCGGTCGAAGGTGCTGTATGCTCTCTCATTCTGCCGTAGTTGACGGCTGAAGAATGCCAACAGCTGGCACGTCCCTTTCACCCACTGCTGTTGCACGGCACTGACTGCGTAGTCCGACGCGTCAGTGATGAGGGCGATGGTGCCTCCTGGCAGCGGGTGTGCCAGCATAGTCGTGTTGGCTAAGGTGCTTTTGGTGTCGGCGAACGCTCGGGCGATGTCATCCGTCCAGTCTACCGGGTTCTTGCCAGTCTTGCTCTTGAGGGCCTCGTACAGGCGCTGCATGAGTAGTGCCGCCTTAGGCACGAAACGGTGGTAAAATTTTACTATGCCTAGGAATTCCTGCAGGGCCTTTATGTTCCGCGGGCGTGGAAAGGATGGCTCTGCCTCTACCTTCGAAGGTAAAGGAACCGCTCCCACTGATGTGATGCGATGCCCCAGGAAGTCAATTTGGTGCAAGCCAAACTGACACTTGGCCGGGTTGATAATCAGGCCGTGTTGGCTGAGGCTTCAAAAAAGGGTGCGTAGATGACAGGTATGTTCTTCCTTAGTAGGACTGGCAATTAGAATATCGTCCAGGTAGACGAAGAGGAACTTGAGGTCCCGCAGCTCGGAGTCCATCAAGCGTTGGAAAGCCTGGGCGGCATTCTTTAACCCAAACGGCATCCGTAAACACTCGGAGTCTGAATGGGGTGATGACTGCGGTCTTCTGGACGTCTTGTGGATGAACTGGGACCTGGTGGTAGCCCCAGACGAGGTCAACTTTTGAGAACACGGTGTTCCCTGCCAAATGGGCAGAGAAATCCTGGATATGGGGGGGTCGGGTAGCGATCAGGAGTGGTGGCGTCGTTTAGTCATTGATAATCGCCGCAGGGCCGCCATCCACCGCCAGGCTTTGGGACGTTATGGAGGGGTGAAGCCCAGGGACTATTCAACTGGTGACAAATCCCTAACCGTTCCATGGTTGCAAACTTCGCCTTTGTGACCGCCAGCTTGCCAGGTTCCAGGCGCCGGGCCCGCGCGTAGACCGGGGGGCCGTTGGTGGTGATGTGGTATTCCACACCATGTTTCGTGGCTGTGGAGGAGAACGTGGGTCTTGTCAGGTTGGGGAATTCGCTGAGCAGGCGAGCGAACTCATCAGGAGTTGGGAATGCACAGGAGATGGTGCATGACGTAGTGTTACTGCGGCAACATGGAAGAGAATTAAAAGTTGCTGCGTTGATCAGCCATCGGTTCCTAACATCGACCAGGAAGCTGTTGGCACACAGGACATCCACGCTGAGGAGGGGCTGGGAAACTTTGGCCATAACAAACTCCCAGTGAAAACATTGCCACCCGAGGCACAACTCCACTCGCCGTCTGCCGAAGGTCCGAATTGTTCCGCCATTGGCCGCTTCAAGGGAGGGGCCGTGATTTCCCGTCTGCACATCGAGGGCGGACATGGGTAAAATGCTGCACTGCGCTCCGGTGTCACACAGAAAACGACGACCGGAGAGAGTATCAGTGATGAACAGAAATTTCCCATGTTGTCGATCGCCATTGCGGCCGCGGGGTGCCCGTTAGACCCGTTCCTCGGTGTCGCAGTGTCAGTTGTTGTTTTTTTGGGGGGAAAACTGCAGGGAGGGCGGCAACGCTTCGCCTTCGCGCCGAACTGCGCGTGGTAGAAACACAACCCAGAAGGCTGACAAGCTGGGACGGCGTCTGCGGGGGATGGGTGCCTCATGGCGGCGCAGTACTGCCGAGTTACAGCAAAAATGTTGTCGGCCTCCGCAGCGATTGTTGCGCAGTCTTGCATTTCAGATCTGGCCAGGGCAGCTTGTACCTGTTCAGGCAGTTGGCTGAGGAAAATCTTGCGGAATAGGAAACATTCCCGTTCTGAGCCCAGGAGTGTGAGCATTTGGCTCATCAACTGTGAAGGCTTGGAGTCCCCGAGCCCGGGCAGATAGCGAGTAATCGACGGGCACGCTCCGATTTTGTGAGCCCGAAAACCTGCAGTAACCGCGCTTTGAGGGTTTCATACTTGCGCTCCGTTGGGGGGTTTTCGAGGAGGCTGACGATCCGAGAGGCAGTGGAGTTGTCGAGTGCGGAGACCATGTAAAGATACTTGGTCTGATCCACATCGATGTTCCTCAGGGTGAACTGGGCCTCGACCTGAATAAACCACGAGGGCGCTTGCTGCTCCCAGAACTGCGGTTGCTTTAGCAAAACGGCGTTTGCTTCCATGCTGTGCACTTCTTTTGTGAAATCGTTCACAAAAATGGGGATACCAATGTAGGAATTAATGAATTCCTACGAATAACGGAGATCGACACAAGAGAACAATCCAACAGGTCTTTACTCAACGGAGATGCCACGAGGACTGACTGGGCAGTCCCGTGGTTTACGACATGATGTCATCGCGTTTGCCCATGCTCTTAAAGGGGCCACGCCCCGTACATGCAAACACTATATACAAAACACAGTAATGCCTAACACAATGGTACAGGTTTAGGCTGTTGTTAGAACATCGTTAAAGAGAATTATATACAGTTAGCCAGAGTCATTCAGTGGTTCTGCCACAATGGTACATTTTCTGAATTAAAGACAATATTTGGGATTTTGTTATTGCTTTAATGGAGGTAGAAAAATAGTGAGAATCTTAATCAGGATTATGTTACATGCAAGTAAAGTATCGAGCGTTTATATTCAATATTGTAATTGTCTCCCACCAGCAACCCCATCTCCTGCAGGCACACTGCCGTCCTGAGTCACACCAAAGTCCAGGGCAGTGTGTACATTATTCTGCTCAAACACTTTCCCATTTCTCTCCTTCTAGTGCTGATACTTCCTGGCGTCCGGGCAGTGGAGTCTCTGACGCTGTGGATGGGCCTCTGATGTCACAATGGGAGATGACGCTCGCTCAGCTCCAGCCGGGAACAGTTCCGCTAACGTCAGCAGTTAAAGCTGGAGCGGGGCCGGTCAAAGGGAGGGACAGAACATAGGTCCAAAATGACCATTCAATGAGACCAGTAACGTTTATGAAATGAAGATATCCACTCCCACCATTAGACCGGGTCTGGATTGCTGCACCGACTTCAGGTGTCTCTTTCCGTTTGAACTGAACTGATTCCCCCACAGCCTGAAACAGGTTAAACAGGAAATAAACAGATTGCCAACAGTGTAAATAACAGGGAGACTGGCGATAATACGTCAGTAGGAATTACAGACACATATTATCCATAACAGCGTAAATACAATAAAAAGGAACACAAACACTCACCCCACACACTCCAGACTTCTGCACGTCAGTATGAGGCGGCAGAAAGCGGGGACAGATTGGTCTGTGAAGAAGTTTGATTCCAGGTACAGAACCGTCAGTGAGCGGTGTGTGCCGAGAGCGGAGGCGAGATCCTCTACACAAGAATCTGAGAGAGCGTTCTCTTCCAGGCTGGGATCAGAGAGAGAGAAATACAGGAATTAGAGTAAATCTTGGAAGTATATACGAAACATACATTTGTCTTTGTTGTATGTGAGATTCAGCCGGTGGGCCGTCCGGAGGAATTTCTCTAGGTTAACGTCGTGGTCCTGCTGCTCGTGGCCGCAGATGGTGACGTTGTCTAGATATGGGAAAGTGGCCTGGAGCGCGTTCTGGTCAACCATCCGTTCCATCTCCCGTTGGAAGACAGAAACTCCGTTGGTGACGCCGAAGGGAACTCTGAGAAAGTGATAGAGCCGACCGTCAGCTTCAAAAGCTGTGTACTGGCCGTCCTCAGCCCTGATGGGGAGCTGGTGGTACGCCGACTTCAGATCAATTGTCAAAAACACCCGGTATTGTGCTATCTGATTGACCATGTCAGATATGCAGGGAAGTGGATATGCATCCAGCTGGGTGTAGCGGTTGATCGTCTGGCTGTAGTCAATAACTAGGCGCTGTTTGCTGCCAGCCTTCACCACCACCACTTGTGCTCGCCATGGGCTATTGCTGCTCTCGATAATCCCTTCCTTCAGGAGTCTCGCTACCTCGGATTTAATGAAACCCCTATCCCCGGCACTGTAACGCCTACTTTTGATAGCAATGGGCTTACAGTCGCGGGTGAGGTTAGCGAACAAGTAGGGGGGGGAGACTTTAAGGGTGGAGAGGCTGCAAATGGCGCGCGGCGGGCGATTTAAAAACTGCTGGCAGCAGACTGTGAGAGGGGGGGAGGGGTCCACAGTACGCTAAAGTGACACTCTTAAGGTGGCACTGAAAATCCAACCCCAGTAGGATGGCAGCGCAGAGATGGGGCAGGACCAGAAGTTTAAAATTTTTGTATTCAGTACCCCGCACTGAAAGAGTCACCATACAGTAGCCACCGACGTCTGCTGACTGGGCTTTGGAAGCCATCGAGATGCGATGACACGTCGGCAGGACCGGGAGAGAGTAACTGCGCACCGTGTCGGGGTGTATAAAACTCTCCGTGCTCCCGCTGTCAAAAAGGCAGGTAGTGGCGCGGCCGTTTACCGTAATGTCCATCATGGACCTGAACAGTTGATGCGGGAGAGATTGATCCAGCGTCATGGAAGCCAGCGTATGCTCAAGCGCATCTATGCGGTCGTCCGCAGCGGCGGTGGAGGAGTCCGGGTCCCCCGTAACCGAAGCCGGAGGCGTCCAAGATGGCGGAGCCCACGGTCCCGATCCCCACGCGGCTGGGGAGCAGAAGATGGCGGACAAGATGGCTGCGCCCACGGTTCGCACGCGGCGCTGCTGGCGTTAGCGGTCTTCTCTTTGCAGGCGCTAACGTAGTGACCTTTCTTCCCGCAGCCGGAGCAGGTAGCACTCTTCGCGGGGCAGCGTGCTCTAGGGTGTTTAGCTTGGCCACAAAAATAGCATTTTTGTGCCTTGGACATCACTGCAGCTGTCGGAGGTGGCGGTCCCATGGCCCAAGATTGTGGCGTCCACGGCGCAGGGCGATTAGGGGAGAAAGCGTCCATATTTCTGTTGGCCGCGTCGAGCGAGAGCGCGAGGGACACTGCCTTTGTGAGGTCTATTTCACCCTTCTCCAGCAGTCTCTGCCGGGAGTAGTCGGACCTTAGACCCGCAACGAAAGCGTCTCGTATCAGTCCCTCCGCATGTGCCGCGGCCGATACTTCCTTGCAGTCGCAGCCGCGTCCGAGTACCCGCAGTGCCCATAGGAAGGCCTCCACCAATTCCCCGGGCTGCTGTCTGCAAGATCTTAAAAGGTGCCTGGCATAGACCGTGTTAACCGGCCGTGCATACTGCCCTTTTAGTAGGTCGATAGCCGCCGCGTAGGTCGTCGCATCTTGGATTAAAGTATAGACTTGGTGGCTCACCTTCGAGGCCAGGATTTGCAGTTTATTTTCATCGAGAGTCACGGTTGAGGCTTCCAGATACGCCTCAAAGCAACGCTGCCATTGTGCGAATATAGTCGATGAACCCGCTTCTTGGGGGTCTAAGTCCAGGCGTGTTGGTCTGAGGGCTCGCAGCAGCGCATGCTGCTCAGCGTTTTGCGCCATTGGTTGATCAGCATTCGGAGCCAACATTTAACTTTGGTAATAAAATTGATGCACTATCAATTACTACAAAAGACTGGGAGTTAAGTGAGTAACAAACAGGCTTTTATTACCAAAGAACAGAGCATGCCTCTCGTGGTTGCCTGGTATCCAAAAGGGCAGGGGGCTGCCGAGCAGTCACCTTTATACCCGGCCATGTGGGAGGAGCCAGGGGCGGAGTCAGCTGAGGCATGCACAGACAAGTACAACAATGTGCAAGAGTGAACAACAGTGAACAACAATACTAACAACAGTGGTTTACCACACACTTTTAACATAATAAAACATCACAAGGCACTTCAAATGAGCGTTACTAAAAAAGAACACGGCAAGAGAGCCCCAGGTGGGCAGAGGAAATGCTTCAAGGACACCCTCAAAGCCTCCTTGAAAAAGTGCAACATCCCCAGTGACACCTGGGAATCCCTGGCCCAAGACCACACAAAGCGGAGGAGAAGCATCCGTGAAGGCGACAAATACCTCGAGTCTCTTCGCCGGGAGCAAGCGGAAGCCGAGCGCAAGCAACGCACGTTAACTCAAGCACCCCACCCACCCGCCCCTTCAACCACCATCTGCCCCACCTGTGACAGAGACTGTAGGTCCCGCATTGGACTCATCAGTCACCTGAGAACTCATTTTTAATGTGCAAGCAAGTCATCCTCAGTTCTGAGGGACTGCTTAAGAAGAAAAGTCCCATTGACTTCTCCAGTACTGTTTCTTTACTAATATTAATAACTTTAAGTTCCTAACTCTCATTGGAACCTGCTGGAATTCGTGAAAGTTAAATGTTTAACAGTCGAACATCTTTGTATCTTGGATTAGAGGCATTCTGATATAAACAGAATGACTTTGAAGTGTCGTAAAAAGAATATATTTCTTGTTTTCTGAAATGTAAAGTGCTTGAGTAAGGGATAGGTGGTAGTAGTGACGTCACCCAAGAATGGTGAAAGTTTAGTTTCAGGGTAATACACATCGATAGCAGGGCTCCATTCGCTACAGATAGCAGTTGTTAAAGTTTTTACTTCAAAGCTGTTAGCAACTGTTATGTCAGGAATGCTCGTGTAGGGGAAGTAGTTTTGAAGTAACCATCTGCAAACTGTTTACATGAATAGTCTATTTTCAAAGGGTTTGGGCATAGATACGTCATACAGTTTTTTCTATGATATTTTTGTTTGATGTCGTCACAATATATGGTATATAAAAGGAGCATGATTTTCAACAGTATCTCAGTGTGTGCTCGAAACAGGGAAAAAGTCACTCTCTAAGCAATTGAAGACCGATCGCCATTCTGTGTATCAGTAAAGTCTGTCCTTATACTCCACTACTCGAAACGTATTGTCGTGAACAAGAGGAGAAAGGAGGTTGACTACTCAGACCCTTGGCTCACCATTATTTCTGGTATGCTTCTTGTGTCTTCTATAGTGAAGACAGATACAACATATTTGTTTAACGTATCTGCTATTTCATTATTCCCCCTTATAATATTTCCTGTCTCAGCCTCTAAGGGACTCATTTACTTTTGCTACTCTCTTCCTTTTTACATACTCCTAGAAACTCGTACAATCTGTTTTATATTTTTTTCTATTTTCTGCCTCAATGACTTGCATGTTCATCCTTTGTTGGCTTCTAAAACTCTCCCAATCCGCAGGCCTGCTAATCTCCCTGCCAACATTATAAGCCCCTTCCTTTGAGCTAATACTTTCCTTAACCTCTTAAGTTAACCAAGGACAGATTACTTTTTACGTGGTGCTTTTGTTTCTCAATAGAATGTATATTTGTTGATAATTATGACTTGTTTCTTTAAATGTTCGCCATTGCTTATCTACCATTATACCTTTTAATCTAATTTCCCATTCTACTTTAGCCAAGTCGCCCCTAATATCCATGTAATTGTCTTTATGAAAGTTTTTTTTATATTCATTCATGTGATGTGGGCATCGCTGGCAAGGCCAGGCCAACATTTATTGTCCATCCATAATTGCCATTAACTGAGTGGCTTACCATTTCAGAGGGCAGTTAGGTGTCAACCACATTGCTGTGGGCCTGGAGTCACATTTAGGCCAGACCAGGTAAGAATGGCAGATTTCCTCCCCTAAAGGACATTAGTGAACCAGATGGGTTTTATCGACAATCCAATAGTT
Source organism: Somniosus microcephalus (assembly GCF_052327205.1). Lineage (NCBI taxonomy): Eukaryota > Metazoa > Chordata > Chondrichthyes > Squaliformes > Somniosidae > Somniosus > Somniosus microcephalus. The sequence goes on along the minus strand of NW_028225180.1, from coordinate 44,589,267 downwards.
TCATGGTCACCATTACTGATGCTAGCTTTATATTCCAGGTTACTTTATTAACTGAATTTAAATTAACCAGCTGCCATGGTGGGATTTGAACTCATGTCTCCGGATCATTACCAGTATCATAACCACTATGCTACCATAGTACTCTTTGATACTCTAGTTTCGGGTTAAAGTACGTCACTATGGAACTCAATGTGAAATTATATCACATTATGATCGCTCTTCCCCAGTGGATTCCTTACTATGAGATTATTAATTTACCATGTATTATGACACAAGCCAAGATCTATGACGTATCATTCTAGGAAACTGTCTCAAATGCATTCCACGACATGGTCCTCCAGACTACCTGTGATTTGTCCAGTCTTTATGAAGGTTAACGTCCCCCAATACTATTGCATTGCCTTTGTTTCAAGCTCCTCTCACTTCTTGATAAATACTCTGTACCACAATATAGCTGTTAGTGGCCTATAAACTACACCCCCCGTTGTTTTCTGCCCCCTTTTATATCTTATCTCCACCCATACTGATTCTACTCCCTGCTCTTCCGAGCCAAGATCCTTCCACTCTACAGTCCTTATGTCATCTTTTAGTATCAGGGCTACCCCTCCCCCTTTACCATTTTGTCTCATCCAAACGTCAAGTATCATGGAATATTTAGTTCACAACCCTTGGTCACCATGCAACCACTGCTTTGTAATGGCTATTAGATCAAACGCATTTATCTCTATTTGTGCCATTAATTCGCCTATCTTGTTACGAATGCTTCATGCATTCAGATAAACCTCCTTTAATATTATCTTTATGGTATTTTTCCCTGATTTAACCTTATTCACTGTTGCACTATAAACTTTAATCTCTCTGTCCCATCCTGTCACACTCTGCTTATCTTTACACTGATCCATGGCCTTGACTTTTCTCTTCAGTTTCATAAATTTAACCTCATCTGAACACTCCCCCTTTTAGGTTAAAGTTCTATCTATAGCCCTAGCTTTTCAATTCACCAGGACACTGGTCCCAGCCTGGTTCATGAGGAGCCCATACCAACGGAACTGCTCCCTCTTTCCCCAGTATGGCTGTCAATGTCCCTTGAATCTAAACCCCTGTTTCCCACACCACACTTTAAGCCACACATTTAACTCTCTGATCTGTTTGACCCTATGCCAATTTGCACGTAGCTCAGGAAGTAATCCAAAGACTATTACCTTTGAGTTTCTGCTTATTAATTTGGATACCAGCTCTTCAAACTCCCTCAGCAGAACCTCATGCCGAGTTCTAGCTATGCCTTTGATTGCTACATGGACCACAACATCTGGATCCTCCTCCCACTCCAAGCTCTTCTCCAGCCCAGAGATGATGTCCTTAACACTGGCACGGGGCAGGCAACACAACCTTCAGAACTCCTGGTTGCGTTTGCAGAGAGCAGCATCTATCGCCCTGACTATACTGTGCCCTACACTAACACATTAATTTTCACTCCTCCACTTGAATGGCCTTGAAGAGCAGGGAGTAGAATCAGTATGGGTGGAGATAATATATAAAAGGGGACAGAAAACACTGGTGGGAGTAGTTTATAGGTCATTAACAGCTATATTGTGGTACAGAGTATTAATCAGGAAGTGAGAGGAGCTTGAAACAAAGGCAATGCAATAGTATTGGGGGACTTTCATCTTCATAAAGACTGGACAAATCAAAGGTAGTCTGGAGGACCATGTCAAGGAATGTATTTGAGACAGTTTCCTAGACCACGTTAATCCGGTCAGTTTGATCATCTGCCCTGCAGAATTTGCCCTTATCCACACAGGCCATAACAAACTCATACCTGTTGGATAAAGACAAATGCCAAGGCTCCTGCAGCAATGTTCCTGGTGTCCCCTTACCGGCCTGACTCGCAGTCACACCCTCCTATTTATGACCACGAACCAGACTTGTACTATTTCTTAACCCAAGGGGTGTGCCTGCCTTCTGGATAAAAGTTTCCAGGTAACTATCACCCTCCCTGATATCCCATAAAGTCCGCCCCACAAACTTATGCTCAGCAACTCTGAGCTAAGGTTCATCGAAATGCAGACACGCATTGCAGATGTGGTTGTCTGGGATCACGATGCTGTCCACACACTCCCACATTCATCAGTTGCAGCACACCACCACTGCAATTCATATTTAAACCTAGAGTCATAGAGTCATAACGGCACAGAAGGAGGCCATTAGGCCCATCAAGTCCGTGCCGGCTCTCTGTGGAGAAATCCAGTCAGTCCCATTCCTCCGCTTTATCCCCGTAGCCCTGCAAGTTTATTTCACTCCAGTGCTTATCCAGTTTCCCCTTGAAAACATTGAGTGTCTCCGCTTCCACCACTTCCATCGGCAACGAGTTCCAGCTCCTCACCACTCGCTGAATCTCTTGCCCAAAACCTTAAATCTGTGTCCCCTAGTCCTTGTACCATCAACTAGTGGGAACAGCATTTCCCCGTCCAGTCTATCCGAACATGTCAAAATCTTGTACACCTCTATCAAATCACCCCTCAACCTCCTTTGCTCTAGTCTAATGAAAACAAATCCAGGTTCTCCAATCTGTCCTTGTAGCCAAGATCCCGCATCCCCGGAACCATTCTGGTAAATCTCCTCTGCATCTGCTCAAGGGCCTTCACATCCTTCCTGAATGAAGTTTTATTTATTTAATTAATTAACGTTTATGCATTTAATCAATGTAGATGATTTTTTTTAATCTACCTATAATTTAAACTAGATAAAGTAATTGGTTTAAAAACTAAAAATACTTAACTATAAATTGAACCACGAGTAGATTTGGAGGCAAAAAACAGCACCTCATTCCCCCTCTGCACTGAAATCCCACTCTCACCAAATTCCCAACTTGTCACTCTCTTAATGGTGGGGCCACTCTGTGCGACCTCTCTGTGCGACAACTCGGTGCACTTTTAAACAACTTTTGGAGGCACATCAAAGTTCGAAGTGCTCACTCAGCTTCCTGCTCACAGTAATCAACTCACCTATTCAGGCAATAGAAACATAGAAACATAGAAGATAGGAGCAGGAGTAGGCCATTCGGCCCCTTGAGCCTGCTCTGCCATTCAATGGGATCATGGCTGATCATCCAAACTCAGTTCCCTGTCCCTGCCTTCACCCCATATCCCTTGATCCCTTTAGCCTTAAGAAATATATCTAACTCCTTCTTGAATATATTTAATGAATTGGCCTCAACTGCTTTCTGTGGTAGAGAATTCCACAGGTTCACCACTGTCGGGGTGAAGAAATTCCTCCTCGCCTCTGTCCTAAATGGCTTACCCCTTACCTTTAGACTGTGACCCCTGGTTCTGGAATCCCCCGCCATCGGGAACATCCTTCTTGCATCTAGTCTGTCTAGTCCTGTTAGAATTTTATAAGTTTCAATGAGATCCCCTCTCATTCTTCTAAACTCCAGCGAGTATAAGCCCAATCGGCCCAATCTCTCCTCATACATCATTCCTGCCATCCCAGGTATCAGCCTGGTGAATCTTCGCTGCACTCCCTCCATGGCAAGAACATCCTCCTCAGATAAGGTGACCAAAACTGCACACAATACTCAAGGTGTGGTGTCACCAAGGCCCTGTACAACTGCAGCAAGACATCCTTGTTCCTGTACTCGAATCCTCTCACCACGAAGGCCAACATACCATTTGCCTTCTTAACCGCCTGCTGCACCAGCATGCTTACCTTCAGCGACTGGTGCACAAGGACATCCAGGTCTCGTTGCACTTCCCCTTCTCCCAATCTATTGCCACTCAGATAATAATCTGCCTTCCTGCTTTTGCCACCAAAGTGGATAACCTCGCATTTATCCACATTATATTGCATCTGCCATGCATCTGCCCAATCACCCAACCTGTCCAAATCATACTGGACTTTCTCGGCATCCTCCTCACTGCACACACGCCCACCCAGCTTTGTGTCATCTGCAAACTTGGAGATATTACATCTAGTTCCCTCGTCTAGATCATTAATATATATTGTGAATAGCTGGGGTCTTAGGACCGATCCCTGCGGTACCCCACTAGACACTGTCTGCCACTCGGAAAACGACCCATTTATTCCAACTCTTTGCTTTCTGTCTGCCAACCAGTTCTCTATCCAAGTCAGTACCTTGCCCACAATCCCATGTGCCTTAACTTTACACGCTAATCTCTTATGCAGGACCTTATCGAAAGCCTTCTGAAAGTCCAAATACACCACCTCCACTGGTTCTCCCTTATCTATTCTACCAGTTACATCCTCAAAAAATTCCAGTAGATTAGGCAAGCACGATTTACCTTTTGTAAATCCATGTTGACTTTGTCTGATCCGGTCACTTTTTTCCAAGTGCTCTGCTATTACATATTTTATAATAACGGACTCCAGCATTTTCCCCACTACTGATGTAAGGCTTACCAGTCTATAATTCCCCGTTTTCTCTCCACCACCTTTGTTGAACAGTGGGGTAACATTAGCTACCCTCCAGTTACAGCTGATTGATTGTTAACTGTTAACAGCCACTGACAGGCACTTCCTGTTAATTGTTGATAAACATGCAGTTTATTTCACAGTTTTTAAAATTTTAAGTACCGCTCATTAAATTTCCAACTTCGACACTGATTATGATGCACTCCCTTTATGGCCACTCTGTGCGACCACTCTGCTATTAATACATATACTGTACAGTATTTGTAACAGTACTGCAGATACTAATATTAATGTACAGTATTAGACATCCAGTTGTTATAACACAATCTCTCACAGTCTGGTACTTAGCCCAGTTCCTGTATTTTACAGTCCGGGTTCCTCAAAACCACAGACAGTAGTTTCACTCCTGAATCTCCCAGTTTATTATAACCCAGGTTCAGAGCCGTCAGTGACCGGTTTGCACTGAGCATGGAGGCGAGATCCTCAGCACAAGAAGCTGTGAGACCGACACTATCCAGCCTGGGGATCAGCATGTTGGAAAATAAGGATGTTGATAATTTTATACTATTACTGAGGCTAATATGAATTTGCTGTGTTTATTAATAACAATATGGCTGCTAATAAAAGTGTTCAATAACTCAATTACTGAAAACAAGAATGGTGTATATTAATAACACTAGTCCTGATACTGATAATAAACTTCAGTGTTAGACATCCAGTTATTATAAACACAATCTCACAGAGTCTGGTACTTACCCCAGTTCCTGTATTTTACAGTCCAGGTTCCTCAGAGCCGCAGACAATAGTTTCACTCCTGAATCTCTTAGATTATTATTATTCATCCTAAACACAGGTAGACAAAGTGCGAGAAACGAAGTGAATCAAACCTTAATTCATAGACAAATTACGTGTCTCTGATATTACAGGAAACCTGAAAGCAACTTAAGGAAATGATTGCAGAGGTTTCAGTCACTGAACATTAAACTCAATGCCGATCACTTTAACTTTTAGCGACAGTGTAAAATGGGTGCTATCAGACAGACCGCCCGCCCGATTTGTCTTTTGGTTGAAGTCAATGGAAAATTTAATTTAGGCACAGTATAAACTGGCTAACTATTTACTGTTGCACGTTTCCCATTATTAATGAAGACTGATTTCACCCCTGTCAGTATTTATTAAATGATGTGCTGTCTGTGTGAAGTCTTTAAATGTCCCTCAGTCTGATCTCATTCCCTGATGATCAGAATTACCCTCCTGGAACTCAGTGACTGGCCCGGTCATTTTTGGGAAAACCTGTCCCAGTTCTACTGCTCCTTCAATCCCAGATTTTTGGGAATGAGGCGAATGTCTCTCAATTAAACGATAAAGTGGTGATTCTCTGCAATTTATACTCTGTGCATTATATTAATTTGTATAATAACTCGGGGTGAGTTATATTGTGAAACGGCACTAACTGCTGCTGTAAAATCCGTCCCCCAGGATTTTATGTAACAAGGAGAGTTTATTCTGTCCCGTTACAATTTTAAATGTCCTTGTGCTCCTAGTTTATAGGGGAGGGGAGTCTCTCACTTTATTCCCCATTAAACTGGCTCTGCATTTATTTAAATTCCTTTTTTTTTGACGATATTTCCAGGAGTTCAGAGTCCATTGCCGTGCTCCCGGCAGGTCCTCGGGTTACCGGGAAATCGCGAGTCCACTAACGGCAGTTTGCCCAGAAACCATCCAATGTGTGCGAACCCCATGCGCTGGTGCGAATTCTGGGAAAATCCCACCTGGCTGCCTGGTGTAAGTCTATGTCCTGCGATATAACTGGGTAACTGGAGATTTTGGTGACTTTTTTAAAAATGGCATGTTTATTTATTTCATGTACAGCATTGGGAATAATTCTACATAGTTACAGTGCTAAAGTGCCTTTACCTTATATTGTCAATCGAAGACATTTTCTCTCCCCACCAGAAGCCATTTGGCTATATACCATGACATCATGGAAGCATTTTCCCTACTGTTCTGTGTACAGTTTGTAGTTGATATGGAAAACTGTTAGATTTTAAATTATTTTTATCTGAACAACATTCGCACCCGAACGACCAGATTTAGGAACAGCTTCTTTCCCAGGGTTGTCATCCTACTGAACTCTACAAATAAAGCCTGCACATCTGCCAATGCACTTTATTCTGTTTATGTTTATGTATTACAAGCCAAATGAATGTTGAATGTTAAATGTCTTAATCAAAATGTACACTCTCGGGAGCTGCAAGCCTACATTTCGTTGTACTGCACTTGTGCACCAACAATGACAATAAAGTTGATTATTATTATTATGTTTGTTAAGTTCAGCATATCTGTTTTATGCTGTCCATTGTTAATAAATATGCCGCTATTTGACATCATAATTTCATGATCAAACTCTTTCAGTTCCCGATAAGATTTACAGCATGCCCACTTGTTGGTACCACACCAATCTCATTTCCTGGTTAGAATTATACCCTGGTACTTCTGTTACTTGGTAAAGTTCTTGCTACTCGGCCTGGCTTTGGTTGAACTGGAAGCTTTTTTTTCTTCATTTATAACAAAATGTACACCTAACAAGTGGCTGTTAAACAACTCAAATAACAGCTATGGAAACAAACATGCAGTTACCTCAACACTTGACACTTGTGCAGTACGGGTTCCAGCCGCTGGAGTCCTTCACATTGAATGTAGCAGTGCTGTAGATCGAGGTGTTTTATTGTATCACAGAGTCCAATGATACCAGTCAACAACGCACAGTCAATCGGGGTCAGTCACAATGCTTTGTGTGAATGAGAGACTCCAAATATATGTTGTTGCATGGAACCCACTGTGACCAGCACGAGTGCGTGGTTCTGAGATTCAAACAGGTAATGAAATGTGTTCAGGAGGTCTCTTTTACCAGTTTTACTCGCTATGTTCCCAATCTGTCCTTGAACATTCTCCTTCACCCAGTCAATCAATCGGCAGGTGGTTTGATGAAGAAATGGACCTAAAAACTCCTCCAGGGGCCGAGCCGACTGTGGGGAGGAAAGACCAGCAACAAAACGGAGAAATATCTGAAATCGCCCATCTTCTTTGCTGTGGGCTTCATTGAGGAGTTTCCGGATGTCCCCGGGATTTGGAGTCAGGAATTGTGCGAGTGCGGCTACAAACTCTTGGATGGTGTGGTGTGGGAATGTGTACACCACGCTCTGGGCAGAATCACCTTTCTCCAAAAGTTCCATCATGAACCCAGACAGGAACTGGGAAGGTTGCAGATTGTACTTGATCAAATCTCCATTTCTAAATACAATCTTCTTCTCGGAGACTCCTGTGAAGGCCACCTCACCAAGCTTCAGTAACACATCACGGGGGCTTTCAATCTCTCGGCCATGGTTTTTCAGAATGTTGTAAATATAGTAGGAATATAGCTGGGTGATGGTCTTGCGAACTCGCTGCTGTTTCCTGTCTCTTTGTGTAAAGAAGGGACCCAGTGCCAGCCCGAGGATCCCGCAGTAGGAAGGGTTGTAGCACATGGTGTACAGGATCTCGTTCTCCTCCACGTGTTTGAAAACAGCTGCTGCCACCGTCTGATCTTCAAAAAACTTGTTGAAATATTCCTTCCGTTCTTCACCAGCAAATCCCAGGATATCAGCCCAGACACTGATCTCAGCCTTTTCCAATAAATGTAATGCAGTGGGGCGACTGGTCACTAGCACGGAACATCCTGGGAGCAGCTTGTGCTGTATTAAACTGTACACAATGTCAGATACTTCACACCAGTCTTCGGGATCTGTGCACATGTGCTGAGGTTCTGTATTTCTCCGACTGTCAGCAAAATCGATCCTGTCATTGAATTCATCCAATCCATCGAATATAAACAGCAATCCCTCTGGGTTCTTCCAAAGCTCTCCCAGAATATTCCCAAAGTAAGGATAGAGATCCAGTATCAGATTCCTCAGGTTTATTCTACAGTTAATAGCGTTCAAATCCCTGAATTTAAAACTGAAAACAAATTGAAAGTGTGGGTATATTTTCCCAGTGGCCCAGTCATGTACAACCTTTTGAACCATTGTTGTTTTTCCAATCCACGGGACTCCGCTCACTGCTCCTGAACTCCCAGATTTGGATTTTCTCTGGGAAAAACTGCTCTGGAGCAATTGATCTGTTCGGATTTTTTCCAGTTCTCTCCGGAGATATTTCTCTCTCCACTCTTCATGGTCTCGGCCTCTTGCCAGCAGTTCATGTTTACAAGTGTCTGATCTCGAACAGTAGAAATGACCGTTAGCTCAGCGTTTTGATCAACCAGCTGGAAAACTTTAACCTTCTCATTTATTAGGATAATGTTCACTCTCAGTGTTTCAGTTTGTACCCGGAGTGTTTCCTTGTGCTTCTGTTTAACATCTTCAATGAGAACAGAACGAAAGTGGTTCAAAATGTTAATTGCATTGACATAAAAAAACTCAATACCATTGCACTATTCAGTAAATTATTGCAAGATTTAATTCACAGCATCAATAGATGTGCATGTAGAAATTAAAACTGTTAATGGAAACCTCGCTGCAAATTGAACAATGACCATAAAATGTTTCAAATTCTCACTTGATTCTAATATTCACTGAACATGGAGATTTCTATGAAGGTGATATTTCCCTCTGATGGTTAATGCAATCAGCCCTGCATTGTACTACAGACATCTCATTATAAATCCACCCATGATCCTGGTTATACAACAGTAGTGGTTCTCACTGATCAATCTTCAAATGGAGCAGCTAGAAGACAGGAGAAGGAGCATAGGGACAAACTGTGAATGACCACTAGTCCCACTGTAATTGTATCAGACCATGGGATGGTTATCTGGCGGATTGTGTGCACAGAGAGGAAAACACTGTGAAGGGCCAGGAGCCTCACTCTCATTGCATCAGGCCGTGGGATGGTTATCTGGAGGGTTGTGTGCACTGAGAGAGGGACAGACTGTGAATGGCCTGGAGTCCCACTGTCGTTGTATCAGACCGTGGGATGGTTATCTGGAGGATTGTGTGCACTGAGAGAGGGACAGACTGTGAATGGCCTGGAGTCCCACTGTCGTTGTATCAGACCGTGGGATGGTTATCTGGAGGATTGTGTGCACTGAGAGAGGGACAGACTGTGAATGGCCAAGAGTCCCACTCTCATTTTATCTGACCATGGGATGGTGATCTGTAGGATTGTGTGTAATGGGAGAGGGACAGACTCTAAATGGTCAGAAGGTCCACTGTTCCTGTATGTTAGCTGGGGTATTGTGTGAACTGTGTGTGAAATAGACTAAGTGGTCAGAAGTTCTAATCAGGGCTTATTTGACACTTATCTGACCTTCCGACCCGATATCTTGTCCATCACCAAGACCGCCTACTTCAACCTCCAAAACATTGCTCATCTCCGCCACTGCCTCAAGACATCTGCTGCTGAAACTCTCATCAATGCCTTTGTTATGTCCAGACTTCACTATTCCAATGCTCTCCTGGTCGGCCTCCCACGATGTACCCTCCGTAAACTTAAGCTAATACAAAACCCAACTGCCCATATTCTAACTTGCACCAAGTCCCGTTCACCCATTACCCCTGCAGTCACTGAGCTACATTTGCTCCTGATCCAACAACGCCTTGGTTTTAAATTTCTCATTATTATTTTTAAATTGTTTCATGGTCTTGTCCCTCCCTATCTCTGTAACCTCCAGCACTAGCATCCTCAGAGATCTCTGCCTTACTCCAATTCTGGCCTCTTCTGCATCTCCGATTTTCATCACTCCACCATTGGCGGATGCCCCTTCAGCTTCCGGGGCCCGAAGCTCTGGAATTCCCTCCCTTATCCTTTCCGTCTCTTAACAGAAGTTCCACTGGTATTATATCAGGACTCGGGCAGGTTATCTGGTGTATTGTGTATAGAGAGAGGGGCAGACTATGAATTGACAGTTGTCTGGGTTATTACCTGCACTGCTATAGATACCTGAACACAGGTAAATGTAACTGCATTCTGATGGTACAGAGGGGAATCAGGAAGATGATTTAAGGTTTCAGGAGTTTAAGTTGAGGGTGCTTTATATATTTTGTTTTGGGCAAGAGACATCGGTACTGAAATGTTTTAATGGAATTCACAACATTAGTGCAGGAAACAAGTAGCGAAATAAATAGTAACGGTGAAAATTGAAAATCAGAAGTAAGAATGCAAATCAGGGTACATTTTTCACCCAAGAGGTATTAGAGCGGGTGGACCTGTTACCAGGGAAGGGCACTAAAGGGCAGTGTAGGTGGGGTCTAGAGACAATTGAAGATATTTTTGTGGATATTCTGAGAGGAGTATTAGGTGGCTTCATCTCTCTAATGGGCAGATTTGATTGACCCGAATGGTATTTTCCTGCCCCTAATCATTCTCCGGTTACATTGTATCTCCGAAATTGCAAACATTTTTTCAGCAGTTTTACACATACAAACACTAAATATGTTTTTATAACAGTCCTGTTATATCACTGATTAGAAATATAAATAGGTTTCCAGCATCCGCAGTATTTTGCTTTAGAATTACAAATAAAGCTGCCGCCTACTTCACCCAGTTTAATGTTAGAGCAGAAAACATTCACCGTCGATTTGAACTGTTCTACCAATAATTTTACTCCGTTTTTTTTCAAGTTGGTATAAGTTTCCTATAATGTAGGTTTGGGAAATTACAAATGTGTTTCCGTTAGTCATTACATTGGGTAAAAATACATGTGATTTAAGGACTATCCTTTGAGTAGAATGAGTGCCTCTCGTTCAATACCATTATAAAGAAAGCCAATAACTTCCTTGTCACCCTGAACATTGTACAGTTTTACACGGAATAATATTCTATTGTGTGAACACCTGTATATCTTCTCAGATCAGATATAGCACTTTCCAAAATATTATTGTGTGCTAAGAAGCGATAACATTATACAGTAACGCATGTCTCCAGAACTTTCCCTGCACTTTATGGTGGAACAGATTTCCAGGGGCACAGGAACCCCTTAAAAACTGGCTCAAGGCACTTTCTGATCCCAGAATTTCTGCGTGGCACAGCGGAGGTTTGTATTAAGATTCGCTGCATATCAGAATACTACCAGATGTGTATGGGGTTTCACAGTGTATCAGAATCCTGCCAGGTGTGTATGGGATTTCACAGTGTATCAGGATCCTGCCAGATGTGTATGGGGTTTCACCGTGTATCAAGATCCTGCCAGGTGTGTATGGGGTTTTGCAATGCATCAGGATCCTGCCAGGTGTGTATGGGGCTTCACAGTGTATCAGGATCCTGCCAGGTGTGTATGGGGTTTCACCGTGTACCAAGATCCTGCCAGGTGTGTATGGGGTTTCACAGTGCATCAGAATCCTGCCAGGTGTGTGTGGGGTTTCACAGTGTATCACGTTCCTGTCAGGTGTGTATGGGGTTTCACAGTGTATCACGTTCCTGTCAGGTGTGTATGGGGTTTCACAGTATATCACGTTCCTGTCAGGTGTGTAAGGGGATTCACAGAGCATCAGGATCCTGCCAGGTGTGTATGGGGCTTCACAGTGTATCAGGATCCTGCCAGGTGTGTATGGGGTTTCACCGTGTACCAAGATCCTGCCAGGTGTGTATGGGGTTTCACAGTGCATCAGAATCCTGCCAGGTGTGTGTGGGGTTTCACAGTGTATCACGTTCCTGTCAGGTGTGTATGGGGTTTCACAGTGTATCACGTTCCTGTCAGGTGTGTATGGGGTTTCACAGTATATCACGTTCCTGTCAGGTGTGTAAGGGGATTCACAGAGCATCAGTGTCCTGCCAGCTGTGTATGGGGTTTCACAGTGTATCAGGATCCTGCCAGGTGTGTAAGGGGATTCACAGTGCATCAGGGTCCTGTCAGGTGTGTATGGGGTTTCACAGTGCATCACGTTCCTGCCAGGTGTGTATGGGGTTTCACAGTGTATCACGTTCCTGCCAGATGTGTATGGGGTTTCACAGTGTATCACGTTCCTGTCAGGTGTGTTTGGTGTTTCACAGTGTATCAGGATTCTGCCAGGTATTTAGAATACCTCACAAGTGATAGAGATCAGCAGCTGGATTTAATGAAATACTGCAACGTCCGCATTATGCACGAAACATCAGAAATTGTTTGATTTGAATTTGAACCTATAAAGACTAGCTTTGGATTGATAATAAATCTAAAGACTTCCAATCATATGTTTCCAGGCTTTGAACTTCGGATTCCCAGATTCCGACAAACTCGAAACAAATGGGTACAGTCAATCATTCTGATTCTCAGATGTTAAATAAAAGTTTAGAAATCTCCAGGTTGTCACTTACCTTTCAGGTGCCTGGGTACTTCGGATAAACCTCGTGCGATGTTCATATAATCAAATGGATCAGAACCTGTTTAAATTAATGAGCGTTCATGAAATTAGATCTGTGTATTATTACAGCAAATCATGCTTTATTCCAATGTGAAATTGAATCCAGTGTGTGATTTTACCGTACCAAGTTCGAGCATTTCTCTCATTATTTTGTCCAACTTTGGTACCCCATGGCGCATTTTCACAAAGGGTTCCCACATCACCCTTCGGGCCCCAGAGCCTTTCTCCATCACCAGGTTTAGGAGAAGTTTGGAACTGTCCGCCCGGTTTCCCTTCTCCACGAGATCAGTGACTTTCTGTAAAGTATAATAAGGAGTATATTGACGAGCGAAGTGAAAGATAAACACTCAGAATCAGAAGGAAATGATCTGCACAGTGATAGGATCTCCCAGTTGTTTTGAGCTGAGAAAGCAATCACTGGGCCGGGTACTGACCCATTCTGAACATGGGCAGAATATTCTGTAAACATCTTGATTCACCATTAACGGGAAATAAATGTGATGAGTTTTAGTTCTAGTGGAGAAAGGAATCACTGAGAATCTGCAGCAGTTTTAATGCGATTAGTTTTCTCTCTCCATTCGTGTCCAACATGACACCAGCTTACTGATTGACGATATGATTCACTCATTTCTCACATGTTTTCCTGCTGACCCACTTTGTGATTTAATGAGAAATAAAGCAGCATAGAGACTGAACTCCAGTTACAGGGAAGGAACAAATCATAAGTGAGAGAAGCTGCTAGAAAGCTGCCCGAGAAATTATCGCTGACTAATTGAAATAACCACTGTTGATGTATAGGGCCAGAGAATCGAACAATTAAAATAAAGGTGAAAAATCGAATCTTTTGTTCCCTCGGTAACTGAAATGTTTGACACCCATTATTTGACACATCCACTGCCGGTATGAAACCTCGTTAACTGGGAACAGATATCCAGCAATGGGGTCGATGTAGTCATGGCATTCTTCATCAAAGGCTAGATTTATATAACGCCATTAAAGCAGAAAAGAAATCATCGAAAGGCACTTCACAGAGGTGCAATCAGACAATGGACACAGAGATGGCGAGGTGTGGAGAACGAGAGTGTGATTGTTATATTACTGGACCAGTAATGAGAAAGAGTTGGTGAGGGGAGAACGAGAGCGTGTTGGTTATATTACTGGACCAGTAACGATATAGAGACAGCGAGGGGAGAACGAGAGCGTGCTGGTAATATTACTGGACCAGTAACGATATAGAGAAGGCGAGGGGAGAACGAGAGTGTGTTGGTTATATTACTGGACCAGTAACGATAGAGTGACGGCGAGGGGAGAACGAGAGCGTGTTGGTTATATTACTGGACCAGTAACAATATAGAGACGGCAAGGGGAGAACTAGAGCCTGTTGGTTATATTACTGGACCAGTAACGATATAGAGACGGCGAGGTGTGGACAACGAGAGTGTGTTGTTTATATTACTGAACCAGTAACGATATAGAGACGGCGAGGTTTGGAGAACGAGAGAGTGTTGGTTATATTACTGGACCAGGAACGATATAGTGACGGCAAGGGTAGAACGAGAACGTGTTGGTTATATTACTGGACCAGTAACAATATAGAGACGGCGAGGGGAGAACGAGAGCGTGTTGGTTATATTACTGGACCAGTAACGATATAGAGATGGTGAGGTGTCGAGGACGAGAGCATGTTGGTTATATCACTGGACCAGTAACGATATAGAGACGGTGAGGGGGGAACGAGAGCGTGTTGGTTATATTACTGGACCAGTAACGATAAGGAGACAGCGAGGGGAGAACGAGAGCGTGTTGGTTATATTACTGGACCAGTAACGATATAGAGATGGCGAGGTGTGGAGAACGACAGCGTGTTGGTTATATTACTGGACCAGTAACGATATAGAGACGGCGAGGGGAAAACGAGATTGTGTTGGTTATATTACTGCACCAGTAACGATATAGAGACAGCGAGGGGTTGAGAACGAGAGTGTGTTGGTTATGTTACTGGACCAGTAACGATATAGAGACGGCGAGGGGAGACCGAGAGCATGTTGGTTATATTACTGCATCAGTAATGATATAGAGACGGCGAGGGGAGAACTAGAGTGTGTTGGTTATATTATTGGACCAGTAACGATATAGAGATGGCGAGGTGTGGAGAACGAGAGCGTGTTGGTTATATTGCAGGACCAGTAACAATACAGAGAAAGCAAGGGCAGAACGCGAGCGTGTTGGTTATATGACTGGACCAGGAATGATATAGAGAGGGCGAGGGGAGAATGAGATTGTGTTGGTTATATTACTGGACCAGTAACGATATAGAGACGGTGAGGGGAGAACGAGAGCGTGTTGGTTATTTTACTGGACAAGTAACGTTATAGAGACGGGGATGTATCGAGAACGAGAGCGTGTTGGTTATATTACTGGACCAGTAATGATATAGAGACGGCAAGGTGTCGAGAACGAGAGTGTTTTGGATATATTACTGGACCAGTAACGATATAGAAACGGCGAGGGGAGAACGAGAGTGTGTTGATTATATTACTGGCCCAATAACGATATAGAGACGGTGAGGGGAGAACGAGAGTCTGCTGGTTATATTACTGGACCCATAACGATATAGAGATGGCGAGGGGAGAACGAGAGCATGTTGGTTATATTACTGGACCAGTAACGATATAGAGATGGTGAGGTGTGGAGAACGAGAGCATGTTGGTTATATTACTGGACCAGTAACGATATAGTGACGGCGAGGGGTCGAGAACGAGAGCATATTGGTTATATTACTTGACCGGTAATGATATAGAGACGGCAAGGGGAGAACGAGAGCGTGTTGGTTATATTACTGGACCAGTAACGATAAGGAGACAGCGAGGGGAGAACGAGAGCGTGTTGGTTATATTACTGGACCAGTAACGATATAGAGATGGCGAGGTGTGGAGAACGACAGCGTGTTGGTTATATTACTGGACCAGTAACGATATAGAGACAGCGAGGGGAAAACGAGATTGTGTTGGTTATATTACTGCACCAGTAACGATATAGAGACAGCGAGGGGTTGAGAACGAGAGTGTGTTGGTTATGTTACTGGACCAGTAACGATATAGAGACGGCGAGGGGAGACCGAGAGCATGTTGGTTATATTACTGCATCAGTAATGATATAGAGACGGCGAGGGGAGAACTAGAGTGTGTTGGTTATATTATTGGACCAGTAACGATATAGAGATGGCGAGGTGTGGAGAACGAGAGCGTGTTGGTTATATTGCAGGACCAGTAACAATACAGAGAAAGCAAGGGGAGAACGCGAGCGTGTTGGTTATATGACTGGACCAGGAATGATATAGAGAGGGCGAGGGGAGAATGAGATTGTGTTGGTTATATTACTGGACCAGTAACGATATAGAGACGGTGAGGGGAGAACGAGAGCGTGTTGGTTATTTTACTGGACAAGTAACGTTATAGAGACGGGGATGTATCGAGAACGAGAGCGTGTTGGTTATATTACTGGACCAGTAATGATATAGAGACGGCAAGGTGTCGAGAACGAGAGTGTTTTGGATATATTACTGGACCAGTAACGATATAGAGACGGCGAGGGGAGAACGAGAGTGTGTTGATTATATTACTGGCCCAATAACGATATAGAGACGGTGAGGGGAGAACGAGAGTCTGCTGGTTATATTACTGGACCCATAACGATATAGAGATGGCGAGGGGAGAACGAGAGCATGTTGGTTATATTACTGGACCAGTAACGATATAGAGATGGTGAGGTGTGGAGAACGAGAGCATTTTGGTTATATTACTGGACCAGTAACGATATAGTGACGGCGAGGGGTCGAGAACGAGAGCATATTGGTTATATTACTTGACCGGTAATGATATAGAGACGGCAAGGGGAGAACGGGAGCGTGTTGGTTATATTACTGGACCAGTAGCGATATAGTGACGGCGAGGGGTCGAGAACGAGAGCGTTTTGGTTATATTACTGGACCGGTAATGATATAGAGACGGTGAGGGGAGAACGAGAGCATGTTGGTTATACTACTGGTACAGTAACGATATAGAGACGGTGAGGAGTGGAGCACGAAAGCATTTTGGTTATATTACTGGACCACTAATGATATAGAGATGGCGAGGTTTCAAGAACGAGAGTGTTTTGTATATATTACTGGGCAAGTAACGATATAGAGACAGCGAGGGGAGAACGAGAGTGTGTTGGGTATATTACTGGACCAGTAACGATATAGAGACATTGAGTGGAGAAGGAGAGTTTGTTGGTTATATTACTGGACCAGTAACGAAATAGAGACGGCGAGGGGTGGAGAACAAGAGAATGTTGGTTGTATTACTGGACCAGTAACGATATAGAGATGGCGAGGGGTGGAGAACGAGAGCGTGTTGGTTATATTACTTGACCAGTAACGATATACAGACAGCGAGGGGAGAACGACAGCCTGTTGGTTATATTACTGTACCAGTAACAATATAGAGACTGCGAGGGGAGAACGAGAGCCTTTTGGTTATATTACTGGACCAGTAACGATATTGAGTCGGCGAGGGGAGAACGAGAGTCTGTTGGTTATATTACTGGACCAATAACGATATAGAAACGGCGAGGAGAGAACGAGAGCATGTTGGTTATATTACTGGGCCAGTAACGATATAGAGACGGCGAGGGGAGAACGAGAGTGTGTTGGTTATATTACTGGACCAGTAACGATATATAGACAGCGAGGGGTTGAGAGCGAGAGCGTGTTGGTTATGTTAATGGACCAGTAATGATATAGAGACGGCGAGTGGAGAACGAGTGTGTTGGTTGTATTACTGGACCAGTAACGATATAGGAACGGCGAGGTGTGGAGAACGAGAGCGTGTTGGTTATATTACTGGACCAGTAACGATATAGACATGGCGAGGGGAGAACGAGAGCGTGTTGGTTATATTACAGGAACAGTAACGATATAGAGACGGCGAGGTGTCGAGATGGAGAGTGTTTTGGATATATTTCTGGACCAGTAACGACAGAGACGGCGAGGGGAGAACGAGAGCGTGTTGGTTATATTACTGGACCAGTAACGATATAGAGACTGCGAGGAGAGAACGAGAGCGTGTTGGTTATATTACTGGACCAGTAACGATATAGAGACGGCGAGGCGAGAACGAGAGCATGTTGGTTATATTACTGGACCAGTAATGATATAGAGACGGTGAGGGGAGAACGAGAGCGTGTTGGTTATATTACTGGGCCAGTAAGGATATAGACGGCGAGGTATCGAGAACGAGAGTGTTTTGGATATATTACTGGACCAGTAACGATATAAAGAAGGCGAGGGGAGAACGAGAGTGTGTTGGTTATATTACTGGGCCCGCAACGTTATAGAGACGGCGAGGGGAGAACGAGAGCCTGTTGATTATATTACTGGACCCGCAAAGATATAGAGACGGCGAGGGGAGAACGAGAGCATGTTGATTATATTACTGGACCAGTAACGATATAGAGACGGCGAGGGGAGAACAAGAGCGTGTTGGTTATATTACTGGACCAGTAATGACAGAGAGACAGCGAGGGGAGAACGAGAGCGTGTTGGTTATATTACTGGACAAGTAACGTTTTAGAGACGGGGATGTATCGAGAACGAGAGCGTGTTGGTTATATTTCTAGACCTGTAACGAAATAGACGGCGAGGTATCGAGAACGAGAGTGTTTTGGATATATTACTGGACCAGTAACGATATAAAGTCGGTGAGGGGAGATCGAGAGCGTGTTGCTTATATTCCTGGACCAGTAACGATATAGAGACGGCGAGGGGAGAACGAGAGTGTGTTGGTTATATTACTGGACCCGTAACGATATAGAGACGGCGAGGGGAGAACGAGAGCGTGTTGTTTATATTTTTGGATCCGTAACGATATAGAGACGGCGAGGGGAGAACGAGAGCATGTTGGTTATATTACTGGACCAGTAACAATATAGAGACGGCGAGGGGAGAACGAGAGCGTGTTGGTTATATTACTGGACCAGTAACGATATAGAGACGGCGAGGGGAGAACGAGAGCGTGTTTGATATATTACTGGACCAGTGACGATATAGATACGGCGAGGGGAGAACGAGAGCGTGTTAGTTATATTACTGGACCAGTAAGGATATAGACGGCGAGGTGTCGAGAACGAGAGTGTTTTGGATATATTACTGGACCAGTAACAATATAGAGACGGCGAGGGGTCGAGAACGAGTGCATGTTGTTTATATTACTGGACCAGTAACGATATAGAGATGGTGAGGGGAGAACAAGAGCATGTTGGTTATATTACTGGACCAGTAACGATATAGAGACAGCGAGGGGTCGAGAACGAGAGCATGTTGTTTATATTACTGGACCAGTAATGATATAGAGACGGCGAGGGGAGAACAAGAGCATGTTGGTTATATTACTGTATTACTGGTCCAGTAACGATATCGAGACGGCGAGGTGTGGAGCATGAGAGCATGTTGGTTATATTACTGGACCAGTAATAACGATATAGAGATGGTGATGTGTGGAGAATGAGAGCATGTTGGTTATATTACTGGACCGGTAACGATATAGAGACGGCGAGGGGAGAACAAGAGCATGTTGATTATATTATTGGATCAGTAACAATATAGAGATGGCGAGGTGTGGAGCACGAGAGCGTGTTGGTTATATTACTGGTCCAGTAACGATATAGAGATGGCGAGGTGTGGAGAACGAGAGCATTTTTGTTATATTACTGGATCAGTAACGATATAGAGATGGCGAGGTGTGGAGATCGAGAGTGTGTTGGTTATATTACTGGACCAGTAATGATATACAGACGGCGAGGGGAGAACGAGAGGGTGTTGGTATATTACTGGACCAGTAACGATATAGAGATGGCGAGGGGAGAATGAGAGCATGTTCGTTATATCACTGGACCAGTAACGATATAGAGACGGCGAGGGGAGAACGAGAGTGTGTTGGTTATATTACTGGACCAGTAACGAAATAGAGACGGCGAGGGGTCGAGGACAAGAGAGTGTTGGTTGTATTACTGGACCAGTAACGATATAGAGATGGCGAGGTGTGGAGGACGAGAGCTTGTTGGTTGTATTACTGGACCAGTAACGATATAGAGATGGCGAGGGGAGAACGAATGTGTTGGTTATATTACTGGACGAGTAACGATATAGAGAGGGCGAGGGGAGAATGAGAGCATGTGGGTTATATTACTGGACCTGAAACGATATAGAGGCGGCGGGGGGAGAACGAGAGTGTGTTGGTTATATTACTGGACAAGAGACGTTCTAGAGACGGCGAGGGGAGGACGAGAGTGTGTTGGTTATATTACTGGACCAGTAATGATATAGAGACGGCAAGGGGAGATCGAGAGCGTGTTGGTTATATTACTGGACCGCTAAGGATATAGACGGCGAGGTATCGAGAACGAGAGTGTTTTGGATATATTACTGGACAAGTAATGACATAAAGACGGCGAGGGGAGAACGCGAGTGTGTTGATTATATTACTGGACCAGTAACGATATAGAGACGGCGAGGGGAGAACGTGAGCGTGTTGGTTATATTACTGGACCAGTAACGATATAGAGACGGCGAGGGGAGAACGAGAGTGTGTTGGTTATATTACTGGACCAGTAACGATATAGAGACGGCGAGGGGAGAACGAGAGCGTGTTGGTTATATTACTGGACCAGTAACGATATAGAGACGGCGAGGGGAGAACGAGAGCGTGTTAGCTATATTACTGGACCAGTAAGGATATAGACGGCGAGGTGTCGAGAACGAGAGTGTTTTGGATATATTACTGGACCAGTAACGATATAGAGACGGCGAGGGGACGAGAACGAGAGCATGTTGTTTATATTACTGGACCAGTAACGATATAGAGACGGCGAGGGGAGAACAAGAGCATGTTGGTTATATTACTGGTCCAGTAACGATATAGAGATGGCGAGGTGTCGAGATGGAGAGTGTTTTGGATATATTTCTGGACCAGTAACGACAGAGACGGCGAGGGGAGAACGAGAGCGTGTTGGTTATATTACTGGACCAGTAACGATATAGAGACTGCGAGGAGAGAACGAGAGCGTGTTGGTTATATTACTGGACCAGTAACGATATAGAGACGGCGAGGCGAGAACGAGAGCATGTTGGTTATATTACTGGACCAGTAATGATATAGAGACGGTGAGGGGAGAACGAGAGCGTGTTGGTTATATTACTGGGCCAGTAAGGATATAGACGGCGAGGTATCGAGAACGAGAGTGTTTTGGATATATTACTGGACCAGTAACGATATAAAGAAGGCGAGGGGAGAACGAGAGTGTGTTGGTTATATTACTGGGCCCGCAACGTTATAGAGACGGCGAGGGGAGAACGAGAGCCTGTTGATTATATTACTGGACCCGCAAAGATATAGAGACGGCGAGGGGAGAACGAGAGCATGTTGATTATATTACTGGACCAGTAACGATATAGAGACGGCGAGGGGAGAACAAGAGCGTGTTGGTTATATTACTGGACCAGTAATGACAGAGAGACAGCGAGGGGAGAACGAGAGCGTGTTGGTTATATTACTGGACAAGTAACGTTTTAGAGACGGGGATGTATCGAGAACGAGAGCGTGTTGGTTATATTTCTAGACCTGTAACAAAATAGACGGCGAGGTATCGAGAACGAGAGTGTTTTGGATATATTACTGGACCAGTAACGATATAAAGTCGGTGAGGGGAGATCGAGAGCGTGTTGCTTATATTCCTGGACCAGTAACGATATAGAGACGGCGAGGGGAGAACGAGAGTGTGTTGGTTATATTACTGGACCCGTAACGATATAGAGACGGCGAGGGGAGAACGAGAGCGTGTTGTTTATATTTTTGGATCCGTAACGATATAGAGACGGCGAGGGGAGAACGAGAGCATGTTGGTTATATTACTGGACCAGTAACAATATAGAGACGGCGAGGGGAGAACGAGAGCGTGTTGGTTATATTACTGGACCAGTAACGATATAGAGACGGCGAGGGGAGAACGAGAGCGTGTTTGATATATTACTGGACCAGTGACGATATAGATACGGCGAGGGGAGAACGAGAGCGTGTTAGTTATATTACTGGACCAGTAAGGATATAGACGGCGAGGTGTCGAGAACGAGAGTGTTTTGGATATATTACTGGACCAGTAACGATATAGAGACGGCGAGGGGTCGAGAACGAGTGCATGTTGTTTATATTACTGGACCAGTAACGATATAGAGATGGTGAGGGGAGAACAAGAGCATGTTGGTTATATTACTGGACCAGTAACGATATAGAGACAGCGAGGGGTCGAGAACGAGAGCATGTTGTTTATATTACTGGACCAGTAATGATATAGAGACGGCGAGGGGAGAACAAGAGCATGTTGGTTATATTACTGGTCCAGTAACGATATCGAGACGGCGAGGTGTGGAGCATGAGAGCATGTTGGTTATATTACTGGACCAGTAATAACGATATAGAGATGGTGATGTGTGGAGAATGAGAGCATGTTGGTTATATTACTGGACCGGTAACGATATAGAGACGGCGAGGGGAGAACAAGAGCATGTTGATTATATTATTGGATCAGTAACAATATAGAGATGGCGAGGTGTGGAGCACGAGAGCGTGTTGGTTATATTACTGGTCCAGTAACGATATAGAGATGGCGAGGTGTGGAGAACGAGAGCATTTTTGTTATATTACTGGATCAGTAACGATATAGAGATGGCGAGGTGTGGAGATCGAGAGTGTGTTGGTTATATTACTGGACCAGTAATGATATACAGACGGCGAGGGGAGAACGAGAGGGTGTTGGTATATTACTGGACCAGTAACGATATAGAGATGGCGAGGGGAGAATGAGAGCATGTTCGTTATATCACTGGACCAGTAACGATATAGAGACGGCGAGGGGAGAACGAGAGTGTGTTGGTTATATTACTGGACCAGTAACGAAATAGAGACGGCGAGGGGTCGAGGACAAGAGAGTGTTGGTTGTATTACTGGACCAGTAACGATATAGAGATGGCGAGGTGTGGAGGACGAGAGCTTGTTGGTTATATTACTGGACCAGTAACGATATAGAGATGGCGAGGGGAGAACGAATGTGTTGGTTATATTACTGGACGAGTAACGATATAGAGAGGGCGAGGGGAGAATGAGAGCATGTGGGTTATATTACTGGACCTGAAACGATATAGAGGCGGCGGGGGGAGAACGAGAGTGTGTTGGTTATATTACTGGACAAGAGACGTTCTAGAGACGGCGAGGGGAGGACGAGAGTGTATTGGTTATATTACTGGACCAGTAATGATATAGAGACGGCAAGGGGAGATCGAGAGCGTGTTGGTTATATTACTGGACCGGTAAGGATATAGACGGCGAGGTATCGAGAACGAGAGTGTTTTGGATATATTACTGGACAAGTAATGACATAAAGACGGCGAGGGGAGAACGCGAGTGTGTTGATTATATTACTGGACCAGTAACGATATAGAGACGGCGAGGGGAGAACGTGAGCGTGTTGGTTATATTACTGGACCAGTAACGATATAGAGACGGCGAGGGGAGAACGAGAGCGTGTTGGTTATATTACTGGACCAGTAACGATATAGAGACGGCGAGGGGAGAACGAGAGCGTGTTGGTTATATTACTGGACCAGTAACGATATAGAGACGGCGAGGGGAGAACGAGAGCGTGTTAGCTATATTACTGGACCAGTAAGGATATAGACGGCCAGGTGTCGAGAACGAGAGTGTTTTGGATATATTACTGGACCAGTAACGATATAGAGACGGCGAGGGGACGAGAACGAGAGCATGTTGTTTATATTACTGGACCAGTAACGATATAGAGACGGCGAGGGGAGAACAAGAGCATGTTGGTTATATTACTGGTCCAGTAACGATACAGAGACGGCGAGGTGTGGAGCATGAGAACATGTTGGTTATATTACTGGACCAGTAATAACGATATAGAGATGGTGAGGTGTGCAGAACGAGAGCATGTTGGTTATATTACTGGACCAGTAACGATATAGAGACGGCGAGGGGAGAACAAGAGCATGTTGATTATATTACTGGACCAGTAAAGATATAGAGACTGCGAGGGGTCGAGAACGAGAGCATGTTGGTTATATTACTGGACCAGTAACGATATAGAGACGGCAGGGGGAGAACGAGAGTGTGTTGGTTATATTACGGGACCAGTAACGATATAGAGATGGCGAGTGGAGAACGAGAGTGTGTTGGTTATATTACTGGACCAGTAACGATATAGAGATGGTGAGGGGAGAACGAAAGCGTATTGGTTATATTACTGGACCAGTAACGATATAGAGACGGCGAGGGGTCGAGAACGAGAGCGTGTTGGTTATATTACTGGACCAGTAATGATATCGAGACGGCAAGCGGAGAACGAGAGTGTGTTGGTTATATTACTGGTTCAGTAACGATATAGAGACGGCGAGGTGTGGAGCACGAGAGCGTGTTGGTTATATTACTGGTCCAGTAACGATATAGAGGTGGCGAGGTGTGGAGAACGAGAGCATTTTTGTTATATTGCTGGACCAGTAACGATATACAGACGGCGACGGGAGAACGAGAGGGTGTTGGTATATTACTGGACCAGTAACGATATAGAGATGGCGAGGGGAGAATGAGAGTGTTTTGGTTATATTACTGGACCAGTAATGATATAGAGATGGCGAGGTGTGGAGGACGAGAGCGTGTTGGTTGTATTACTGGACCAGTAACGATATAGAGATGGCGAGGGGAGAACGAATGTGTTGGTTATATTACTGGACCAGTAACGATATAGAGACGGCGAGGGGAGAATGAGAGCATGTGGATTATATTACTGGGCCAGTAACGATATCGAGACAGTGAGGGGAGAACGAGAGCATGTTGGTTATATGACTGGACCAGTAACGATATAGAGGCGGCGGGGGGAGAACGAGAGTGTGTTGGTTATATTACTGGAGAAGTAACGTTATAGTGACGGCGAGGGGCGGACGAGAGTGTATTGGTCATATTACTGGACCAGTAATGATATAGAGAGAGCGAGGGGAGATCGAGAGCGTGTTGGTTATATTACAGGACCAGTAAGGATATAGACGGCGAGGTATCGAGAACGAGAGTGTTTTGGATATATCACTGGACCAGTAACGACATAAAGACGGCGAGGGGAGATCGAGAGTGTGTTGTATATATTCCTGGACCAGTAACGATATAGAGATGGCGAGGGGAGAACGAGTGCGTGTTGGTTATATTACTGGACCAGTAACGATATTGAGACGGCGAGGGGAGAACGAGAGCATGTTGGTTATATTACTTGACCAGTAACAATATAGAGATGGCGAGGGGAGAACGAGAGGGTGTTGGTTATATTACTGGACCAGTAACGATATAGAGACGGCGAGGGGAGAACGAGAGCGTGTTGGTTATATTACTGGACCTGTAACGATATAGAGACGGCGAGGGGAGAACAAGAGCGTGTTGGTTATATTACTGGACCAGTAACGATATAGAGATGGCGAGGGGTCGAGAACGAGAGCGTGTTGGTTATATTACTGGACCAGTAACGATATAGAGACTGCAAGGGGAGAACGAGAGTGTGTTGGTAATATTACTGGTCCAGTTACGATATAGAGACGGCGAGGTGTGGAGCATGAGAGCGTGTTGGTTATTTACTGGAACAGTAATAACGATATAGAGATGGCGAGGTGTGGAGAATGAGAGCATGTTGGTTATATTACTGGACCAGTAACGATATAGAAACGGGGAGGGGTCGAGAACGAGAGCATGTTGGTTATATTACTGGACCAGTAACGATATAGAGATGGCAAGGGGAGAGCGAGAGTGTGTTGGTTATATTACTGGTCCAGTAACGATATAGAGACGGCGAGGTGTGGAGAACGAGATCGTGTTGGTTATATTACTGGACCAGTGACGAAATGGAGACGGCGAGGGGTCGAGATCAAGAGAATGTTGGTTATATTACTGGACCAGTAACGATGTAGATACTGCGAGGGGATAATGAGAGTGTGTTGATTATATTACTGGACCAGTAACGATACAGAGACAGCGAGTGGAGAACGAGTGTGTTGGTTGTATCACTGGACCAGTAATGATATGGAGACGGCGAGGTGTGGAGAACGAGAGCGTGTTGGTTATATTACTGGACCAGTAACGATATAGAGAATGCTAGGGAAGAATGAGTGTGTTGGTTATATTACTGGACCAGTAACGATATAGAGACACTGAGTGGAGAACGAGAGCGTGTTGGTTATATTACTGGGCCTGTAACGATATAGAGAATGCTAGGGAAGAATGAGTGTGTTGGTTATATTACTGGACCAGTAACGATATAGAGACAGTGAGTGAAGAACCTGTGTGTTGGTTGTATTACTGCTCCAGTAACGATATAGGAATGGCGAGGTGTAGAACGAGAGCGTGTTGGTTATATTACTGGACCAGTAACGATATAGAGACGGTGAGGGGAGAACGAGAGAGTTTTGGTTATATTACTGGAACAGTAACGATATAGAGATGGCGAGGGCTCGGGAACGAGAGCGTGTTGGTTATATTACTGGACCAGTAACAATATAAAGACGGTGAGGGGAGATCGAGAGCGTGTTGTTTATATTCCTGGACCAGTAACGATATAGAGACGGCGAGGGGAGAACGAGAGTGTGTTGGTTATATTACTGGACCCGTAATGATATAGAGACGGCGAGGGGAGAACGAGAGCGTGTTGGTTATATTACTGGACCCATAATGATATAGAGATGGCGAGGAGAGAACAAGAGCATGATGGTTATATTACTGGACCAGTAACGATATAGAGACGGCGAAGGGAGAACGAGAGCGTGTTGGTTATATTACTGGACCAGTAACGATACAGAGACAGCGAGGAGAGAATGAGAGCGTGTTGGTTATATTACTGGACCAGTAACGATATAGAGACGGCGAGGGGAGAACGAGAGTGTGTTGGTTATATTACTGGGCCAGTAAGGATATCGACGGCGAGGTATCGAGAACGAGAGTGTTTTGGATATATTACTGGACCAGTAACGACATAAAGACGGCGAGGGGAGAACGAGAGTGTGTTGATTATATTACTGGACCAGTAACGATATAGAGACGGTGAGGGGAGATCGAGCGTGTGTTGTATATATTCCTGGACTAGTAACGATATAGAGATGGCGAGGGGAGAACGAGAGCGTGCTGGTTATATTACTGGGCCAGTAAGGATATCGACGGCGAGGTATCGAGAACGAGAGTGTTTTGGATATATTACTGGACCCATAACGATATAGAGACGGCGAGGAGAGAACGAGAGCATGTTGGTTATATTACTGGACCAGTAACGATATAGAGACGGCGAGGGGAGAACGAGAGCGTGTTGGTTATATTACTTGACCAGTAACGATATAGAGATGGCGAGGGGAGAACGAGAGGGTGTTGGTTATATTACTGGACCAGTAATGATATAGAGACGGCGAGGGGAGAACGAGAGCGTGTTCGTTATATTACTGGACCAGCAACGATATAGAGACGGCGAGGGGAGAACAAGAGCGTGTTGGTTATATTACTGGATCAGTAACGATATAGAGACTGCAAGGGGAGAACGAGAGTGTGTTGGTAATATTACTGGTCCAGTTCCGATATGGAGACGGCGAGGTGTGGAGCATGAGAGCGTGTTGGTTATATTACTGGAACAGTAATAACGATATAGAGATGGCGAGGTGTGCAGAACGAGAGCATGTTGGTTATATTACTGGACCAGTAACGATATAGAAACGGTGAGGGGTCGAGAACGAGAGCATGTTGGTTATATTACTGGACCAGTAATGATCTGGAGATGGCAAGGGGTGAGCGAGAGTGTGTTGGTTATATTACTGGTCCAGTAACGATTTAGAGACGGCGAGGTGTGGAGAACGAGAGCGTGTTGGTTATATTACTGGACCAGTAACGAAATGGAGACGGCGAGGGGTCGAGATCAAGAGACTGTTGGTTATATTACTGGACCAGTAACGATGTAGATACTGCGAGGTGATAATGAGAGTGTGTTGATTATATTACTGGACCAGTAACGATATAGAGACAGCGAGTGGAGAACGAGTGTGTTGGTTGTATCACTGGACCAGTAACGATATAGAGATGGCGAGGTGTGGAGAACGAGAGCGTGTTGGTTATATTACTGGACCAGTAACGATATAGAGAATGCTAGGGAAGAATGAGTGTGTTGGTTATATTACTGGACCAGTAACGATATAGAGACAGTGAGTGGAGAACCTGTGTGTTGGTTGTATTACTGCTCCAGTAACGATATAGGAATGGCGAGGTGTTGAACGAGAGCGTGTTGGTTATATTACTGGACCAGTAACGATATAGAGACGGTGAGGGGAGAACGAGAGAGTGTTGGTTATATTACTGGAACAGTTACGATATAGAGATGGCGAGGGCTCGGGAACGAGAGCGTGTTGGTTGTATTACTGGACCAGTAACAATATAAAGACGGTGAGGGGAGATCGAGAGCATGTTGTTTATATTCCTGGACCAGTAACGATATAGAGTTGGCGAGGGGAGAACGAGAGTGTGTTGGTTATATTACTGGACCCGTAATGATATGGAGACGGCGAGGAGAGAACGAGAGCGTGTTGGTTATATTACTGGACCCATAATGATATGGAGACGGCGAGGAGAGAACAAGAGCATGTTGGTTATATTACTGGACCAGTAACGAAATAGAGACGGCGAAGGGAGAACGAGAGCGTGTTGGTTATATTACTGGACCAGTAACGATATAGAGACAGCGAGGAGAGAATGAGAGTGTGTTGGTTATATTACTGGGCCAGTAAGGATATAGACGGCGAGGTATCGGGAACGAGAGTGTTTTGGATATATTACTGGACCAGTAATGACATAAAGACGGCGAGGGGAGAACGAGAGCGTGTTGGTTATATTACTGGACCCGTAACGATATTGAGATGGCGAGGGGAGAACGAGAGCGTGTTGGTTATATTACTGGACCAGTAACGATATAGAGACGGCGAGGGGAGAACGAGAGCATGTTGGTTATATTACTTGACCAGTAACAATATAGAGATGGCGAGGGGAGAACGAGAGGGTGTTGGTTATATTACTGGACCAGTAACGATATAGAGACGGCGAGGGGAGAACGAGAGCGTGTTGGTTATATTACTGGACCTGTAACGATATAGAGACGGCGAGGGGAGAACAAGAGCGTGTTGGTTATATTACTGGACCAGTAACGATATAGAGATGGCGAGGGGTCGAGAACGAGAGCGTGTTGGTTATATTACTGGACCAGTAACGATATAGAGACTGCAAGGGGAGAACGAGAGTGTGTTGGTAATATTACTGGTCCAGTTACGATATAGAGACGGCGAGGTGTGGAGCATGAGAGCGTGTTGGTTATTTACTGGAACAGTAATAACGATATAGAGATGGCGAGGTGTGGAGAATGAGAGCATGTAGGTTATATTACTGGACCAGTAACGATATAGAAACGGGGAGGGGTCGAGAACGAGAGCATGTTGGTTATATTACTGGACCAGTAACGATATAGAGATGGCAAGGGGAGAGCGAGAGTGTGTTGGTTATATTACTGGTCCAGTAACGATATAGAGACGGCGAGGTGTGGAGAACGAGAGCGTGTTGGTTATATTACTGGACCAGTAACGAAATGGAGACGGCGAGGGGTCGAGATCAAGAGAGTGTTGGTTATATTACTGGACCAGTAACGATGTAGATACTGCGAGGGGATAATGAGAGTGTGTTGATTATATTACTGGACCAGTAACGATATAGAGACAGCGAGTGGAGAACGAGTGTGTTGGTTGTATCACTGGACCAGTAACGATATAGAGACGGCGAGGTGTGGAGAACGAGAGCGTGTTGGTTATATTACTGGACCAGTAACGATATAGAGAATGCTAGGGAAGAATGAGTGTGTTGGTTATATTACTGGACCAGTAACGATATAGAGACACTGAGTGGAGAACGAGAGCGTGTTGGTTATATTACTGGGCCTGTAACGATATAGAGAATGCTAGGGAAGAATGAGTGTGTTGGTTATATTACTGGACCAGTAACGATATAGAGACAGTGAGTGGAGAACCTGTGTGTTGGTTGTATTACTGCTCCAGTAACGATATAGGAATGGCGAGGTGTAGAACGAGAGCGTGTTGGTTATATTACTGGACCAGTCACGATATAGAGATGGTGAGGGGAGAACGAGAGAGTGTTGGTTATATTACTGGAACAGTAACGATATAGAGATGGCGAGGGCTCGGGAACGAGAGCGTGTTGGTTATATTACAGGAACAGTAACAATATAAAGACGGTGAGGGGAGATCGAGAGCGTGTTGTTTAAATTCCTGGACCAGTAATGATATGGAGACGGCGAGGGGAGAACGAGAGTGTGTTGGTTATATTACTGGACCCGTAATGATATAGAGACGGCGAGGGGAGAACGAGAGCGTGTTGATTATATTACTGGACCCATAATGATATAGAGATGGCGAGGAGAGAACAAGAGCATGTTGGTTATATTACTGGACCAGTAACGATATAGAGACGGCGAAGGGAGAACGAGAGCGTGTTGGTTATATTACTGGACCAGTAACGATACAGAGACAGCGAGGAGAGAATGAGAGCGTGTTGGTTATATTACTGGACCAGTAACGATATAGAGACGGCGAGGGGAGAACGAGAGTGTGTTGGTTATATTACTGGGCCAGTAAGGATATCGACGGCGAGGTATCGAGAACGAGAGTGTTTTGGATATATTACTGGACCAGTAACGATATAAAGACGGCGAGGGGAGAACGAGAGTGTGTTGGTTATATTACTGGACAAGTAACGTTAAAGAGACGGCGAGGGGAGGACGAGAGTGTATTGGTTATATTACTGGACCAATAATGATATAGAGACAGCGAGGGGAGATCGAGAGCGTTTGGGTTTTTTACTGGACCAGTAAGGATATAGACGGCGAGGTATCGAGAACGAGAGTGTTTTGGATATATTACTGGACCAGTAACGACATAAAGACGGCGAGGGGAGAACGAGAGTGTGTTGATTATATTACTGGACCAGTAACGATATAGAGACGGTGAGGGGAGATCGAGCGTGTGTTGTATATATTCCTGGACTAGTAACGATATAGAGATGGCGAGGGGAGAACGAGAGCGTGCTGGTTATATTACTGGACCAGTAACGATATAGAGACGGCGAGGGGAGAACGAGCGCGTGTTGGTTAAATTACTTGACCAGTAACGATATAGAGATGGCGAGGGGAGAACGAGAGGGTGTTGGTTATATTACTGGACCAGTAACGATATAGAGACGGCGAGGGGAGAACGAGAGCGTGTTGGTTATATTACTGGACCAGCAACGATATAGAGACGGCGAGGGGAGAACAAGAGCGTGTTGGTTATATTACTGGATCAGTAACGATATAGAGACGGCGAGGGGTCGAGAACGAGAGCGTGTTGGTTATATTACTGGACCAGTAACGATATAGAGACTGCAAGGGGAGAACGAGAGTGTGTTGGTAATATTACTGGTCCAGTTACAATATAGAGAGGGCGAGGTGTGGAGCATGAGAGCGTGTTGGTTATATTACTGGAACAGTAATAACGATATAGAGATGGCGAGGTGTGGAGAACGAGAGCATGTTGGTTATATTACTGGACCAGTAACGATATAGAAACGGTGAGGGGTCGAGAACGAGAGCATGTTGGTTATATTACTGGACCAGTAACGATATGGAGATGGCAAGGGGTGAGCGAGAGTGTGTTGGTTATATTACTGGTCCAGTAACGATTTAGAGACGGCGAGGTGTGGAGAACGAGAGCGTGTTGGTTATATTACTGGACCAGTAACGAAATGGAGACGGCGAGGGGTCGAGATCAAGAGACTGTTGGTTGTATTACTGGACCAGTAACGATGTAGATACTGCGAGGGGATAATGAGAGTGTGTTGATTATATTACTGGACCAGTAACGATATAGAGACAGCGAGTGGAGAACGAGTGTGTTGGTTGTATCACTGGACCAGTAACGATATAGAGACGGCGAGGTGTGGAGAACGAGAGCGTGTTGGTTATATTACTGGACCAGCAACGATATAGAGAATGCTAGGGAAGAATGAGTGTGTTGGTTATATTACTGGACCAGTAACGATATAGAGACAGTGAGTGGAGAACCTGTGTGTTGGTTGTATTACTGCTCCAGTAACGATATAGGAATGGCGAGGTGTAGAACGAGAGCGTGTTGGTTATATTACTGGACCAGTAACGATATAGAGAAGGTGAGGGGAGAACGAGAGAGTGTTGGTTATATTACTGGAACAGTAATGATATAGAGATGGCGAGGGCTCGGGAAGGAGAGCGTGTTGGTTGTATTACTGGACCAGTAACAATATAAAGACGGTGAGGGGAGATCGAGAGCGTGTTGTTTATATTCCTGGACCAGTAACGATATAGAGATGGCGAGGGGAGAACGAGAGTGTGTTGGTTATATTACTGGACCCGTAATGATATAGAGACGGCGAGGGGAGAACGAGAGCGTGTTGGTTATTTTACTGGATCCATAATGATATAGAGACGGCGAGGAGAGAACAAGAGCATGTTGGTTATATTACTGGACCAGTAACGAAATAGAGACGGCGAAGGGAGAACGAGAGCGTGTTGGTTATATTACTGGACCAGTAACGATATAGAGACAGCGAGGAGAGAATGAGAGCGTGTTGGTTATATTACTGGACCAGTAACGATATAGAGACGGCGAGGGGAGAACGAGACTGTGTTGGTTATATTACTGGGCCAGTAAAGATATAGACGGCGAGGTATCGGGAACGAGAGTGTTTTGGATCTGTTACTGGACCAGTAACGACATAAAGACGGCGAGGGGAGAACGAGAGTGTGTTGGTTATATTACTGGGCCAGTAAAGATATAGACGGCGAGGTATCGGGAACGAGAGTGTTTTGGATATATTACTGGACCAGTAACGACATAAAGACGGCGAGGGGAGAACGAGAGCGTGTTGGTTATATTACTGGACCCGTAACGATATAGAGACGGCGAGGGGAGAACGAGAGCATGTTGGATTTATTACTGGACCAGTAACGACATAGAGACGGCGAGGGGAGAACGAGAGCGTGTTGGTTATATTACTGGACCAGGAATGACAGAGAGACGGCGAGGGGAGAACGAGAGCGTGTTGGTTATATTACTGGACAAGTAACGTAATAGAGATGGGGATGCATCGAGAACGAGAGCGTGTTGGTTATATTACTGGACCAGTAACGATATCGACGGCGAGCTATCGAGAACGAGAGTGTTTGGATATATTACTGGACGAGTAAAAATATAAAGACGGTGAGGGGAGATCGAGAGCATGTTGTTTAAATACCTGGACCAGTAACGATATAGAGACGGCGAGGGGAGAACGAGAGTGTGTTGGTTATATTACTGGAACCGTAACGATATAGAGACGGCGAGGGCAGATAGAGAGCGTGTTCGTTATATTACTGGACCCGTAACGATATAGAGACGGCGAGGGGAGAACGAGAGCGTGTTGGTTATATTACTGGACCAGTAACGATATAGAGATGTCGAGGGGAGAACGAAAGCATGTTGGTTATATTACTGGACCAGTAACGATATAGAGACGGCGAGGGGAGAACGAGAGGGTGTTGGTTATATTACTGGACCAGTAACGATATAGAGACGGCGAGGGGAGAACGAGAGCGCGTTGTTTATATTACTGGACCAGTAACGATATAGAGACGGCGAGGGGAGAACAAGAGCATGTTGGTTATATTACTGGACCACTAACGATATAGAGACGGCGAGGGGTCGAGAATGAGAGCATGTTGTTTATATTACTGGACCAGTAATGATATAGAGACGGCGAGGGGAGAACCAGAGCATGTTCGTTATATTACTGGTCCAGTAACGATACAGAGACGGCGAGGTGTGGAGCATGAGAGCATGTTGGATATATTACTGGACCGCTGATAACGATATAGAGATGGTGAGGTGTGCAGAACGAGAGCATGTTGGTTACATTACTGGACCAGCAACGATATAGAGATGGCGAGTGGAGAACAAGAAGCATGTTGGTTATATTACTGCACCAGTAAAGATATAGAGACGGCGAGGGGTCGAGAACGAGAGCATGTTGGTAATATTACTGGACCAGTAACGATATAGAGACGGCAAGGGGAGAACGAGAGTGTGTTGGTTATATTACGGGACCAGTAACGATATAGAGACGGCGAGTGGAGAACGAGAGTGTGTTGTTTATATTACTGGACCAGTAACGATATAGAGATGGCGAGGGGCGAACGAAAGCGTGTTGGTTATATTACTGGACCAGTAACGATATAGAGACGGTGATGGGTCGAGAACGAGAGCGTGTTGGTTATATTACTGGACCAGTAATGATATAGAGACGGCAAGCGGAGTACGAGAGTGTGTTGGTTATATTACTGGTTCAGGAACGATATAGAGACGGCGAGGTGTAGAGCACGAGAGCGTGTTGGTTATATTACTGGTCCAGTAACGATATAGACATGGCGAGGTGTGGAGAACGAGAGCATTTTGGTTATATTACTGGACCAGTAATGATATAGAGATGGCGAGGTGTGGAGAACGAGTGTGTGTTGGTTATATAACTGGACCAGTAACGATATACAGATGGCGAGGGGAGAACGAGAGGGTGTTGGTATATTACTGGACCACTAACGAAATAGAGACGGAGAGGGGTCGAGAACAAGAGAGTGTTGGTTGTATTACTGGACCAGTAACGATATAGGGATGGCGAGGTGTGGAGGACGAGAGCGTGTTGGTTGTATTACAGGACCAGTAACGATATAGAGATGGCGAGGGGAGAATGAGAGCATGTGTGTTATATTACTGGAGCAGTAACGATATAGAGACAGCGAGGGGAGAACGAGAGCATGTTGGTTATATTACTGGACCAGTAACGATATAGAGACAGCGGGGGGAGACGAGAGTGTGTTGGTTATATTACTGGACAAGTAACGTTATGGAGACGGCGAGTGGAGAACGAGAGTGTGTTGGTTATATTACTGGACCAGTAACGATATAGAGACGGTGAGGGGGGAACGAGACCGTGTTGGTTATATTACTGGACCAGTAACGATATAGAGACGGTGAGGGGAGAACGAGAGTGTGTTGGTTATATTACTGGACCATTAACGATATAGAGATGGCGAGGGGAGTACGAGAGCTTGTTGGTTATATTACTGGACCAGTAACGATGTAGAGACGGCGAGGGGAGAACGAGAGAGTGTTGCTTATATTACTGGACCAGTAACGATATAGGGATGGCGAGGGGAGAACGAGAGCGTGTTGGTTATATTACTGGACCAGAAAAGATATAGAGGCGGCGAGGGGAGAACAAGAGCGTGTTGGTTATATTACTGGACCAGTAACGATATAGAGACGGCGAGGGGTCGAGAGCGAGAGCGTGTTGGTTATATTACTGGACCAGTAACAATATAGAGACTGCAAGGGGAGAACGAGAGTATGTTGGTTATATTACTGGACCAGTAACGATATAGAGACGGTGAGTGGAGAACAAGAGCATGTTGGTTATATTACTGGACCAGTAACGATATAGAGACGGCAAGGGGAGAACAAGAGCATGTTGGTTATATTACTGGACCAGTAACGATATAGAGACGGCAAGGGGAGAACGAGATTGTGTTGTTTATATTACTGGTCCAGTAACGATATAGAGACGGCGATGTGTGGAGCATGAGAGCGTGTTGGTTATATTACTGGACCACAAACGATTTAGAGACGGCGAGGTGTGGAGAACGAGAGTGTGTTGGTTATGTTACTGGACCAGTAACGATATAGAGACGGCGAGTGGAGAACGAGAGTGTGTTGGTTATATTACTGGACCAGTAACGATATAGAGACGGCAAGGTGTGGAGAACGAGAGTGTGTTGGTTATATTACTGGACCAGTAACGATATAGAGACTGCGAGGCGAGAACGAGAGTGTGTTGGTTATATTACTGGACCAGTAATGATATAGAGATGGCGAGGGGAGAACGAGAGCAGGTTGGTTATATTACTGGACCAGTAACGATATAGAGATGGCGGGGGGAGAACGAGAGCGTGTTGGTTACATTACTGGACCAGTAACGATATAGAAACGGCGAGGGGAGAACGAGTGCATGTTGTTTATATTACTGGACCAGTAACGATATAGAGACGGCGCGGGGAGAATGAGAGTTGTGTTGGGTTTATTACTGGACCAGTAACGATGTAGAGACGGCGAGGGGAGAACAAGATCGTGTTGGTTATATTACTGTACCAGCAATGATATAGAGATGGTGAGGGGAGAACGAGAGCATGTTGGTTATATTACTGGAACAGTAACGATATAGAGGCGGCGAGGTGTGGAGAACGAGAGTGTGTTGCTTATGATACTGGACCAGTAAGGATATAGACGGCGAGGTATCGAGCACGAGAGTGTTTTGGATATATTACTGGACCAGTAACGATAATAAGACGGTGAGGGGAGATCGAGAACGTGTTGTTTATATTCCTGGACCAGTAACGATATAGAGACGGCGAGGGGAGAACGAGAGTGTGTTGGTTGTATTGCTGGACCCGTAATGATATAGAGACAGCGAGGGGAGAACGAGAGCGTGTAGGTTATATTACTGGACCAGTAACGATATAGAGATGGCGAGGGGAGAACGAGAGTGTGTTGTTTATATTACTGGACCAGTAACGCTATAGAGACGGCGAGGGGAGAACGAGAGCGTGTTGGTTATATTTCTGGACCAGTAAGGATGTAGACGGCGAGGTATCGAGAACGAGAGTGTTTTGGATATATTACTGGACCATTAACGATATAAAGACGGCGAGGGGAGAACGAGAGCGTGTTGATTATATTACTGGACATGTAACGATATAGAGACGGCGAGGGGAGAACGAGAGCGTGTTGGTTATATTACTGGACCAGTAACAATAGAGACGGCGAGGGGTCGAGAATGAGAGCATGTTGGTTATTTTACTGGACCAGTAATGATATAGAGATGGCAAGGGGAGAACGAGAGTGTGTTTGTTATATTACTGGTCCAGTAACGATATAGAGACGGCGAGTTGTGGAGCACGACAGCGTGTTGTTTATATTACTGGACCAGTAATGATATAGAGATGGCGAGGTGTGGAGAACGAGAGCAAGTTGGTTATATTACTGGACCAGTAACGATATAGAGACAGCGAGGTGTGGAGAACGAGAGTGTTTTGGTTATATTACTGGACCAGTAACGATATACAGACGGCGAGATGAGAACAAGAGGCTGTTGGTTATATTACTGGACCAGTAATGATATAGAGACGGTGAGGGGAGAATGAGAGCATGTTCGTTATATTACTGGACCAGTAAGGATATAGAGATGGCGAGGGGAGAACAAGAGTGTGTTGGTTATATTACTGGACCAGTAACGAAATAGAGCCGGCGAGGGGTCGAGAACAAGAGAATGTTGGTTGTATTACTAGACAAGTAATGATATAGAGATGGCGAGGGGAGAATGAATGTGTTGGTTAGATTACTGGACCAGTAACGATATAGAGACGACGAGGGGAGAATGAGAGCATGTGGGTTAGATTACTGGACCAGTAACGATATAGAGACAGCGAGGGGAGAGCGAGAGTTGTTGGTTATATTACTGGACCAGTAACGATATAGAGACGGCGGGGGGAGAACGAGAGTGTGTTGGTTATATTACTGGACAAGTAACGTTAGAGACATGGCGAGGGGAGATTGACAGCATGTTGGTTATATTACTGGACCAGTAACGATATAGAGACGGCGAGGGGAGAACGAGAGCGTGTTGGTTATATTACTGGACCAGTAACGATATAGAGACGGCAAGGGGAGAACGAGAGTTTGTTGGTTATATTACTGGACCAGTAACGATATAGAGACGGCGAGGGGAGAACGAGAGCGTGTTGGTTATATTTCTGGACCAGTAAG
This sequence comes from Somniosus microcephalus, assembly GCF_052327205.1. Taxonomy (NCBI): domain Eukaryota; kingdom Metazoa; phylum Chordata; class Chondrichthyes; order Squaliformes; family Somniosidae; genus Somniosus; species Somniosus microcephalus. The sequence goes on along the minus strand of NW_028225180.1, from coordinate 44,551,365 downwards.
GATATAGACGGCAAGGTATCGAGAACGAGAGTGTTTTGGATATATTACTGGACCATTAACGATATATAGACGGCGAGGGGAGAACAAAAGTGTGTTGGTTATATTACTGGACCAGTAACGATATAGAGGCGGTGAGGGGAGATCGAGAGCGTGTTGTTTATATTACTGGACAAGTAGCGATATAGAGACGGCGAGGGGAGAACGAGAGCGTGTTGGTTATATTACTGGACCCGTAACGATATAGAGACGGCGAGGGGAGAACGAGAGCGTGTTGGTTATATTACTGGACCCATAACGATATAGAGACGGCGAGGGGAGAACGAGAGCGTGTTGGTTATATTACTGGACCAGTAACGATAGAGACGGCGAGGGGTCGAGAATGAGAGCATGTTGGTTATTTTACTGGACCAGTAATGATATAGAGATGGCAAGGGGAGAACGAGAGTGTGTTGGTTATATTACTGGTCCAGTAACGATATAGAGACGGCGAGTTTTGGAGCACGACAGCGTGTTGGTTATATTACTGGACCAGTAATGATATAGAGATGGCGAGGTGTGGAGAACGAGAGCAAGTTGGTTATATTACTGGACCAGTAACGATATAGAGACAGCGAGGTGTGGAGAACGAGAGTGCGTTGGTTATAGTATTGGACCAGTAACGATATACAGACGGCGAGATGAGAACGAGAGGCTGTTGGTTATATTACTGGACCAGCAATGATATGGAGACGGCGAGGGGAGAATGAGAGCATGTTCGTTATATTACTGGACCAGTAACGATATAGAGATGGCGAGGGGAGAACAAGAGTGTTTTGGTTATATTACTGGACCAGTAACGAAATAGAGCCGGCGAGGGGTCGAGAACAAGAGAATGTTGGTTGTATTACTAGACAAGTAATGATATAGAGATGGCGAGGGGAGAATGAATGTGTTGGTTATATTACTGGACCAGTAACGATATGGAGACGACGAGGGGAGAATGAGAGCATGTGGGTTAGATTACTGGACCAGTAACGATATAGAGACAGCGAGGGGAGAGCGAGAGTTGTTGGTTATATTACTGGACCAGTAACGATATAGAGACGGCGGAGGGAGAACGAGAGTTTGTTGGTTATATTACTGGACAAGTAACGTTAGAGACATGGCGAGGGGAGATTGACAGCATGTTGGTTATATTACTGGACCAGTAACGATATAGAGACGGCGAGGGGAGTACGAGAGCGTGTTGGTTATATTACTGGACCAGTAATGATATAGAGACGGCAAGGGGAGAACGAGAGTGTGTTGGTTATATTACTGCTCCAGTAACGATATAGAGACGGCGAGGTGTGGAGCACAAGAGCGTGTTGGTTATATTACTGGACAAGTAACGATATAGAGACGGCGAGGTGTGGAGAACGAGAGTCTGCTGGCTATATTACTGGACCAGAAACGATAGAGAGACGGCGAGTTGTGGAGAACGAGAGAGTGTTGTTTATATTACCGGACCAGTAACGATATAGAGATGGCGGGGGGAGAAGGAGAGCATGTTGGTTATATTACTGGACCAGTAATGATGTAGAGACGGCGAGGGGAGAACAAGATCGTGTTGGTTATATTACTGTACCAGTAATGATATAGAGATGGTGAGGGGAGAACGAGAGCATGTTGGTTATATTACTGGACCAGTAACGATATAGAGATGGCGAGGGGAGAACGAGAGTTTGTTGGTTATATTACTGGACCAGTAACGATATAGAGACGGCGAGGGGAGAACGAGAGTGCGTTGTTTATATTACTGGACCAGTAAGGATATAGACGGCGAGGTGTCGTGAACGAGAGTGTTTTGGATATATTACTGGACCAGTAACGATATAGAGATGGCGAGGGGAGAACAAGAGCATGTTGGTTATATTACTGGACCAGTGACGATATAGAGACGGCGAGGGGTCGAGAACGAGAGCATGTTGTTTATATTACTGGACCAGTAACGATATAGAGACGGCGAGGGGAGAACAAGAGCATGTTCGTTATATTACTGGTCCAGTAACGATATAGAGACGGCGAGGTGTGGAGCATGAGAGCAAGTTGGTTATATTACTGGACCAGTAATAACGATATAGAGATGGTGAGGTGTGGAGAACGAGAGCATGTTGGTTATATTACTGGACCAGTAATGATATAGAGACGGCGAGGGGAGAACAAGAGCATGTTGGTTATATTACTGGACCAGTAAAGATATAGAGACGGCGAGGGGTCGAGAACGAGAGCATGTTGGTTATATTACTGGACCAGTAACGATATAGAGACGGCAAGGGGAGAACGAGAGTATGTTGGTTATATTACGGGACCAGTAACGATATAGAGACGGCGAGTGGAGAACGAGAGTGTGTTGGTTATATTACTGGACCAGTAACGATATAGAGACGGTGATGGGTCGAGAACGAGAGCGTGTTGGTTATATTACTGGACCAGTAATGATATAGAGACGGCAAGCGGAGAACCAGAGTGTGTTGGTTATATTACTGGTTCAGTAACGATATAGAGATGGCGAGGTGTAGAGCACGAGAGCGTGTTGGTTATATTACTGGTCCATTAACGATATAGAGATGGCGAGTTGTGGAGAACGAGAGCATTTTGGTTATATTACTGGACCAGTAATGATATAGAGATGGCGAGGTGTGGAGAACGAGAGTGTGTTGGTTATATAACTGGACCAGTAACGATATACAGATGGCGAGGGGAGAACGAGAGGGTGTTGGTATATTACTGGACCAGTAACGATATAGAGATGGCGAGGGGAGAATGAGAGCATGTTCGTTATATTACTGGACCAGTCACGAAATAGAGACGGAGAGGGGTCGAGCACAAGAGAGTGTTGGTTGTATTACTGGACCAGTAATGATATAGGGATGGCGAGGTGTGGAGGACGAGAGCGTGTTGTTTGTATTACTGGACCAGTAACGATATAGAGATGGTGAGGGGAGATTGAGAGCATGTGTGTTATATTACTGGAGCAGTAACGATATAGAGACAGCGAGGGGAGAACGAGAGCATGTTGGTTATATTACTGGACCAGTAACGATATAGAGACGGCAGGGGGAGACGAGAGTGTGTTGGTTATATTACTGGACAAGTAACGTTATAGAGACAGCGAGGGGAGAACGAGAGTGTGTTGGTTATATTACTGGACCAGTAACGACATAGAGACAGTGAGGGGAGAACGAGAGTGTGTTGTTTATATTACTGGACCAGTAACTATATAGAGATGGTGAGGGGAGATCGAGAGCGTGTTGTTTATATTCCTGGACCAGTAACGATATAGAGATGGCGACGGGAGAACGAGAGCGTGTTGATTATATTACTGGACCCATAACGATATAGAGACGGCGAGGGGAGAACGAGAGCATGTTGGTTATATTGCTGGACCAGTAACGATATAGAGACGGCGAGGGGAGTACGAGAGCGTGTTGGTTATATTACTGGACCAGTAACGATGTAGAGACAGCGAGGGGAGAACGAGAGAGTGTTGGTTATGTTACAGGACCAGTAACGATATAGAGATGACGAGGGGAGAACGAGAGCGTGTTGGTTATATTACTGGACCAGAAACGATATAGAGACGGCGAGGGGAGAACAAGAGCGTGTTGGTTATATTATTGGACCAGTAACGATATAGAGACGGCGAGGGGTCGAGAGCGAGAGCGTGTTGGTTATATTACTGGACCAGTTACGATATAGAGATGGCAAGGGGAGAACGAGAGAGTGTTGTTTATATTACTGGTCCAGTAACGATATAGAGACGGCGATGTGTGGAGCATGAGAGCGTGTTGGTTATATTACTGGACCAGTAACGATATAGAGATGGCGAGGTGTGGAGAACGAGAGCATGTTGGTTATATTACTGGACCAGTAACGATATAGAGACGGCAAGGTGTGGAGAACGAGAGTGTGCTGGTTATATTACTGGACTAATAACGATATACAGACGGCGAGGTGTGGAGAACGAGAGTATGTTGTTTATATTACTGGACCAGTAACGCTATAGAGACTGCGAGGCGAGAACGAGAGTGTGTTGGTTATATTACTGGACCAGTAACGATATAGAGATGGCGAGGGGAGAACGAGAGCAGGTTGGTTATATTACTGGACCAGTAACGATATAGAGACGGCGAGGGGAGAACGAGAGTGTGTTGGTTATATTACTGGACCCATAACGATATAGAGACGGCGAGGGGAGAACGAGAGCGTGTTGGTTATATTACTGGACCAGTAACAATAGAGACGGCGAGGGGTCGAGAATGAGAGCATGTTGGTTATTTTACTGGACCAGTAATGATATAGAGATGGCAAGGGGAGAACGAGAGTATGTTGGTTTTATTACTGGTCCAGTAACGATATAGAGACGGCGAGTTGTGGAGCACGACAGCGTGTTGGTTATATTACTGGACCAGTAATGATATAGAGATGGCTAGGTGTGGAGAACGAGAGCAAGTTGGTTATATTACTGGACCAGTAACGATATAGAGACAGCGAGGTGTGGAGAACGAGAGTGTGTTGGTTATATTACTGGACCAGTAACGATATACAGACGGCGAGATGAGAACGAGAGGCTGTTGGTTATATTACTGGACCAGTAATGATATAGAGACGGTGAGGGGAGAATGAGAGCATGTTCGTTATATTACTGGACCAGTCATGATATAGAGATGGCGAGGGGAGAACAAGCGTGTGTTGGTTATATTACTGGACCAGTAATGAAATAGAGCCTGCGAGGGGTCGAGAACAAGAGAATGTTGGTTGTAATACTAGACAAGTAATGATATAGAGATGGCGAGGGGAGAATGAATGTGTTGGTTAGATTACTGGACCAGTAACGATATAGAGACGACGAGGGGAGAATGAGAGCATATGGGTTAGATTACTGGACCAGTAACGATATAGAGACAGCGAGGGGAGAGCGAGAGTTGTTGGTTATATTACTGGACCAGTAACGATATAGAGACGGCGGGGGGAGAACGAGAGTGTGTTGGTTATATTACTGGACAAGTAACGTTAGAGACATGGCGAGGGGAGATTGACAGCATGTTGGTTATATTACTGGACCAGTAACGATATAGAGACGGCGAGGGGAGAACGAGAGCGTGTTGGTTATATTACTGGACCAGTAACGATATAGAGACGGCAAGGGGAGAACGAGAGTGTGTTGATTATATTACTGGACCAGTAACGATATAGAGACGGCGAGGGGAGAACGAGAGCGTGTTGGTTATATTTCTGGACCAGTAAGGATATAGACGGCGAGGTATCGAGAACGAGAGTGTTTTGGATATATTACTGGACCATTAACGATATATAGACGGCGAGGGGAGAACGAAAGTGTGTTGGTTATATTACTGGACCAGTAACGATATAGAAGCGGTGAGGGGAGATCGAGAGCGTGTTGTTTATATTACTGGACAAGTAGCGATACAGAGACGGCGAGGGGAGAACGAGAGCGTGTTGGTTATATTACTGGACCCGTAACGATATAGAGACGGCGAGGGGAGAACCAGAGCGTGTTGGTTATATTACTGGACCCGTAACGATATAGAGACGGCGAGGGGAGAACGAGAGCGTGTTGGTTATATTACTGGACCAGTAACGATAGAGACGGCGAGGGGTCGAGAATGAGAGCATGTTGGTTATTTTACTGGACCAGTAATGATATAGAGATGGCAAGGGGAGAACGAGAGTGTGTTGGTTATATTACAGGTCCAGTAACGATATAGAGACGGCGAGTTGTGGAGCACGACAGCGTGTTGGTTATATTACTGGACCAGTAATGATATAGAGATGGCGAGGTGTGGAGAACGAGAGCAAGTTGGTTATATTACTGGACCAGTAACGATATAGAGACACCGAGGTGTGGAGAACGAGAGTGTGTTGGTTATATTACTGGACCAGTAACGATATACAGACGGCGAGATGAGAACGAGAGGCTGTTGGTTATATTACTGGACCAGTAATGATATCGAGACGGCGAGGGGAGAATGAGAGCATGTTCGTTATATTACTGGACCAGTAACGATATTGAGATGGTGAGGGGAGAACAAGAGTGTTTTGTTTATATTACTGGACCAGTAACGAAATAGTGCCGGCGAGGGGTCGAGAACAAGAGAATGTTGGTTGTATTACTAGACAAGTAATGATATAGAGATGGCGAGGGGAGAATGAATGTGTTGGTTATATTACTGGACCAGTAACGATATGGAGACGACGAGGGGAGAATGAGAGCATGTGGGTTAGATTACTGGACCAGTAACGATACAGAGACAGCGAGGGGAGAGCGAGAGTTGTTGGTTATATTACTGGACCAGTAACGATATAGAGACGGCGGAGGGAGAACGAGAGTTTGTTGGTTATATTACTGGACAAGTAACGTTAGAGACATGGCGAGGGGAGATTGACAGCATGTTGGTTATATTACTGGACCAGTAACGATATAGAGACGGCGAGGGGAGTACGAGAGCGTGTTGGTTATATTACTGGACCAGTAACGATATAGAGACGGCAAGGGGAGAACGAGAGTGTGTTGGTTATATTACTGGTCCAGTAACGATATAGAGTCGGCGAGGTGTGGAGCACAAGAGCGTGTTGGTTATATTACTGGACAAGTAACGATATAGAGACGGCGAGGTGTGGAGAACGAGAGTCTGCTGGCTGTATTACTGGACCAGAAACGATAGAGAGACGGCGAGGTGTGGAGATACGAGAGAGTGTTGTTTATATTACCGGACCAGTAACGATATAGAGATGGCGGGGGGAGAAGGAGAGCATGTTGGTTATATTACTGGACCAGTAACGATGTAGAGACGGCGAGGGGAGAACAAGATCGTGTTGGTTATATTACTGTACCAGTAATGATATAGAGATGGTGAGGGGAGAACGAGAGCATGTTGGTTATATTACTGGACCAGTAACGATATAGAGATGGCGAGGGGGAACGAGAGTTTGTTGGTTATATTACTGGACCAGGAACGATATAGAGACGGCGAGGGGAGAACGAGAGTGCGTTGTTTATATTACTGGACCAGTAACGATATAGACGGCGAGGTGTCGTGAACGAGAGTGTTTTGGATATATTACTGGACCAGTAACGATATAGAGATGGCGAGGGGAGAACAAGAGCATGTTGGTTATATTACTGGACCAGTAACGATATAGAGACGGCGAGGGGTCGAGAACGAGAGCATGTTGTTTATATTACTGGACCAGTAACGATATGGAGACGGCGAGGGGAGAACAAGAGCATGTTCGTTATATTACTGGTCCAGTAACGATATAGAGACGGCGAGGTGTGGAGCATGAGAGCAAGTTGGTTATATTACTGGACCAGTAATAACGATATAGAGATGGTGAGGTGTGGAGAACGAGAGCATGTTGGTTATATTACTGGACCAGTAACGATATAGAGACGGCAAGGGGAGAACGAGAGTATGTTGGTTATATTACGGGACCAGTAACGATATAGAGACGGCGAGTGGAGAACGAGAGTGTGTTGGTTATATTACTGGACCAGTAACGATATAGAGACGGTGATGGGTCGAGAACGAGAGCGTGTTGGTTATATTACTGGACCAGTAATGATATCGAGACGGCAAGCGGAGAACGAGAGTGTGTTGGTTATATTACTGGTTCAGTAACGATATAGAGATGGCGAGGTGTAGAGCACGAGAGCGTGTTGGTTATATTACTGGTCCATTAACGATATAGAGATGGCGAGTTGTGGAGAACGAGAGCATTTTGGTTATATTACTGGACCACTAATGATATGGAGATGGCGAGGTGTGGAGAACGAGAGTGTGTTGGTTATATAACTGGACCAGTAACGATATACAGATGGCGAGGGGAGAACGAGAGGGTGTTGGTATCTTACTGGACCAGTAACGATATAGAGATGGCGAGGGGAGAATGAGAGCATATTCGTTATATTACTGGACCAGTAACGATATAGAGACGGCGAGGGGAGAACGAGAGTGTGTTGGTTATATTACTGGACCACTCACGAAATAGAGACGGAGAGGGGTCGAGCACAAGAGAGTGTTGGTTGTATTACTGGACCAGTAATGATACAGGGATGGCGAGGTGTGGAGGACGAGAGCGTGTTGTTTGTATTACTGGACCAGTAACGATATAGAGATGGTGAGGGGAGAATGAGAGCATGTGTGTTATATTACTGGAGCAGTAACGATATAGAGACAGCGAGGGGAGAACGAGAGCATGTTGGTTATATTACTGGACCAGTAACGATATAGAGACGGCGGGGGGAGACGAGAGTGTGTTGGTTATATTACTGGACAAGTAACTATATAGAGACGGTGAGGGGAGATCGAGAGCGTGTTGTTTATATTCCTGGACCAGTAACGATATAGAGATGGCGAGGGGAGAACGAGAGCGTGTTGGTTATATTACTGGACCCGTAACGATATAGAGACGGCGAGGGGAGAACGAGAGCATGTTGGTTATATTGCTGGACCAGTAACGCTATAGAGACGGCGAGGGGAGTACGAGAGAGTGTGGGTTATATTACTGGACCAGTAACGATGTAGAGACGGCGAGGGGAGAACGAGAGAGTGTTGGTTATGTTACTGGACCAGTAACGATATAGAGACGACGAGGGGAGAACGAGAGCGTGTTGGTTATATTACTGGACCAGAAACGATATAGAGACGGCGAGGGAGAACAAGAGCGTGTTGGTTATATTATTGGACCAGTAACGATATAGAGACGGCGAGGGGTCGAGAGCGTGAGCGTGTTGGTTATATTACTGGACCAGTAACGATATAGAGACTGCAAGGGGAGAACGAGAGTGTGTTGGTTATATTACTGGTCCAGCAACGATATAGAGACGGCGAGGAGTGGAGCATGAGAGCATGTTGGTTATATTACTGGACCAGTAATAACGATATAGAGATGGCGAGGTGTGGAGAACGAGAGCATGTTGATTATATTACTGGACCAGTAAAGATATAGAGACTGCGAGGGGAGAACAAGAGCATGTTGGTTATATTACTGGTCCAGTTACGATATAGAGACGGCAAGGGGAGAACGAGAGAGTGTTGTTTATATTACTGGTCCAGTAACGATATAGAGACGGCGATGTGTGGAGCATGAGAGCGTGTTGGTTATATTACTGGACCAGTAACGATATAGAGATGGTGAGGTGTGGAGAACGAGAGCATGTTGATTATATTACTGGACCAGTAACGATATAGAGACGGCAAGATGTGGAGAACGAGAGTGTGCTGGTTATATTACTGGACTAATAACGATATACAGACGGCGACGTGTGGAGAACGAGAGTGTGTTGTTTATATTACTGGACCAGTAACGCGACAGTGACTGCGAGGCGAGAACGAGAGTGTGTTGGTTATATTACTGGACCAGTAACGATATAGAGATGGCGAGGGGAGAACGAGAGCAGGTTGGTTATATTACTGGACCAGTAACGATATAGAGACGGCGGGGGGAGAACGAGAGCGTGTTGGTTACAATACTGGACCAGTAACGATATAGAAACGGCGAGGGGAGAACGAGTGCATGTTGTTTATATTACTGGACCAGTAACGATATAGAGATGGCGCGGGGAGAATGAGAGTTGTGTTGGTTATATTACTGGACCAGTAACGATGTAGAGACGGCGAGCGGAGAACAAGATCGTGTTGGTTATATTACTGGAACAGGAACGATATAGAGACGGCGAGGTGTGGAGAACGAGAGTGTGTTGCTTATATTACTGGACCAGTAAGGATATAGACGGCGAGGTATCGAGAACGAGAGTGTTTTGGATATATTACTGGACAAGTAATGATAAAAAGACGGTGAGGGGAGATCGAGAGCGTGTTGTTTATATTCCTGGACCAGTAACGAATTAGAGACGGCGAGGGGAGAACGAGAGTGTGTTGGTTGTATTGCTGGACCCGTAATGATACAGAGATGGCGAGGGGAGAACGAGAGCGTGTAGGTTATATTACTGGACCAGTAACGATATAGAGGCGGTGAGGGGAGATCGAGAGCGTGTTGGTTGTTTTGCTGGACCCGTAATGATATAAAGACGGCGAGGGGAGAACGAAAGTGTGTTGGTTATATTACTGGACCAGTAACGATATAGAGGCGGTGAGGGGAGATCGAGAGCGTGTTGTTTATATTGCAGGACAAGTAGCGATATAGAGACGGCGAGGGGAGAACGAGAGCGTGTTGGTTATATTACTGGACCCGTAATGATATAGAGACGGCGAGGGGAGAATGAGAGCGTGTTGGTTATATTACTGGGCCCGTAACGATATAGAGACGGCGAGGGGAGAACGAGAGCGTGTTGGTTATATTACTGGACCCGTAACGATAAAGAGACAGCGAGGGGAGAACGAGAGCGTGTTGGTTATATTCCTGGACCAGTAACGATAGAGACGGCGAGGGGTCGAGAATGAGAGCATGTTGGTTATATTACTGGACCAGTAATGAAAGAGAGATGGCAAGGGGAGAACGAGAGTGTGTTGGTTATATTACTGGTCCGGTAACGATATAGAGATGGCGAGTTGTGGAGCACGAGAGCGTGTTGGTTATATTACTGGACCAGTAATGACATAGAGATAGCGAGGTGTGGAGAACGAGAGCAAGTTGGTTATATTACTGGACCAGTAACGATATAGAGACAGCGAGGTGTGGAGAGCGAGGGTGTGTTGGTTATATTACTGGACAAGTAACGATATACAGATGGCGAGGGGAGAACGAGAGGGTGTTGATTATATTACTGGACCAGTAACGATATAGAGATGGCGAGGGGAGAACAAGAGTGTGTTGGTTATATTACTGGACCAGTAACGAAATAGAGACGGCGAGGGGTCGAGAACAAGAGAGTGTTGGTTGTATTACTGGACAAGTAATGATATAGAGATGGCGAGGGGGGAATGAATGTGTTGGTTATATTACTGGACCAGTAACGATATAGAGACGGCGAGGGCAGAATGAGAGCATGTGGGTTATATTACTGGACCAGTAACGATATAGAGACAGCGAGGGGAGAGCGAGAGCCTGTTGGTTATATTGCTGGACCAGTAACGATATAGAGATGGCGGGGGGAGAACGAGAGTGTGTTGGTTATATTACTGGACAAGTAACGTTAGAGACATGGCGAGGGGAGATCGAGAGCATGTTGGTTATATTACTGGACCAGTAACGATATAGAGACGGCAAGGGGAGAACGAGAGTGTATTGGTTGTATTACTGGTCCAGTAACGATATAGAGACGGCGAGGTGTGGAGCACAAGAGTGTGTTGGTTATATTACTGGACAAGTAACGATATAGAGACGGCGAGGTGTGGAGAACGAGAGTCTGCTGGCTATATTACTGGACCACAAACGATATAGAGACGGCGAGGTGTGGAGAACGAGAGAGTGTTGTTTATATTACCGGACCAGTAACGATATAAACATGCCGAGGGGAGAACGAGAGCATGTTGGTTATATTACTGGACCAGTAATGATGTAGAGACGGCGGGGGGAGAACGAGAGCGTGTTGGTTACATTACTGCACCAGTAACGATATAGAAGTGGCGAGGGGAGAACGAGTGCATGTTGGTTATATTACTGGACCAGTAACGATACAGAGACGGCGAGGGGAGAATGAGAGTTGTGTTGGTTATATTACTGGACCAGTAACGATATAGAGGCGGCGAGGGGAGAACAAGATCGTGTTGTTTATATTACTGTACCAGTAATGATATAGAGATGGTGAGGGGAGAACGAGAGCATGTTGGTTATATTACTGGACCAGTAACGATATAGAGACGGCGAGGTGTGGAGAACGAGAGTGTGTTGGTTATATTACAGGACCAGTAAGGATATAGACGGCAAGGAATCGAGAACGAGAGTGTTTTGGATATATTACTGGACCAGTAACGATACAAAGACAGTGAGGGGAGATCGAGAGCGTGTTGTTTATATTCCTGGACCAGTAACGATATAAAGACGGTGAGGGGAGAACGAGATTGAGTTGGTTATATTGCTGGACCCGTAACGATATAGAGGCGGTGAGGGGAGAACGAGAGCGTGTTGATTATATTACTGGACCCGTACCGATAAAGAGATGGCGAGGGGAGAACGAGAGCGTGTTGGTTAAATTACTGGACCAGTAACGATATAGAGACGGCGAGGGGAGAAAGAGAGTGTGTTGGTTATATTACTGGACCAGTAACGATATAGAGATGGCGAGGTGTGGAGAACGAGAGCATGTTGGTTATATTACTGGACCAGTAACGATATAGAGACGGCAAGGTGTGGAGAACGAGAGTGTGCTGGTTATATTACTGGACTAATAACGATATACAGACGGCGAGGTGTGGAGAACGAGAGTGTGTTGTTTATATTACTGGACCAGTAACGCTATAGAGACTGCGAGGCGAGAACGAGAGTGTGTAGGTTATATTACTGGACCAGTAACGATATAGAGATGGCGAGGGGAGAACGAGAGCAGGTTGGTTATATTACTGGACCAGTAATGATACAGAGACGGCGGGGGGAGAACGAGAGCGTGTTGGTTACATTACTGGACCAGTAACGATATAGAAACGGCGAGGGGAGAACGAGTGCATGTTGTTTATATTACTGGACCAGTAACGATATAGAGATGGCGCGGGGAGAATGAGAGTTGTGTTGGTTATATTACTGGACCAGTAACGATGTAGAGACGGCGAGTGGAGAACAAGATCGTGTTGGTTATATTACTGGAACAGGAACGATATAGAGACGGCGAGGTGTGGAGAACGAGAGTGTGTTGCTTATATTACTGGACCAGTAAGGATATAGACGGCAAGGTATCGAGAACGAGAGTTTTTTGGATATATTACTGGACAAGTAACGATAAAAAGACGGTGAGGGGAGATCGAGAGCGTGTTGTTTATATTGCTGGACCAGTAACGAATTAGAGACGGCGAGGGGAGAACGAGAGTGTGTTGGTTGTATTGCTGGACCCGTAATTATATAGAGATGGCGAGGGGAGAACGAGAGCGTGTAGATTATATTACTTGACCAGTAACGATATAGAGGCGGTGAGGGGAGATCGAGAGCGTGTTGGTTGTATTGCTGGACCCGTAATGATATAAAGACGGCGAGGGGAGAACGAAAGTGTGTTGGTTATATTACTGGACCAGTAACGATATAGAGGCGGTGAGCGGAGATCGAGAGCGTGTTGTTTATATTGCAGGACAAGTAGCGATATAGAGACGGCGAGTGGAGAACGAGAGCGTGTTGGTTATATTACTGGACCCGTAACGATATAGAGACGGCGAGGGGAGAACGAGAGCGTGTTGGTTATATTACTGGGCCCGTAACGATATAGAGACGGCGAGGGGAGAACGAGAGCGTGTTGGTTATATTACTGGACCCGTAACGATATAGAGACGGCGAGGGGACAACGAGAGCGTGTTGGTTATATTCCTGGACCAGTAACGATAGAGACGGCGAGGGGTCGAGAATGAGAGCATGTTGGTTATATTACTGGACCAGTAATGATATAGAGATGGCAAGGGGAGAACGAGAGCGTGTTGATTATATTACTGGACCCGTACCGATAAAGAGACGGCGAGGAGAGAACGAGAGCGTGTTGGTTAAATTACTGGACCAGTAACGATATAGAGACGGCGAGGGGAGAAAGAGAGTGTGTTGGTTATATTACTGGACCAGTAACGATAAAGAGACGGCGAGGGGAGAACGAGAGTGTTTTGGATATATTACTGGACCAGTAACGATATAAAGATGGCGAGGGGAGATCGAGAGTGTGTTGGTTATATTACTGGACCAGTAACGATATAGAGACGGTGACGGGAGATCGAGAGCGTGTTTTTTATATTCCTGGACAAGTAACGATATAGAGACGGCGAGGGGAGAGCGAGATCATGTTGGTTATATTAATGGACCAGTAATGATATAGAGACGGTGAGGGGAGAACGAGAGCGTGTTGGTTATATTACTGGACCAGTAACGATATAGAGGCGGTGAGGGGAGATCGAGAGCGTGTTGGTTGTATTGCTGGACCCATAATGATATAAAGACGGCGAGGGGAGAACGAAAGTGTGTTGGTTATATTACTGGACCAGTAACGATATAGAGGCGTTGAGGGGAGATCGAGAGCGTGTTGTTTATATTGCAGGACAAGTAGCGATATAGAGACGGCGAGTGGAGAACGAGAGGGTGTTGTTTATATTACTGGACCCGTAACGATATAGAGACGGCGAGGGGAGAACGAGAGCGTGTTGGTTATATTACTGGGCCCGTATCGATATAGAGACGGCGAGGGGAGAACGAGAGCGTGTTGGTTATATTACTGGACCCGTAACGATATAGAGATGGCGAGGGGAGAACGAGAGCATGTTGGTTATATTCCTGGACCAGTAACGATAGAGACGGCGAGGGGTCGAGAATGAGAGCATGTTTGTTATATTACTGGAGCAGTAATGATATAGAGATGGCAAGGGGAGAACGAGAGTGTGTTGGTTATATTACTGGTCCGGTAATGATATAGAGACGGCGAGTTGTGGAGCACGAGAGCGTGTTGGTTATATTACTGGACCAGTAATGACATAGAGATGGCGAGGTCTGGAGAACGAGAGCAATTTGGTTATATTACTGGACCAGTAACGATATAGAGACAGCGAGGTGTGGAGAGCGAGGGTGTGTTGGTTATATTACTGGACAAGTAACGATATACAGATGGCGAGGGGAGAACGAGAGGGTGTTGGTTATATTACTGGACCAGTAATGATATAGAGACGGCGAGGGGAGAATGACAGCATGTTCGTTATATTACTGGACCAGTAACGATATAGAGATGGCGAGGGGAGAACAAGAGTGTGTTGGTTATATTACTGGACCAGTAACGAAATAGAGACGGCGAGGGGTCGAGAACAAGAGAGTGTTGTTTGTATTACTGGACAAGTATTGATATAGAGATGGCGAGGGGGGAATGAATGTTTTGGTTATATTACTGGACCAGTAACGATATAGAGACGGCGAGGGGAGAATGAGATCATGTGGGTTATATTACTGGGCCAGTAACGATATAGAGACAGCGAGGGGAGAGCGAGAGCCTGTTGGTTATATTACTGGACCAGTAACGATATAGAGATGGCGGGGGGAGAACGAGAGTGTGTTGGTTATATTACTGGACAAGTAACATTAGAGACATGGCGAGGGGAGATCGATAGCATGTTGGTTATATTACTGGACCAGTAACGATACAGAGACGGCAAGGGGAGAACGAGAGTGTATTGGTTATATTACTGGTCCAGTAACGATATAGAGACGGCGAGGTGTGGAGCACAAGAGTGTGTTGGTTATATTACTGGACAAGTAACGATATAGAGACGGCGAGGTGTGGAGAACGAGAGTCTGCTGGCTATATTACTGGACCACAAACGATATAGAGACGGCGAGGTGTGGAGAACGAGAGAGTGTTGTTTATATTACCGGACCAGTAACGATATAAAAATGGCGAGGGGAGAACGAGAGCATGTTGGTTATATTACTGGACCAGTAATGATGTAGAGACGGCGGGGGTAGAACGAGAGCGTGTTGGTTACATTACTGGACCAGTAACGATATAGAAGTGGCGAGGGGAGAACGAGTGCATGTTGATTATATTACTGGACCAGTAATGATATAGAGACGGCGAGGGGAGAATGAGAGTTGTGTTGGTTATATTACTGGACCAGTAACGATATAGAGACGGCGAGGTGTGGAGAACGAGAGAGTGTTGTTTATATTACCGGACCAGTAACGATATAAAGATGGCGAGGGGAGAACGAGAGCATGTTGGTTATATTACTGGACCAGTAATGATGTAGAGACGGCGAGGGGAGAACAAGATCGTGTTTGTTATATTATTGTACCAGTAATGATATAGAGATGGTGAGGGGAGAACGAGAGCATGTAGGTTATATTACTGGACCAGTAACGATATAGAGACGGCGAGGTGTGGAGAACGAGAGTGTGTTGATTATATTACTGGACCAGTAAGGATATAGACGGCAAGGAATCGAGAACGAGAGTGTTTTGGATATATTACTGGACCAGTAACGATACAAAGACAGTGAGGGGAGATCGAGAGCGTGTTGTTTATATTCCTGGACCAGTAACGATATAAAGACGGTGAGGGGAGAACGAGATTGTGTTGGTTATGTTGCTGGACCCATAACGATATAGAGGCGGTGAGGGGAGAACGAGAGCGTGTTGATTATATTACTGGACCCGGACCGATAAAGAGACGGCGAGGGGAGAACGAGAGCGTGTTGGTTAAATTACTGGACCAGTAACGATATAGAGACGGCGAGGGGAGAAAGAGAGTGTGTTGGTTATATTACTGGACCAGTAACGATATAGAGACGGCGAGGGGAGAACGAGATTGTTTTGGATATATTACTGGACCAGTAACGATATAAAGATGGCGAGGGGAGATCGAGAGTGTGTTGGTTATATTACTGGACCAGTAACGATATAGAGACGGTGACGGGAGATCGAGAGCGTGTTTTTATATTCCTGGACAAGTAACGATATAGAGACGGCGAGGGGAGAGCGAGATCATGTTGGTTATATTAATGGACCAGTAATGATATAGAGACGGTGAGGGGAGAACGAGAGCGTGTTGGTTAAATTACTGGACCAGTAATGATATAGAGACGCCGAGGGGAGAACAGAAGTGTGTTGGTTATATTACTGGACTCGTAACGTTATCGAGACGGCGAGGGGAGAACGAGAGCGTGTTGGTTATATTACTGGACCAGCAATGATATAGAGTCGGCGAGGGGAGAACAAGAGCGTGTTGGTTATAATACTGGATCAGTAACGATATAGAGACGGCGAGGGGTCGAGAACGAGAGCATGTTGGTTATATTACTGGACCAGTAACGATATAGAGACGGCGAGGTGTGGAGCACGAGAACGTGTTGGTTGTATTACTGGACCAGTAACGATATAGAGATGGCGAGGGGAGACCGAAAGTGCTGGTTACTTTACTGGACCAGTAACGATATAGAGATGTCGAGGGTAGAATGAGAGCATATGGGTTATATTACTGGACCAGTAACGATGTAGGGACAGCGAGGGTAGAACGAGAGCCTGTTGGTTATATTACTGGACCAGTAACGATATAGAGACGGAGGGGGAAGAACGAAAGTGTGTTGGTTATATTACTGGACAAGTAACGATATAGAGACGGAGGGGGAAGAACGAAAGTGTGTTGGTTATATTACTGGACAAGTAACATTATAGATACAGCGAGGGGAGAACGAGAGCATGTAGTTTATATTACTGGACCAGTAACGATATGGAGACGGCGAGGGGAGAACGAGAGCATGTAGTTTATATTACTGGACCAGTAACGATATAGAGACGGCGAGGTGTGGAGCAGAAGAGCGTGTTGGTTATATTACTGGACCAGTAACGATATAGTGACGGCGAGGCGAGAACGACAGTGTGTTGGTTATATTACTGGACCAGTAACGATATGGAGACGGCGAGGGGAGAACGAGAGCGTGTTGGTTATATTACTGGACCAGTAACGATATAGAGACGGCGAGGTGTGGAGCAGAAGAGCGTGTTGGTTATATAACTGGACCAGTAACGATATCGAGATGGCGAGGGGAGAACGTCAGCATGTTGGTTATATTACTGGACCAGTAACGATATAGAGAATGCGGGGGGAGAACGAGAGTGAGTTGCTCATATTACTGGACCAGTAATGATATAGTGATGGTGAGGGGAGAACGAGAGCGCGTTGGTTATATTACTGGACCAGTAATGATATAGTGATGGTGAGGGGAGAACGAGAGCGTGTTGGTTATATTACTGGACCAGTAATGATATAGAGACGGCGAGTTGTGGAGAAAGAGAGCATGTTGGTTATATTACTGGACCAGTAACGAAATAGAGACGGAGAGGGGTCGAGAACAAGAGAGTGTTGGTTATATTACTGGACCAGTAACGATATAGAGACAGCGAGGGGTTGAGAACGAAAGCGTGTTGATTATGTAACTGGACCAGTAACGATATAGAGACTGCGAGGGGAGAATCAGAGTGTGTTGGTTATATTACTGGACCAGTAGCGATATAGAGGCGGCGAGGAGAGAACGAGAGCGTGTTGATTATATTACTGAACCAGTAACAATATAGAGATGGCGAGGTGTGTGGAACGAGAGTGTGTTGGTTATATTACTGGACCAGTAACGATATAGAGACAGCGAGTGGAGAACGAGTGTGTTGGTTGTATTACTGGACCAGTAACGATATAGAGACAGCGAGGTGTGGAGAACGAGAGTGTGTTGGTTATATTACTGGACCAGTAAGGATATAGACGGCGAGGTATCGAGAACGAGAGTGTTTTGGATATATTACTGGACCAGTAACGATATAAAGACGGTGCGTGGAGATCGAGTGCGTGTTGTTTATATTCCTGGACCAGTAACGATATAGAGACAGCGAGGGGAGAACGAGAGTGTGTTGGTTATATTACTGGACCAGGAATAACGATATAGAAATGGTTTTTGTGTGGAGAACGAGAGCATGTTGATTATATTACTGGACAAGAAACGATATAGAGACGGCGAGGTGTGGAGAACGAGAGTGTGTTGGTTATATTACTGGACCAGTAATAACGATATAGAGATGGTTGTTTGTGTGGAGAACGAGAGCATGTTGGTTATATTACTGGTCCAGTAACGATATAGATTTGGCGAGGTGTGGAGAACGAGATCATGTTGGTTATATTACTGGAGCAGTAACGGTATAGAGACGGCGAGGTGTGGAGAACGAGAGTGTGTTGGTTATATTACTGGACCAGTAACGATATACAGACGGCGAGGGGAGAACGAGAGGGTGTTGGTTATATTACTGGACCAGTAACGATATAGAGATGGCGAGGGGCGAATGAGAGCATGTTCGTTATATTACTGGACCAGTAACGACATAGAGACGGCGAGGGGAGAACGAGAGTGTGTTGGTTATATTACTGGACCAGTAACGAAATAGAGACGGCGAGGGGTCGAGAACAAGAGAGTGCTAAAAAGTAGGACCTCGAAGGTAGTAATCTCTGGATTACTACCAGTGCCACGTGCTAGTAAGAGTACAGAGAACAGGATAGTTAGGCTAAATACGTGGCTTGAGCAGTGGTGTAAGAGGGAGGGTTTTAAATTTTTGAGGCATTGGAACCAGTTTTGTGGTAGGTGTGACCTATACAAAAGGGACGGTCTACACCTGTGCAGAGATGGAACTGATGTTCTCGGGGTAATTTTTGATAAAGCAGTTCGGGAGCATTTAAACTAGTATGGCAGGGGGCTAGAAACCTATGTAGTGAAATAGAGGAAAGTGAAAGGCAGACAGAAATAAATGGTAAAAGGGTGAGGAACAAAAAACAAAGGGCCAAACTAATTCATAAAAAATGTGAGCATAAAAAAAGCCTGAGGGTTTTATACCTTAATGCGAGAAGCATCAGGAACAAGGTAGATGAATTAGCTGTGGAAATAGAGGTTAATAATTATGATCTAATTGGGATTACGGAAACATGGTTGCAGGGTGAGCAGGGCTGGGAGCTTAACATACAGGGGTATTCAGTATTTAGGAAGGATCGACAAAAAAGAAAGGGAGGAGGGGTAGCATTGCTAGTAAAAGAGGGGATAAATGCAATTGAAAGGAAGGATATTAACTCAGTTAATACAGAATCTATATGGGTGGAGCTAAGAAATAGCGAGGGGCGAAAAACATTAATAGGAGTGGTATATAGGCCTCCAAATAGTAAAATAGAGGTTAGGGAGGGCATCACGAGGGAAATTAGAGAAGCGTGCAGTAAGAGCACAGCTGTCATCATAGGTGACTTTAACTTACATATAGATTGGACTAGCCTAATCAGTAAAAATAATGAGGAGGAGGAATTCCTTGAGTGTTTAAGGGATGGTTATCTGGATCAATATGTCGAGGAACCAACTCGGGAACAGGCTATATTGGACTGGGTACTGTGCAATGAGAAGGGACTAATCAGTAATCTTGTTGTACGGGGACCCTTGGGTCAGAGCGATCATAACATGATCGATTTCTCACTCGAAATGGAGAGCGAAGAAATTGACTCAGAGACTAAGGTCCTGAATTTAAACAAGGGGAATTATGATGCCATGAGACGGGAACTGAGTAGGTCTGATTGGACAACGTTCCTGAGAGGACTGGAGGTAGATAAACAATGGCAAACATTTAAAGATAGAATGACAAAATTGCAAAAATTGTTTATACCAATCTGGCATAAAAGGAAATCTAAAAAGGTGACTCAACCGTGGATAACAGGGGAAATTAGAGACAGCATAAAATCCAAAGATAGGGCGTATAAAATAGCCAAAAAAAGCGCCAGAGCGGAAGATTGGGAACAGTTTAAGATAGAGCAAAGGAGGGCAAAGGGCATGATCAAGAGGGGCAAAATAGCTTACGAAAATAAGCTGGCGGAAAATATAAAAACTAACTCCAAAAGCTTTTATAAATATATCAAAAGGAAAAGACTGGTGAAAACCAAAGTTGGTCCATTGCAGTCAGATACGGGGGAATATATAATGGGAAATAAGGAAATGGCAGATCAACTAAATGCATACTTTGGGTCAGTCTTTACGAAGGAAGACACAAAAAACCTCCCTGGGATATCGGGAAAAATAGGGACATTGGCAAAGGAGGAACTGACGCAAATCAATATCTCTAAGGATATGGTGTTAAGGAAGCTAAAGGGATTGAAGGTGGACAAATCCCCAGGGCCTGATAACATGCATCCTAGGGTACTGAAGGAGGTGGCCCTAGAGATAGCGGATGCACTAAGGATGATTTTTCAGAATTCATTAGACTCGGGAACAGTGCCGATGGATTGGAGGGTAGCTAACGTTACCCCACTATTCAAAAAGGGGGGTAGGGAAAAAGCAGGTAATTACAGACCTGTAAGCCTTACATCAGTTGTGGGCAAAATGCTGGAGTCCATCATTAAGGATGAAATAGCGGAGCACTTAGCAAATGGGGACAGGATAGGACAGAGTCAACATGGATTTACAAAGGGTAAATCGTGCTTGACTAATCTATTGGAATTTTTTGAGGGAGTAACTGGTAGAATAGATGGGGGAGAGCCAGTAGATGTGGTGTACCTGGACTTCCAAAAGGCCTTCGATAAGGTCCCACATAAAAGATTAGCATGGAAAATTGAGGCTCATGGGATAAAGGGGAAAGTTTTGGCGTGGATAGGGAACTGGCTGTCAGATAGAAAACAGAGAGTTGGAATAAACGGCTCATTTTCTGAATGGCAGGCAGTAACAAGTGGGGTACCACAGGGATCTGTCCTGGGCCCCCAGCTGTTCACAATTTACATTAATGACCTGGATCAGGGAGTCGGATGCAGCATTTCCAAATTTGCAGACGACACTAAACTAGGAGGTGGGGTGGGCTCAGAGGAAGAGACCAGGAAGCTCCAGAGCGATTTGGACAGACTGGGCGATTGGGCGGATAAATGGCAGATGCACTATAATGTGGACAAGTGCGAAGTTATCCACCTTGGGTGCAGGAACGGGAGGGCAAATTATTATTTAAATGGCAATAGATTGGGAGAGGGGGAAGTACAGAGAGACCTGGGTGTTCTTGTACACCAGTCACTGAAGGCGAGCATGCAGGTGCAACAGGCGGTCAAGAAGGCAAACGGTATGCTGGCCTTCATAGCAAAAGGGTTAGAATACAGGAACAGGGATACCTTGCTGCAGCTGTACAGGGCACTGGTGAGACCACACCTCGAGTACTGTGTACAGTTTTGGTCGCCTCATCTGAGGAAGGATGTTCTTGCCATGGAGG
Organism: Somniosus microcephalus; assembly: GCF_052327205.1. NCBI lineage: Eukaryota > Metazoa > Chordata > Chondrichthyes > Squaliformes > Somniosidae > Somniosus > Somniosus microcephalus. The sequence goes on along the minus strand of NW_028225180.1, from coordinate 44,529,498 downwards.
GGGTGCAGCGGCGATTCACCAGGCTGATACCAGGAATGGCGGGAATGACCTATGAGGAGAGACTATGTAGTTTAGGGATGTACACACTGGAGTTTAGAAGATTGAGAGGGGACCTCATAGAAGTGTATAAAATTCTGACAGGTCTAGACAGACTGGATGCAGAAGGAATGTTTCCCTTGGCGGGTGAGAACAGAACTAGAGGACATAATTTAAGGATAAGGGCTAAACCATTTAGGACAGAGATGAGGGGGAATTTCTTCACTCAGAGAGTGGTGAACCTGTGGAACTCATTGCCACAGAGGGCAGTGTACGCCAACTCATTAAATATATTTAAGAGGGAATTAGATATATTTCTACGGGCAAAAGGGGTTAAGGGTTACGGAGAGAAGGCGGGGACGGGATACTGAATTAAAGGATCAGCCATGATCTCATTAAATGGCGGAGCAGGCACGAAGGGCCGAATGGCCTACTCCTGCTCCTATCTTCTATGTATCTATGTATCTATGTATTACTGGACCAGTAACGATATAGAGATGGCGAGGTGTGGAGAACGAGAGCGTGTTGGTTGTATTACTGGACCAGTAACGATATAGAGATGGCGAGGGGAGAGTGAATGTGTTGGTTATATTACTGGACCAGTAACGATATAGAGACGGCGAGGGGAGAATGAGAGCATGTGGTTATATTACTGCACCAGTAATGATATAGAGACAGCGAGGGGAGAACGAGAGCCTGTTGGTTATATTACTGGACCAGTAACGATATAGAGATGGCGGGTGAGAACGAGAGTGTGTTAGTTATATTACTGGACAAGTAACGTTATAGAGACGGCGAGGGGAGAACGAGAGCGTGTTGATTATATTACTGGACCAGTAACGATATAGAGACGGCGAGGGGAGAACGAGAGCGTGTTGGTTATATTACTGGACCAGTAACGATATAGAGATGGCGAGGCGAGAACGAGAGTGTGTTGGTTATATTGCTGGACCAGTAACGATATAGAGATGGCGAGGGGAGAACGAGAGCATGTTGGTTATATTACTGGACCAGTAAGGATATAGAGACGGCGGCGGGAGAACGAGAGTGAGTTGGTTACATTACTGGACCAGTAACGATATAGAAACGGCGAGGGGAGAACGAGTGCATGTTGGTTATATTACGGGACCAGTAATGTTATAGAGACGGCGAGGGGAGAATGAGAGTTGTGTTGGTTATATTACTGGACCAGTAACGATGTAGAGATGGCGAGGGGAGAACAAGATCGTGTTGGTTATATTACTGGATCAGTAATGATATAGAGACGGTGAGGGGAGAACGAGAGCATGTTGGTTATATTACTGGACCAGTAACGATATAGAGACGGCGAGGTGTGGAGAACGAGAGTGTGTTGGTTATATTACTGGACCAGTAAGGATATAGACGGCGAGGTATCGAGAACGAGAGTGTTTTGGATATATTACTGGACCAGTAACGATATAAAGACGGTGAGGGGAGATCGAGAGCGTGTTCTTTATAATCCTGGACCAGTAACGATATAGAGACGGCGAGGGGAGAACGAGAGTTTGTTGGTTATATTACTGGACCCGTAACGATATAGAGACGGCGAGGGGAGAACGAGAGCGTGTTGGTTATATTACTGGACCCGTAATGATATCGAGACGGCGAGGGGAGAATGAGAGCATGTTGGTAATATTACTGGACCAGTAACGATATAGAGACGGCGAGGGGAGAACGAGAGCGTGTTGGTTATATTACTGGACCCGTAATGATATAGAGACGGCGAGGGGAGAACGAGAGTGTGTTGGTTATATTAGTGGACCATTAACGATATAGAGACGGCGAGGGGAGAACGAGAGCGTGTTGGTATATTACTGGGCCAGTAACGATATAGAGACAGCGAGGGGAGAACGAGAGCATGTTGCTTATATTAATGGACCAGTAACGATATAGAGATGGTGAGGGGAGAACGAAAGTGTGTTGGTTATATTACTGGACCAGTAACGATATAGAGACGCCGAGGGGAGAAGAAGAGTGTTTTGGTTATATTACTGGACCAGTAACGAAATAGAGACGGCGAGGGGTCGAGAACAAGGGACTGTTGGTTATATTACTGGACCAGTAACGATATAGAGACGGCGAGGAGAGAACGAGAGCGTGTTGATTATATTACTGGACCAGTAACAATATAGAGATGACGAGGTGTGGAGAACGAGAGTGTGTTGGTTATATTGCTGGAGCAGTAACGATATAGAGACGGCGAGTGGAGAACGAGTGTGTTGGTTGTATTACTGGACCAGTAACAATATAGAGACAGCGAGTGGAGAACGAGAGCGTGTTGGTTATATTACTGGACCAGTAAATATATAGAGATGGTGAGGGGAGAAGGAGAGCGTGTTGGTTATATTACTGGAACAGTAACGATATAGAGATGGCGAGGGGTCGGGAACAAGAGCGTGTAGTTATATTACTGGACCAGTAAAGATATAAAGACGGTGAGTGGAGAACGAGAGCGTGTTGTTTATATTCCTGGACCAGTAACGATATAGAGACGGCGAGGGGAGAACGAGAGAGTGTTGGTTATATTACTGGACCAGTAACGAAATAGAGACGGCGAGGGGTCGAGAACAAGAGAGTGTTGATTATATTACCGGAGCAGTAACAATATAGAGATGTCGAGGTGTGGAGAACGAGAGTGTGTTGGTTATATTGCTGGACCTGTAACGATATAGAGACAGCGAGTTGAGAACGAGTGTGTTGATTGTATTACTGGACCAGTAATGATATAGACACAGCGAGTGGAGAACGAGAGCATGTTGGTTATATTACTGGACCAGTAAATATATAGAGATGGTGAGGGGAGAACGAGAGCGTGTTGGTTATATTACTGGAAGAGTAACGATATAGAGATGGCGAGGGGTCGGGAACAATAGCGTGTTGGTTATATTACTGGACCAGTAAAGATATAGAGATGGCGAGGTGTGGAGAACGAGAGTGTGTTGGTTATATTACTGGACCAGTAAGGGTACAGACGGCGAGGTATCGAGAACGAGAGTGTTTTGGATATATGACTGGACCAGTAACGATATAAAGACGGTGAGGGGAGATCGAGAGCGTGTTGTTTATATTCCTGGACCAGTAACGATATAGAGATGGCGAGGGGAGATCGAGAGAGTGTTGGTTATATTACTGGACCCGTAACGATAGAGAGACGGCGAGGGGAGAACGAGAGTGTGTTGGTTATATTACTGGACCAGTAACGATATAGACGCGGCGAGGGGAGAACAAGAGTGTGTTGATTATATTGCTGGACCAGTAACGATATAGAGGCGGCGAGGGGAGAACGAGAGTGTGTTGGTTATATTACTGGACCAGTAACGATAGAGAGACGGCGAGGGGAGAACGAGAGCGTGTTGGTTATATTACTGGACCAGTAAGAATATAGAAGGCGAGGTATCGAGTCCGAGAGTGTTTTGGATATATTACTGGACCAGTACCGATATAATGATGGCGAGAGGAGAACGAGAGTGTGTTGGTTATATTACTGGACCAGTAACAATATAGAGACGGTGAGGGGAGATCGAGAGCGTGTTGTTTATATTCCTGGACCAGTAACGATATAGAGACGGCGAGGGGAGAACGAGAGCATCTTGGTTATATTACTGGACCCATAACGATATAGAGACGGCGAGGGGAGAACGAGGGCGTGTTGGTTATATTACTGGACACGTAATGATATAGAGACGGCGAGGGGAGAACGAGAGCATGTTGGTTATATTACTGGACCAGTAATGATATAGAGACGGCGAGGGGAGAACGAGAGCGTGTTGGTTATATTACTGGACCAGTAACGATATAGAGACGGCGAGGGGAGAACGAGAGCGTGTTGGTTATATTACTGGACCAGTATATAAGTTCTGTGGTTGCCTTCCTCTGTGCTCAGTCCTAACCGGGGAACCGGGGACTAGCCTTCGCTCTGTGGCTCCTGGCTTTGACTAGCTGGCTGCCATGGTTCTCTCGAGCTCTGTATTTAAGATGTATCTAAGTCTGTGTTCTTGTTGTTCTTAGTCTTGATGAGGTGCTGGGCTGGACTAGCGTGTTGCCATGCTGGCGCTTGTCTTGAGCTCTGTATTGATAAGCCTGTTACCCCTTTGGCAGCCCCTCGTGATAGCTTGTCTCGAGTCTCATCTCGGCAAGCTGGTTGCACTTGTGGTTAGCTTATCCCAGCTCAGTATGGACAAGTAGGTTGCCTCATGGAAGCTGTCCTGAGATCCTATTCTTGACAAGCTGTTTTGTAACTTGTCTCGAGTTCTATGTATGTTGTTGTGTTCCTTGTATGAATCTAGTTATGTGTGAATCTAGTTAAGTAACTTATAGATTGGCTACCTGCCTCTAGCCTGGTTTCTGCACTTGGGTCCAGAACCTTTCTTGGCCGGAGAGCACGGCCCCGTATCTACACGGCCCCGTGGCTCCCCGAACCCCGTGACAGTAGGACTGAGCCATACATGGTCCCAGCAGAGACCAATCAGCTAAGGTTTGAAACACTCGAGTTAATTTTTTGAACTGTTTTGGGCAAATATTTGGTCTCCAAGGACGTAGATTCCCCGCTGTGTCGGTGTTTAATTTTGAGTCTCCTAGGAAGAAGGCCCCCACTGTAAAGTTTTCAAGTGTTCTTTCTAGTCTTCTGTGTTAAATTTTCAAGTGAACTTTCAAGCGTCCTGGGCCTTTACTGTGTTAGACCCCAAGTGAACTCTCAAGCTTCCTGGGCCTCTACTGTGTTAAACCCCAAGCAAATTCTCAAGCTTCCTGGGCCTCTCCTGTGTTAAACCCCAAGTAAATTCTCAAGCTTCCTGGGCCTCTACTGTGTTAAACCCCAAGTAAATTCTCAAGCTTCCTGGGCCTCTACTGTGTTAAACCCCAAGTAAATTCTCAAGCTTCCTGGGCCTCTACTGTGTTAGATTTTTTGAGTAAATTTTCAAGTCTCCTATGTTAAATTCAAGTGAACTTTCAAGTCTTTTGGACCTTTATTGTGTTAAGCTTTCAAATTCTCCTACAAAAGAGAGACTTTCAAGTTCTTCTGGGCAAATTAAGTTTTCAAGCTCTCCTGGAGAAATTAAACTCTCAAGCTCTCCTGGACAGGTTAAACTTTCGAGTTCTTCTGGATCGTATAGACTCTCGAGTTCTCCTGGATAAGTTGAATTTTCGAGCTGTCCTGGACAAGACAAATTTTGAGCTTTCCTGGATTGGATACCTTCGAGTTCTCCTGGACAAATACAATCCATTGAGCGTGCTAACTCTGGAGAATGATGGCTTTGTTGCTTACAAAGATTTTGGTCATATGATTGCCACGACATATCCTTGCTGCTAGTGGATGAGGAGGATGATTCTGTCTTGAGATTTCTGAACATCTGCAGTTTGTGAACAGTTGGAATGGGAAATATCATTGCTTGAAAAGCTAAGAAGATTTGCCCTGTGTATTCGAGCCCTGTGTATTCGAGCCCTGTGTTTTCGAGCCCTGTGTTTTCGAGCCCTGTGTTTTAGAGCCCTGTGTTTCGAGCCCTGTGTTGGGAACGTCAGGAGCCGTTCCTGGGTGGGGGTCCTGTGAGTGTGCCAGTCAGTTCCTTCTGTAGCCTCTAGATGGCACCTTCACTTGTTTGTTTCTAGCCCTTTGTTAATTGTTCCTAGCCTCCTGTGTTAATTCTTAAAGTCCTGTTAGCTGTTCATGGGTTTCACCTGGTTTTCTTGGTATATAAGTTCTGTGGTTGCCTTCCTCTGTGCTCAGTCCTAACCGGGGAACCGGGGACTAGCCTTCGCTCTGTGGCTCCTGGCATTGACTAGCTGGCTGCCATGGTTCCCTCGAGCTCTGTATTTAAGTTGTATCTAAGTCTGTGTCTTGTTGTTCTTAGTCTTGATAAGGTGCTGGGCTGGACTAGCGTGTTGCCATGCTGGCGCTTGTCTTGAGCTCTGTATTGATAAGCCTGTTACCCCTGTGGCAGCCCCTCGTAATTGCTTGTCTCGAGTCTCGTCTCGGCAAGCTGGTTGCGCTTGTGGTAAGCTTATCCCAGCTCAGTATGGACAAGTCGGTTGCCTCATAGAAGCTGTCCTGAGTTCCTATTCTTGACTAGCCGTTTTGTAACTTGTCTCGAGTTCTATGTATGTTGTTGTGTTCCTTGTATGAATCTAGTTATGTGTGAATCTAGTAAAGTACCTTAAAGATTTTCTACCTGCCTCTAGCCTGGTTGCTGCACTTGGGTCCAGAATCTACCTTTCCGGAGAGCACGGCCTCGTATCTACACGGCCCCGTGGCTCCCCACACCCCGTGACAGTAGAACTGAGCCATACATGGACCCAGCAGAGACCAATCAGCTAAGGCTTGAATCTCTCGAGTTAATTTATTGAGCTGTTTTGGGCAAATGTTTGGTCTCCTAGGACGTAGACTCCCCGCTGTGTCGGTGTTTAATATTGAGTCTCCTAGGAAGAAGACCCCCACTGTTAAGTTTTCAAGTGTTCTTTCTAGTCTTCTGTGTTAAATTTTCAAGTGAACTTTCAAGCGTCCTGGGCCTTTACTGTGTTAGACCCCAAGTGAACTCTCAAGCTTCCTGGGCCTCTACTGTGTTAAACCCCAAGCAAATTCTCAAGCTTCCTGGGCCTCTCCTGTGTTAAACCCCAAGTAAATTCTCAAGCTTCCTGGGCCTCTACTGTGTTAAACCCCAAGTAAATTCTCAAGCTTCCTGGGCCTCTACTGTGTTAAACCCCAAGTAAATTCTCAAGCTTCCTGGGCCTCTACTGTGTTAGATTTTTTGAGTAAATTTTCAAGTCTCCTATGTTAAATTCAAGTGAACTTTCAAGTCTTTTGGACCTTTATTGTGTTAAGCTTTCAAATTCTCCTACAAAAGAGAGACTTTCAAGTTCTTCTGGGCAAATTAAGTTTTCAAGCTCTCCTGGAGAAATTAAACTCTCAAGCTCTCCTGGACAGGTTAAACTTTCGAGTTCTTCTGGATCGTATAGACTCTCGAGTTCTCCTGGATAAGTTGAATTTTCGAGCTGTCCTGGACAAGACAAATTTTGAGCTTTCCTGGATTGGATACCTTCGAGTTCTCCTGGACAAATACAATCCATTGAGCGTGCTAACTCTGGAGAATGATGGCTTTGTTGCTTACAAAGATTTTGGTCATATGATTGCCACGACATATCCTTGCTGCTAGTGGATGAGGAGGATGATTCTGTCTTGAGATTTCTGAACATCTGCAGTTTGTGAACAGTTGGAATGGGAAATATCATTGCTTGAAAAGCTAAGAAGATTTGCCCTGTGTATTCGAGCCCTGTGTATTCGAGCCCTGTGTTTTCGAGCCCTGTGTTTTCGAGCCCTGTGTTTTAGAGCCCTGTGTTTCGAGCCCTGTGTTGGGAACGTCAGGAGCCGTTCCTGGGTGGGGGTCCTGTGAGTGTGCCAGTCAGTTCCTTCTGTAGCCTCTAGATGGCACCTTCACTTGTTTGTTTCTAGCCCTTTGTTAATTGTTCCTAGCCTCCTGTGTTAATTCTTAAAGTCCTGTTAGCTGTTCATGGGTTTCACCTGGTTTTCTTGGTATATAAGTTCTGTGGTTGCCTTCCTCTGTGCTCAGTCCTAACCGGGGAACCGGGGACTAGCCTTCGCTCTGTGGCTCCTGGCATTGACTAGCTGGCTGCCATGGTTCCCTCGAGCTCTGTATTTAAGTTGTATCTAAGTCTGTGTCTTGTTGTTCTTAGTCTTGATAAGGTGCTGGGCTGGACTAGCGTGTTGCCATGCTGGCGCTTGTCTTGAGCTCTGTATTGATAAGCCTGTTACCCCTGTGGCAGCCCCTCGTAATTGCTTGTCTCGAGTCTCGTCTCGGCAAGCTGGTTGCGCTTGTGGTAAGCTTATCCCAGCTCAGTATGGACAAGTCGGTTGCCTCATAGAAGCTGTCCTGAGTTCCTATTCTTGACTAGCCGTTTTGTAACTTGTCTCGAGTTCTATGTATGTTGTTGTGTTCCTTGTATGAATCTAGTTATGTGTGAATCTAGTAAAGTACCTTAAAGATTTTCTACCTGCCTCTAGCCTGGTTGCTGCACTTGGGTCCAGAATCTACCTTTCCGGAGAGCACGGCCTCGTATCTACACGGCCCCGTGGCTCCCCACACCCCGTGACAGTAGAACTGAGCCATACATGGACCCAGCAGAGACCAATCAGCTAAGGCTTGAATCTCTCGAGTTAATTTATTGAGCTGTTTTGGGCAAATGTTTGGTCTCCTAGGACGTAGACTCCCCGCTGTGTCGGTGTTTAATATTGAGTCTCCTAGGAAGAAGACCCCCACTGTTAAGTTTTCAAGTGTTCTTTCTAGTCTTCTGTGTTAAATTTTCAAGTGAACTTTCAAGCTTCCTGGGCCTTAACTGTGTTAGACCCCAAGTGAACTCTCAAGCTTCCTGGGCCTCTACTGTGTTAAACCCCAAGTAAATTTTCAAGCTTCCTGGGCCTCTACTATGTTAAAACCCAAGTAAATTCTCAAGCTTCCTGGGCCTCTACTGTGTTAAACCCCAAGTAAATTCTCAAGCTTCCTGGTCCTCTACTGTGTTAAACCCCAAGTAAATTCTCAAGCTTCCTGGGCCTCTACTGTGTTAAACCCCAAGTAAATTCTCAAGCTTCCTGGGCCTCTACTGTGTTAGATTTTTTGAGTAAATTTTCAAGTCTCCTATGTTAAATTCAAGTGAAGTTTCAAGTCTTTTGGACCTTTATTGTGTTAAGCTTTCAAATTCTCCTACAAAAGAGAGACTTTCAAGTTCTTCTGGGCAAATTAAGTTTTCAAGCTCTCCTGGAGAAATTAAACTCTCAAGCTCTCCTGGACAGGTTAAACTTTCGAGTTCTTCTGGATCATATAGACTCTCGAGTTCTCCTGGATAAGTTGAATTTTCGAGCTGTCCTGGACAAGACAACTTTTGAGCTCTCCTGGATTGGATACCTTCGAGTTCTCCTGGACAAATATAATCCATTGAGCGTGCTAACTCTGGAGAATGAAGGCATTGTTGCTTACAAGGATTTTGGTCATATGATTGCCACGACATGTCCTTGCCGCTAGTGGATGAGGAGGATGATTCTGTCTTGAGATTTCTGAACATCTGCAGTTTGTGAACTGTTGGAATGGGAAATATCATTGCTTGAAAAGCTAAGAAGATTTGCCCTGGGTATTCGAGCCCTGTGTATTCGAGCCCTGTGTATTCGAGCCCTGTGTTTTCGAGCCCTGTGTTTTCGAGCCCTGTGTTTTCGAGCCCTGTCTTTTCGAGCCCTGTGCTTTCGAGCCCTGTGTTGGGAACGTCAGGAGCCGTTCCTGGGGGGGGGATCCTGTGAGGGTGCCAGTCAGTTCCTTCTGTAGCCTCTAGATGGCACCTTCACTTGTTTGTTTCTAGCCCTTTGTTAATTGTGCCTAGCCTCCTGTGTTAATTCTTAAAGGCCTGTTAGCTGTTCATGGGTTTCACCTGGTTTTCTTGGTATATAAGTTCTGTGGTTGCCTTCCTCTGTGCTCAGTCATAACCGGGGAACCCGGGACTAGCCTTCGCTCTGTGGCTCCTGGCTTTGACTAGCTGGCTGCCATGGTTCTCTCGAGCTCTGTATTTAAGATGTATCTAAGTCTGTGTTCTTGTTGTTCTTAGTCTTGATAAGGCGCTGGGCTGCACTAGCGTGTTGCCATGCTGGCGCTTGTCTTGAGCTCTGTATTGATAAGCCTGTTACCCCTGTGGCAGCCCCTCATGATAGCTTGCCTCGAGTCTCATCTCGGCCAGCTGGTTGCGCTTGTGGTAAGCTTATCCCAGCTCAGTATGGACAAGTAGGTTGCCTCATGGAAGCTGTCTTGTTTTCCTATTCTTGACTAGCCGTTTTGTAACCTGTCTCGAGTTCTATGTATGTTGTTGTGTTCCTTGTATGAATCTAGTTATGTGTGAATCTAGTTAAGTAACTTATAGATTGGCTACCTGCCTCTAGCCTGGTTTCTGCACTTGGGTCCAGAACCTACCTTGGCCGGAGAGCACGGCCCCGTATCTACACGGCCCCGTGGCTCCCCACACCCCGTGACAGTAGGACTGAGCCATACATGGACCCAGCAGAGACCAATCAGCTAAGGTTTGAGCCTCTCAAGTTAATTTTATGTGCTGTTTTGTGCACATATTTGTTCTCCTAGGACCTAGACTCCCCGCTGTGTCGGTGTTTAATTTTGAGTCTCCTAGGAAGAAGACCCCCACTGTTAAGTTTTCAAGTGTTCTTTCTAGTCTTCTGTGTTAAATTTTCAAGTTAACTTTCAAGCTTCCTGGGCCTTTACTGTGTTAGACCCCAAGTGAACTCTCAAGCTTCCTGGGCCTCTACTGTGTTAAACCCCAAGTAAATTCTCAAGCTTCCTGGGACTATACTGTGTTAAACCCCAAGTAAATTCTCAAGCTTCCTGGGCCTCTACTGTGTTGGATTTTTTGAGTAAATTTTCAAGTCTCCTATGTTAAATTCAAGTGAACTTTCAAGTCTTTTGGACCTTTATTGTGTTAAGCTTTCAAATTCTCCTACAAAAGAGAGACTTTCAAGTTCTTCTGGGCAAATTAAGTTTTCAAGCTCTCCTGGACAGGTTAAACTTTCGAGTTCTTCTGTATCGTATAGACTCTCGAGTTCTCCTGGATAAGTTGAATTTTCGAGCTGTCCTGGACAAGACAACTTTTGAGCTCTCCTGGATTGGATACCTTCGAGTTCTCCTGGACAAATATAATCCATTGAGCGTGCTAACTCTGGAGAACGATGGCTTTGTTGCTTACAAAGATTTTGGTCATATGATTGACACAACATGTCCTTGCCGCTAGTGGATGAGGAGGATAATTCTGTCTTGAGATTTCTGAACATCTGCAGTTTGTGAACAGTTGGAATGGGAAATATCATTGCTTGAAAAGCTAAGAAGATTTGCGCTGTGTATTCGAGCCCTGTGTATTCGAGCCCTGTGTTTTCGAGCCCTGTGTTTTCGAGCCCTGTGTTTTCGAGCCCTGTGTTTTCGAGCCCTGTGTTGGGAACGTCAGGAGCCGTTCCTGGGGGTGGGGGTCCTGTGAGGGTGCCAGTCAGTTCCTTCTGTAGCCTCTACATGGCACCTTCACTTGTTTGTTTCTAGCCCTTTGTTAATTGTTCCGAGCCTTCTGTGTTAATTCTTAAAGGCCTGTTAGCTGTTCAATGGTTTAACCTGGTTTTCTTGGTATATAAGTTCTGTGGTTGCCTTCCTCTGTGCTCAGTCCTAACCGCGGAACCGGGGACTAGCCTTCGCTCTGTGGCTCCTGGCTTTGACTAGCTGGCTGCCATGGTTCTCTCGAGCTCTGTATTTAAGATGTATCTAAGTCTGTGTTCTTGTTGTTCTTAGTCTTGATAAGGTGCTGGGCTGGACTAGCGTGTTGCCATGCTGGCACTTCTCTTGAGCTCTGTATTGATAAGCCTGTTACCCCTGTGGCAGCCCCTCGTGATAGCTTGTCTCGAGTCTCGTCTCGGCAAGCTGGTTGCGCTTCTGGTATGCTTATCCCAGCTCAGTATGGACAAGTAGGTTGCCTCATGGAAGCAGTCCTGAGTTCCTATTCTTGACTAGCCGTTTTGTAACTTGTCTCGAGTTCTATGTATGTTGTTGTGTTCCTTGTATGAATCTAGTTATGTGTGAATCTAGTAAAGTACCTTAAAGATTGTCTACCTGCTTCTAGCCTGGTTTCTGCACTTGGGTCCAGAACCTACCTTGCCCGGAGAGCACGGCCCCGTATCTACACGGCCCCGTGGCTCCCCACACCCCGTGACAGTAGGACTGAGCCATACATGGACCCAGCAGAGACCAATCAGCTAAGGTTTGTAACTCTCGAGTTAATTTTTTAAGCTGTTTTGGGCAATTATTTGGTATCCTAGGACATTGACTCCCAGCTGTGTCTTTGTTTAATTTTGAGTCTCCTAGGAAGAAGACCAACACTGTTAAGTTTTCAAGTGTTCTTTCCAGTCTTCTGTGTTAAATTTTCAAGTGAACTTTCAAGCTTCCTGGGCCTTTTCTGTGTTAGACACCAAGTGAACTCTCAAGCTTCCTGGGCCTCTGCTGTGTTAAACCCCAAGTAAATTCTCAAGCTTCCTGGGCCTCTACTGTGTTAAACCCCAAGTAAATTCTCAAGCTTCCTGGGCCACTACTGTGTTAGATTTTTTGAGTAAATTTTGAAGTCTCCTATGTTAAATTCAAGTGAACTTTCAAGTCTTTTGGACCTTTATTGTGTTAAGCTTTCAAATTCTCCTACAAAAGAGAGACTTTCAAGTTCTTCTGGGCAAATTAAGTTTTCAAGCTCTCCTGGACAAATTAAACACTCAAGCTCTCCTGGACAGGATAAACTTTCGAGTTCTTCTGGATCGTATAGACTCTCGAGTTCTCCCGGATAATTTGAATTTTCGAGCTGTCCTGGACAAGACAACTTTTGAGCTCTCCTGGATTGGATACCTTCGAGTTCTCCTGGACAAATATAATCCATTGAGCGTGCTAACTCTGGAGAATGATGGCTTTGTTGCTTACAAAGATTATGGTCATATGATTGCCACGACATGTCCTTGCCGCTAGTGGATGAGGAGGATGATTCTGTCTTGAGATTTCTGAACATCTGCAGTTTGTGAACAGTTGGAATGGGAAATATCATTGCTTGAAAATCTAAGAAGATTTGCCCTGTGTATTCGAGCCCTGTGTATTCGAGCCCTGTGTTTTCGAGCCCTGTGTTTTCCAGTCCTGTGTTTTCAAGCCCTGTGTTTCCGAGCCCTGTGTTGGGAACGTCAGGGGCTGTTCCTGGGGGGGGGCGTCCTGTGAGGGTGCCAGTCAGTTCCTTCTGTAGCCTCTAGATGGCATCTTCACTTGTTTGTTTCTAGCCCTTTGTTAATTGTTCCTAGCCTCCTGTGTTAATTCTTAACGGCCTGTTAGCTGTTCATGGATTTCACCAGGTTTTCTTGGTATATAAGTTCTGTGGTTGCCTTCCTCTGTGCTCAGTGCTAACCGGGGAACCGGGGACTAGCCTTCGCTCTTTGGCTCCTGGCTTTGACTAGCTGGCTGCCATGGTTCTCTTGCCTCTGTATGTAAGATTTATCTAAGTCTGTGTTCTTGTTCTTAGTCTTGATAAGGTGCTGGGCTGGACTAGCGTGGTGCCATGCTGGCGCTTGTCTTGAGCGCTGTATTGATAAGTCTGTTAACCCTGTGGCAGCCCCTCGTGATAGCTTGTCTCGAGTCTCGTCTCGGCAAGCTGGTTGTGCTTGTGGTAAGCTTATCCCAGCTCAATATGGACAAGTAGGTTGCCTCATGGAAGCTGTCCTGAGTTCCTATTCTTGACTAGCCGTTTTGTAACTTGTCTCGAGTTCTATGTATGTTGTTGTGTTCCTTGTATGAATCTAGTTATGTGTGAATCTAGTAAAGTACCTTAAAGATTGACTACCTGCCTCTAGCCTGGTTTCTGCACTTGGGTCCAGAAACTACCTTGCCCGGAGAGCACGGCCCCGTATCTACACGGCCCCGTGGCTCCCCACACCCCGTGACAGTAGGACTGAGTCATACATGGACCCAGCAGAGACCAATCAGCTAAGGTTTGAAACTCTCGAGTTAATTTTTTGAGCTGTTTTGGGCAAATATTTGGTCTCCTAAGACGTAGACTCCCCGCTGTGTCAGTGTTTAATTTTGAGTCTCCTAGGAAGAAAACCCCCACTCTTAACTTTTCAAGTGTTCTTTCTAGTCTTCTGTGTTAAATTTTCAAGTGAACTTTCAAGCTTCCGGGCCTTTACTGTGTTAGACCCCAAGTAAATTATCAAGCTTCCTGGGCCTCTACTGTGTTGAACCCCAAGTAAATTCTCAAGCTTCCTGGGCCTCTACTGTGTTAAACCGCAGGTAAATTCTCATGCTTCCTGGGCCTCTACTGTGTTAGACTTTTTGAGTAAATTTTCAAGTCTCCTATGCTAAATTCAAGTGAACTTTCAAGTCTTTTGGACCTTTATTGTGTTAAGCTTTCAAATTCTCCTACAAAAGAGAGACTTTCAAGTTCTTCTGGGCAAATAGAGTTTTCAAGCTCTCCTGGACAAATTAAACTCTCAAGCTCTCCTGGACAGGTTAAACTTTCGAGTTCTTCTGGATCGTATAGACTCTCGAGTTCTCCTGGATAAGTTGAATTTTCGAGCTGTCCTGGACAAGACAACTATTGCGCTCTCCTGGATTGGATACCTTCGAGTTCTCCTGGACAAATATAATCCATTGAGCGTGCTAACTCTGGAGAACGATGGCTTTGTTGCTTCCAAAGATTTTGGTCATATGATTGCCACGACATGACCTTGCCGCTAGTGGATGAGGAGGATGATTCTGTCTTGAGATTTTTGAACATCTGCAGTTTGTGAACAGTTGGAATGGGAAATATCATTGCTTGAAAAGCTAAGAAGATTTGCCCTGTGTTTTCGAGCCCTGTGTTTTCGAGCCCTGTGTTTTCTAGCCCTGTGTTGGGAACGTCAGGAGCCGTTCCTGGGGCGGGGGGGTCCTGTGAGGGTGCCTGTCAGTTCCTTCTGTAGCCTCTAGATGGCACCTTCACTTGTTTGTTTCTAGCCCTTTGTTAATTGTTCCTAGCCTGCTGTTTTAATTCTTAAAGGCCTGTTAGCTGTTCATGGGTTTCACCTGGTTTTCTTGGTATATAAGTTCTGTTGTTGCCTTCCTCTGTGCTCAGTCCTAACCGCGGAACCGGGGACTAGCCTTCGCTCTGTGGCTCCTGGCTTTGACTAGCTGGCTGCCATGGTTCTCTCGAGCTCTGTATTTAAGATGTATCTAAGTCTGTGTTCTTGTTGTTCTTAGTCTTGATAAGGTGCTGGGCTGGACTAGCGTGTTGCCATGCGGGTGCTTGTCTTGAGCTCTGTATTGATAAGCCTGTTACCCCTGTGGCAGCCCCTCATGATAGCTTGTCTCGAGTCTCATCTCGGCAAGCTGGTTGCGCTTGTGGTAAGCTTATCCCAGCTCAGTATGGACAAGTAGGTTGCCTCATGGAAGCTGTCCTGAGCTCCTATTCTTGACTAGCCGTTTTGTAACTTGTCTCGAGTTCTATGTATGTTGTTGTGTTCCTTGTATGAATCTAGTTATGTGTGAATCTAGTAAAGTACCTTAAAGATTGTCTACCTACCTCTAGCCTGGTATTCTGCACTTGGGTCCAGAACCTACCTTGCCCGATGAGCACGGCCCTTATATCTACACGGCCCCGTGGCTCCCCACACCCCATGACAGTAGGACTGAGCCATACATGGACCCAGCAGAGACCAATCAGCTAAGGTTTGAAACTTGCGAGTTAATTTTTTGAGCTCTTTTGGGCAAATATGTGGTCTCCTAGGACGTAGACTCCCCGCTGTGTCTGTGTTTAATTTTGAGTCTCCTAGGAAGAACACCCCCACTGTTAAGTTATCAAGTGTTCTTTCTAGTCTTCTGTGTTAAGTTTTCAAGTGAACTTTCAAGCTTCCTGGGCCTTTACTGTGTTAGACCCCAAGTGAACTCTCAAGCTTCCTGGGCCTCTACTGTGTTAAACCCAAGTAAATTCTCAAGCTTCCTGGGCCTCTACTGTGTTAAACCCCAAGTAAATTCTCAAGCTTCCTGGGCCTCTACAGTGTTAAACCCCAAGTAAATTCTCAAGCATCCTGGGCCTCTACTGTGTTGAACCCCAAGTAAATTCTCAAGCATCCTGGGCCTCTACTGTGTTAGATTTTTTGAGTAAATATTCAAGTCTCCTATGTTAAATTCAAGTGAACTTTCAAGTCCTATGGACCTTTATTGTGTTAAGCTTTCAAATTCTCCTACAAAAGAGAGACTTTCAAGTTCTTCTGGGCAAATTACGTTTTCAAGCTCTCCTGGACAGATTAAACTCTCAAGCTCTCCTGGACAGGTTAAACTTTCGAGTTCTTCTGGATCGTATAGACTCTCGAGCTCTCCTGGATAAGTTGAATTTTCGAGCTGTCCTGGAGAAGACAACATTTGAGCTCTCCTGGATTGGATACCTTCGAGTTCTCCTGGACAAATATAATCCATTGAGCGTGCTAACTCTGGAGAACGATGGCTTTGTTGCTTACAAAGATTTTGGTCATATGATTGCCACGACATGTCCTTGCCGCTGGTGGATGAGGAGGATGATTCTGTCTTGAGATTTCTGAACATCTGCAGTTTGTGAACAGTTGGAATGGGAAATATCATTGCTTGAAAAGCTACGAAGATTTGCCCTGTGTATTCGAGTCCTGTGTATTCGAGCCCTGTCTTTTCGAGCCCTGTGTTTTCGAGCCCTGTGTTTTCGAGCCCTGTGTTTTCGAGCCTTGTGTTGGGAACGTCAGGAGCCGTTCCTGGGGGGGGGACCTGTGAGCGTGCCAGTCAGTTCCTTCTGTAGCCTCTAGATGGCACCATCACTTGTTTGTTTCTAGCCCTTTGTTAATTGTTCCTAGCCTCCTGTGTTAATTCTTAAGGGCCTGTTAGCTGTTCATGGGTATCACCTGGTTTTCTTGGTATATAATTTCTGTGGTTGCCTTCCTCTGTGCTCAGTCCTAACCGGGGAACCGGGGACTAGACTTTGCTCTGTGGCTCCTGGCTTTGACTAGCTGGCTGCCATGGTTCTCTTGAGCTCTGTATTTAAGATTTATCTAAGTCTGTGTTCTTGTTGTTCTTAGTCTTGATAAGGTGCTGGGCTGGACTAGCGTGTTGCCATGCTGGCGCTTGTCTTGAGCTCTGTATTGATAAGCCTGTTACCCCTGTGGCAGCCCCTCGTGATAGCTTGTCTCGAGTCTCGTCTCGGCAAGCTGGTTGCGCTTGTGGT
Source organism: Somniosus microcephalus (assembly GCF_052327205.1). Lineage (NCBI taxonomy): Eukaryota > Metazoa > Chordata > Chondrichthyes > Squaliformes > Somniosidae > Somniosus > Somniosus microcephalus. The sequence continues at coordinate 44,512,671 of NW_028225180.1, read as the reverse complement.
AAGCTTATCCCAGCTCAGTATGGACAAGTAGGTTGCCTCATGGAAGCTGTCCTGAGTTCCTATTCTTGACTAGCCGTTTTGTAACTTGTCTCGAGTTCTCTGTCTGTTGTTGTGTTCCTTGTATGAATCTAGTTATGTGTGAATCTAGTAAAGTACCTTAAAGATTGTCTACCTGCCTCTAGCCTGGTATTCCGCACTTGGGTCCAGAACCTACCTTGCCCGGAGAGCACGGCCCCGTATCTACACGGCCCCATGGCTCCCCACACCCTGTGACAGTAGGACTGAGCCATACATGGATACAGCAGAGACCAATCAGCTAAGGTTTGGAACTCTCGAGTTAATTTTTTGAGCTGTTTTGGGCAAATATATGGTCTCCTAGGACGTAGACTCCCCGCTGTGTTGATGCTTAATTTTGAGTCTCCTAGGAAGAAGACCCCCACTGTTAAGTTTTCAAGTGTTCTTTCTAGTCTTCTGTGTTAAATTTTCAAGTGAACTTTCAAGCTTCCTGGGCCTTTACTGTGTTAGACCCCAAGTGAACTCTCAAGCTTCCTGGACCTCTACTGTGTTAAACCCCAAGTAAATTCTCAAGCTTCCTGTGCCTCTACTGTGTTAAACCCCAAGTAAATTCTCAAGCTTCGTGGGCCTCTACTTTGTTAAACCCCAAGTAAATTCTCAAGCTTCCTGGGCCTCTACTGTTTTTTGAACCCCATGTAAATTCTCAAGCATCCTGGGCCTCTACTGTGTTAGATTTTTTGAGTAAATTTTCAAGTCTCCTATGTTAAATTCAAGTGAACCTTCAAGTCTTTTGGACCTTTATTGTGTTAAGCTTTCAATTTCTCCTACAAAAGAGGGACTTTCAAGTTCTTCTGGGCAAATTAAGTTTTCAAGCTCTCCTGGACAAAGTAAACTCTCAAGCTCTCCTGGACAGATTAAACTTTCGAGTTCTTCTGGATCGTATAGACTCTCGAGTTCTCCTGGATATGTTGAATTTTCGAGCTGTCCTGGTCAAGACAAATTTTGAGCTCTCCTGCATTGGATACCTTCGAGTTCTCCTGGACAAATATAATCCATTGAGCGTGCTAACTCTGGACAATGATGGCTTTGTTGCTTACAAAGATTTTGGTCATATGATTGCCACGACATGTCCTTGCCGCTAGTGGATGAGGAGGATGATTCTGTCTTGAGATTTCTGAACATCTGCAGTTTGTGAACAGTTGGAATGGGAAATATGATTGCTTGAAAAGCTAAGAAGATTTGCCCTGTGTATTCGAGCCCTGTGTATTCGAGCCCTGTCTTTTCGAGCCTTGGTTTTTCGAGCCCTGTGTTTTCGAGCCCTCTCTTTTCGAGCCCTATGTTTTCGAGCCCTGTGTTTTCGAGCCCTGTGTTGGGAACATCAGGAGCCGTTCCTGGGGGGGGGGTCCTGTGAGGGTGCCAGTCAGTTCCTTCTGTAGCCTCTAGATGGCACCTTCACTTGTTTGTTTCTAGCCCTTTGTTAATTGTTCCTCGCCTCCTGTGTTAATTGTTAAGGGCCTGTTAGCTGTTCATGGGTTTCACCCGTATCTACACGGCCCCGTTGCTCCCCACACCCGTGACAGCAGCATAGAATTAGGAAATGAAATGATATTTTCGTCTTCATTACAAAAGGATTGGAGTATAAGATTGAGAAGTCTTACTGCATTTATATAGGGCCTTGGTGAGACAACACCTGGACTACTGTGTGCAATTTTGCTCTCCTTAACTAATGAAGGATAAACTTGCCTTACAGATTGTCTCGACTGATTCCTAGGCTGAGGAGAGACTGAGTAAATTAGGCCTATAATTCCTAGAGTTTTGAAGAATGAGAGGTGATCTCATTGAAACGTATATCATTCTTAAGGAGCTTGACAGGGTAATTGCTGGATGGATGTTTCTCCTGTCCATGAAATCTAGAACTCGGTGTCACAATCTCAGAATAAGAAGCCGGCCAATTAGGACTGAGCTGTGGAGATATTTCTTCACTCAGAGGGTTGTCAATCTTTGTAATCCGCTACCCCAGAGGGCTGCCGATGCTCAGTCCTTGACTATTTTCAACACAGATATCGAAAGATTTTTGCATACTCAGGGAACCAACGGATTTGAGGATAGTGCGTGAAGCTGGATTTGAGGTAGAAGGTCATCCATGATCTTATTGAATAGTGGAGCAGGCTCGAAGGGCCGAATAGAATCATAGAAATGTACGGCAGAGAATGTATGGTACAGAAGGAGGCCATTCGACCCATCGTGTCTGTGCCGGCCGAGAAAGAGTTCGCCTGCCTAATCTCACGTTCCAGCTTTTGGTCCGTAGCCCTGTAGGTTATGGCACATCAAGTCCATATCCAAGTACTTTTTAAAAGTGATGAGATTTTCTGTCTCTACCACCATTTCAGACAGTGAGTTCCAGAGCCCCAACACCCTCTGGCTGGAAACAGTTCTCATCCTCTCCTGTTTAATCCTTATAACACTTATTTTAAAACTATGCCTTCTAGTTATTGACCTCCCTGCTAAATGAATAGGCCCTTCCTGTCCACTCTATCTAGCACCCTCTTAATCTCTTATATTCTTGTATTCTTTCTTGTGTCCCAGCTGCAGGTATATCGCTGGTGCTGCAACAGCAGATTCATCACCAGTAGTGCAATAGATGGGTCTCCGTCCATATAACAATATTGGGGCCTCGAATAGGAAAATAATCAGCTATAGCAGAGGAAAAGCAGTGTCATATCTGGTGTAAGTTCAGGCACCCTATTACCAGAGGAGCACGGTCACAACTGATGTATGTTTAGGGGTACCACGAGCACCTGTCGAGGACAGTCAGCTCGTGATTAATTGTAGGTTATCACTAATACCAGAACATCACTTTCACTACCATTGTAAGTGTGGGGTTTCCACTACTACTGGTGAAGCACGGTCACCTCTCATATATATGTAGGGTTACCACTCATACCGTAGAAGCAGGATCACCGCTGGTTAAAGTGTAGGGAACACGTGCAGCATTACTGTAAGTGTAGGGTTACTGCTAGTACAGGAGGAGTACGGCCTGCTGTTGTGTAAATGTAGGCTGCCACTAATACCATAAAAGCATTTTCAGTATCAGTGTAAGTGTAAGGGTACCACTAGTAAGGGGGAACATGTTCACACCTAGAATAAGTGTAGGGTAACACTAGACATGGAGTAGCGTGTTCACCTCTAATATAAGTACAGGATTACCAATAGTACAGGAGGAGCAACTCTATTGTACGTGTAGGGGTGACGCTTGCACCTGTCGAGGATGGTCAGCTCGTGATTAATTGTAGGTTATCACTAATACCAGAACATCACTGTCACTACCACTGAAATTTTGGGTTTACCACAACTACTGCTGAAGCACGGACACCTCTAGTATATATGTAGGGTCACCACTCGTACCATAGAAGAAGGAGCATGGCTTGTGTAAGTGTGGGAACGACTATAACAGGACGTTAACGTCCAGTAGTAGTCTATTGCAAGGGTATATCTAGCACCGCAGGAGCAAGGCCATCGAGTATCAGTGTAGTGTACCACAATACTGAAGGAGCACTTTCTCCTCTTGTGTAAGTGTAGGGGCACCACTAGTAATGAAGTAAACTGCTCTTCTAGTGTAAGTGTAAGGGCACCACTAGTACTGAAGAAGTACTGTATCCTCTGGTGTTCGTGTAGGGGCAACACTAGTACTGAAGCAGCACTTTCCCCTCCAGTGTAAGTGCAGGTGTACCGCCAGTACTGAAGGAATACTGTCTACTCTAGTGTAAGTGCAGGGGTACCTCTTGTACCAGGGGAGCACTGTCTCCTCTAGTGTAAGTGTAGGGGCAGCAATAGTACCAGAGAAACACAGTCACCTCTAGTTTAAGTGTAGGGCTGCCACAAGTACAGGAGGAGCACTCTCACCTCTTGTGTAAGTGTAGCTTTACTACAGCTACCAGAGGAACGCGGTTTCCTTTAATACCGCATGACTGTAGTCATCACCAACACCGCAAGATTTTATCACCGCCTGTTCTGGAGGGTTTGGAGCAATAAAACTGAGTCAAGTATAGGGTGAGGACGTGTAGGGCTAGGGGGCTGCCTTCATTGCTCCTGTAGTAATAGAGGCAGCAGCAGTACTGAGAGATTGAACACTCTAATTGTAAAGAATGATTTAATTATGTTTTATTTGACAAACTTTCCCATTTCAATTTCAACCATTTCTATTAATCTGACGTATCAGATGAAAAACAACTTACCTGAATCTATTTGTTCAATGACTGTAACAAATGCTAATTATGATTTAACCTGATTGACTCGCTGGAGGATTGATGTGTGGATAAATATAGGTTCCCTTCCATTGCCTCAGCCGTGCGCCAGTCAGAGTCTTTCAGCTCTGACACAGAATTCTTCCATTCACATAGAAAATGGGCCAACCAACTATGCTGCTGATAACAGAGATTTATTACCCGATTCTCGCAGCCGTCGGTGTCCCCGGTGAGCCATTGTAACCTGTTTACTGTTTATCAGGATTAACTGTGTACCTGGTCAGCCTGGTCGGAAAAGGTAAGTTGTTTATTAGATGTCAGTACAAATTAGTCGGTAGTGATTGGAACCAACTCGTGAACCGCCTATTTACACCTTCTGTGCCACCCTTAATCCAATAACCTCACTGATTTTACAATGTTCTTTGAAGCAGCTACACAAGGCCTTTGGCGGTTTTTCAGACCGTCTTCCCGCCCCTCCAGCCCCAGCCCCGTGCAGAATGAGCGCTGCAGCAGCTCATTAGAATGTATGAGCCCGTTTCCCAGGTAATGGTTCCAATACTAATCCTGTTCTTACGCTGCTCCGTATTGAGAATTACACTGAATGGAGCATAATGCTCTCCACAAGTATTGCCCTATATATTTCAATCAGACACTGGAACATTATTTTTCTCCTCTCCCTTTCTTACAGCGAACCTCGTGACAATGGTGATTCTCTCCCGAGGAAACTGCGGCCTTTCCAAGTGTATCTCTGTCTACATGGCGGCCATGGCAACAGCAGATCTAACGGTCATCATCATTAATGTAATAGTATATCATATTTTTAGTTATCACTTTCCACTTTCATTACTGTCCCAGACTCCAGTATGTAAGTTCATTCTATATATGACTGCTGTCACCCTCGATTTGTCTGTTTGGTTCACCGTCTCCTTCACATTTGACCGATGTGTTGTTATCTGCTGCGAGAGGTTAAAAGCAAAGTATTGCACCGAGAGAACTGCGGCCGTGGTTATAACATCGTTCATGGTCCTCATCTTTTTGAAGGACATCCCCGTGTTGTTTGCATTTGAATCTGAGCTAATAATTAACAAGGTGCATTTGGGCTGCCAGAATAGTGTAGGCTTTTTTACCTCACCTCCAGGCATAGCTTACGTCTGGTTTCACAGCGCCTGGGTGCTTTGGCTTCCTTTTACTTTAATTGCCTTGTTTAATTCTTTAACCGTTCGAAGTATTTTAGTGGCCAGCAGATCCCGCAGGGGACTCCGGGGTCACAGGAGTGAGAATCACAGTGATACAGAGATGGAGAACCGAAGGAAATCCATCATTTTATTGTTCACTATTTCGGGCAGTTTTATAGTGTTGTGGCTGACATATGCTGTGAGTTTCGTAACTACCAGACTGACAAGCACCACTATTTACCGAGGCAACCACACAAATCCTGGATATATCGCCACTGAAACCGGAGCATTGTTGAAGTTTTTGAGTTGCTTTCAAAACCCGTGTATTTATGCAGCGACGCAGAGCAAATTCAGAGAAGAGCTGCAGAATGTGGCGAAATCCCCCTGGACACTAATTCTGAGATTAGTTAGAAAATGAGAGTAAGAATAATCAGGTTAAACAAATGCTTTTTTTTAAACTGAAGCTCAATTTCAACGCCCTTTCCACCGTAGAACGTCCTTCTTTCTGGAAATGTGAGTTCTTTTGTAAACATTTCTACCATTTTGCAGCATGCGTTTGATGTCGGCATTGCTTTAGTTTTACGGTGCTTTTGCTGAGTAATCATAACCTATTCCTGCTAATAAGCACATTTCAAGTTCAGGGATCATAGATAACAATGTTGAGGTTCAGCAGTGGAGTCGGACATGTGGGCAACAGAGGAATCCACCTTACACTGCAGGTACTGGGATCGGGCGCACCAGTTTAAAATTATCAATAAAGTTTCATTCTGTGCCGAAACAATCAAAGGTCTTGCGATCGCCGATATTGGTAACTTTCCTGGAAGTTTGATGTGAATATTGGAGGTGCGGATCTCTCTATCGGACTCCATTCCTCATTGACGATTTTCACGTGATCAGTGTTCGAATGGAGGAAACTTTCGGATCTCGGCTCATCGATGTGACCTTTCATCTCTTTTGTCCCAGATACTGACTTAAAATCTCGATTGTGCGCAGTCTGGTGTTTCTCACTCAGCACAAAGATGGTGTCTCGACTTGTTCAGTGCTGTTGATAAAAATATCATGAGTAATATTATTGCTATTCTGTATCAGTCTCCCAAACAAATGTTAAGGAATGTAAGAATTAATGTTTATTCATAACGTTCTAAACTATTACAATTGTTGCAAGTGACCTGTTAAAAACAATGCCTGAAATCAGGTAAAATGAAAGTGATATAAAGCATTCTTGTCTTTGGCTGAACATTGCAAATGGTCAGAAAGAATCTTTGGAAATTACCGTCTTGTTATGTGGCTGCATATTGTTCCAAATAATAATTGAAAAATCCCAGCAACTTAGAATCAGCTACAAATTGTTCATCGGTGATCTCGCCTCAATCTTTCAGAAACGCCAAGGAATGGGAGCAGGCTCTCAATGGGAAGGAGCTGCAGGGTTTGGATGAACATCGATAGAGATCCAAAATATTAATTGCAAGAAAGTATGCCTGCGTGTGGGTAAATCCATGGGAAAACCAACAGAAATATGTGTTTTGCAGACATAAGTATAGATCACAAGAAACATATGTTTTGATCAACCTTTACAAGATGCTGACGAGGCCACCGTTGGAACACCAGGTACAGATTCAAACCCACATTGTGGAACGGCCATTAACCCCACTGAGATTAGGAAATGTAGATAACCCAGGACCATGCCATGGATCAGAGCTATATTGGTGATGAGGGGCAATATATTGGGACTATTTTCACTGGAGGTGCGAAATCTAAGAGCAGATTTAATAGAGCTTTTAATAATTATGAACACTTTGGCAGAGTGAAGAGGGAGAGATTATTTCATCTAATTGGGGAGCAAGCAATAAAGGGTGGTCGACTTCAAATTGTCCCAAAAGGAAGAGCAAACAGATTAGCAGAACTTTCTTTATGCAAAGGGTTGCTGGAGCTTGGATTGTTTAACTCAGGGAATTGTTAATGGAAAATTTGGTGAATATTTCAAAATGAAAAAGTAATTGTCTGTGGAAAGAGAGGGGAACAGTGTCGATAATTTTTGATTGCTCTGTCAAAGAATCCAGTACAGATAGAATGCGGCAATTGAACTACTCCCACCCATTACATTTCTATGGATTTACAGAGTTACCCCTGTTGGTATTATTACCAATTTTTTTGGATGTAAGATACACACATCCCCATTGAGCTTCTATTGAACAAAAGATTATAAATAAACTGGCATCAAGGAAGATCCCAGCTCTTCAAGAGTCACCCGTCCCTTACAGGTTCCGATTTGTCAATAACCTACTTACATTTTGTAATGAGCTCTCTGTGCAGTGCCAGATCTCCCAGCCCATCCCATAATTCCTCGCCATTTGTAGATGTGGGACCTTGTCCGCTGCTTCAATGCGACTGTGTGATTACAATTGCATTTCCCCTGCCCTACAGGCCTGTGATGTGTTTCAGAAACCGAAGCAGGTTAGTTAAAGATGACATATCGTCCCTTACACCAATAGAATTCCCTGTTACATTGCACCCCTCCCAGGTGCTCACCACTGGATCTCTCCTGGCCTTATTTTAAACACTGCGATTATTTCAGCCGCTGTCAGATCCTCAAAAATATTCTCTAATTGAGGAAACTTGTAACATTGTCAGTAAACTGTCATTCCTGTCAGTCCCCATTCCTTTATCTCGCGGTGTCTGTGTCCCTAGATTCCAGATTCCCATGTAGTTTGGTTGAATACTGTAATTGAACTTAAAAACCGGTTTATCACTGCCGATCATGCAAGCCCTCCTTTAGTGCTTCACTTGTGAACTACTCCGAACATTTACCAAACAGTCTTTGCTAGTCCTTACTATCTACTTGCCAGCATTTTTGGATAATTTAAAAGCTTTTACTTTATCCTTAATATTGCTCCCTACATAATGACGTCTACCCACGGTGTCTCCTATTCTCAATGGATGAATGAATTTTAATTCCACATCCACTAATACTTTCTTAACTACTTTCCACTTGTCTACTTCAGCAATGGGATCTCCCAGACCTGCCACACGGCCGGAATCTCACACAAACAATGGGCGGATTAAAGGAAAATGATGGAAGCGCTTACTTAGCTTGCATTCATAAGAACAACAGAACATAAGAAATAGGAGCAGGAGGAGGCAATTTAGCCCTTCGAGCCTGTTCTGCCATTCAATAAGATCGTATCTGATCTACAAACCACATCTCCACTTTCCAGAACTATCCCCATCTTTCCTGATTCCCTTAATATTCAAAAATCTATCTATCTCTGTCTGAATATAATCAACGACTCATCCTCCACAGCCATCTGGGGTAGAAAATTCCGAGGTTTCACCAACCTCTGAGTGACGAAATTTCTCCTCATCTCAATCCTAAATTGCTGACTCCCTATTCTGAGTCTGTGACCCCTGGTTCTGGACTGCGCAGCCAGGGGACACATCCTCCCTGCATCTACCCTGTCAAGCCCTGTAAGTATTTTGCATGTTTCAATGAGATCACCTCTCATTCTTCTAAATTCTAGAAAATAATGTCTTAGTCTACTCAATCTGTCCTCAGTGGAGAATCCCCCCATCCCAGGAAATAGTCTGCTGAAACTTCATTGCAATCCCTCAATGGCAAGTATATCCTTCCTTAGGTAAGGAGCCCAAAATTGTACACAATACTCCAGGAGTGGTCTCACCAGGGCTCTATATAATTGCAGGAAGAAGTCTTGATTCTTCAACTCAAATCCTCTTGTAGAAAAGGCCAACATACCATTTGCTTTCCTAATTGCTTGCTGTACTGCATGTTAAATTTCAGTGATTCATGTACAAGGATACCCAGTTCACTCTGAACATCAACATTTCTCAATCTTGCACCATTTAAAAAAACTCTGCTTTTCTGTTTTTCTTACAAAGGTGGATAACGTCATATTTCTCCAAATTATATTCCATTTACCATCAGTAAATTTGTATCTATTTCATTTGGTCCCCTCATCCAAATAATTGATGTAGATTGTGAATAGCTGTGGCCCAAGCATTGATCCTTGCGGTATCCCACTAGTTACAGCCTGCCAACCCGAAAATGACACATTTATTCCTACTCTCCGTTTTCAGTTCATTAACCAATCCTCAATCCATGCTGGTATCGTACCCCCAATCCCATGAGACCTAATTTTTTAATAACCGCTTGTGTGTCACCTTATCGAATGCCTTCTGAATATCCAAATACACCACGTCCACTGCTTCCCCCTTATCTATTCTGCGAGTTACAACCTAAAAAACCCTAAAAGATTTGTCAAACATGGTTTCCCTTTCATAAATCCATGTTGACTGCTCAATCCTATTATTATTTTCTAAGTGCCCTGTTACCACGTTCTTGATAATAGATTCTAGCATTTTCCCTACTAATGATGTCAGGTTAATTAGTCTGTAGTTCCGCATTTTCTCTCCCTCTCCTTTCTTAAATAGTGGCGTTACATTTGCTACCTTCCAAGCCTCGGGAAACATTCTAGACTCTCTGGAATTTTGGAAAATGACAACCAACACATTCACTATCTCTATAGCCAACACTAAGATGCAGGCCATCAGATCCATGGGATTTATCGGCTTTCAGCTCCATTAATTTCTCCAATACTATTTTTTTACTAATCCTAATAAACTTCCCTCCTCATTCTCGCTACACCCCTGGTTTTCCACTATTTCCGGGAAGTTTTTTTGCCTCTTCTTCTGTGAAGACAGACACAACATATTTGTTTAATTTCTCTGCCATGTCCTTACTACCCATTATAATTTTTCTTATCTCAGTCTGTAAGGGAACCACATTTGCTTTCGCTAATCTTTTCCTTTTTACATATCTATAGAAGCTTTTACAGACTCTTTTTATGTCTCTCGCAAGTTTACTTTCATATTCGATTTTCACTTTCTTCATCAATTTCTTGGTCCTCCTTTGTTGAATTCTAAAATCCTCCCAAACCTCAGACTTACTACTCTTTCCAGCAGCATTAAAAACCACCTCCTTTGACCTAATACTATCTTTAACTTCTCTTGTTAGCCACGGTTGGACCACTTTTCCTTTGGGGTTTTTGTGCCTTAATGGAATGTATATTTGGTGTTAATTATGTATTGATTCTTTAAATGCTAGCCATTGCTCGTCCACTGTCATACTTTTTAATGTATTTTCGCAATCTTCCTTAGCCAACTCGCCCCTCATACCTTAGTTTCGGATTTAGCTAACTCACTTTCAAACACAATATTAAAATGTCATATTATTATAGTCACACTTCCCAAAGTGCCCCTTTACTACAGGGTTATTAATTCATCCTTTCTCCTTGCACAGTACTAGCTCTAAGTTCCTGTTCCCTCGTCTGGTCCTCAACACACTTATTTAGAAAACTATCTTGTATACATTTCATGAAATCATCCTCCACGCTGTTACTGCAAATTTGGTTTGCCCAGGCCATATGTAGATTAAAGTCCTCCATCATTGCTGTATTACCCTTGCTACACTCGCCTCTAATTTCGTGATTTATACTCTGCCCTACATTACAACTAATGTTTAGGGCCTATAAACAACTCCCGCCAATTTTTTCAGCCCCTTGCTGTTTCTTAGCTCCACACAAACTAATTCTACTTATTGATTTTTAGAGCTAAGGTTCTTGCTCTCTGCTGTCTGTATTCCATCCTTTATTATCAGGGCTACCCCTCATCCTTTTCCATTTAACCTATCCCTTCTAAAAGTTATGTATCCTGGAATATTATTTTCCCAACGTTGGCAACTTTGCAACCGTGTCTCCATTATGGCTATTAGATCAAACTTGTAAATTTTTATCTGCGCTATTAATTCACCTATTTTTTGTGAATGCTTTGCATATTCAAATATACTGCCTTGAGATTTGACATATTTCTCTTTTTCCCTGCTGTCACCTTAGTCACTCTATCTGTCCCCTCCTAGAATCATAGAATCATATAAAGTTACAGCATGGAAGGTGGCCAGATCGGCCCATCGTGTCCACACCGGCCAAAAAAGAGCTATCCAGCCTAATCCCACTTCCCAGCTCTTGGTCCGCAGCCCTGCAGGTTAACGCAGCCCAAGTGCACTTCCAAGTACTTTTTAAATGTGGTTAGGATACCTGCCTCTACCATCCTTTCAGGCAGCGAGTTCAAGGAACCCACAACCCTCTGGGTGAAGACCTTTCTCTCCAAATCTTGCACCAACTAATATAATTCTGTGCCCCCTGGTTTTTCACCCCTCTGCTAAGGGATATATCTCCTTTTCTAACCACATTATCTGGGCCCCACATCATTTTATGCACCACAATAAGGTCTGCCCTCAGTCTCCTCTGTTCCAAGGAAAACAGACCCAGCCGATCCAGTCTTTCCTCATGGCTAAGATTCTCTACTCCCGGCAACATCTTTGTAAATCTCCTATGTACCCTCTCTCGTGCCATCACATCGTTTCTGCAATGTAGTGACCAGAGCTGCACGCATTACTCTAGCTGATGCATAACTAGTGTTTTATACAGTTGAAGCATAACCCCCTGCTATTGTATTCTATGCCACGGCTAATAATGTCAAGCATTCCGTATGCCTTCTTAACCACCTTATCTACCTAGCCTGCTACCTTCAGGAGTCTGTGGAAATGCACTCCAAGTTCCCTTTGTTACTCTGCACTGCACAATTTCCAACCATTTAACGTGTTTCCCTTTCCTTGTTAGCCCTCCCCAAATGCAGCGACATTAAACAGGAACAGGAGTAGGTCACTTAGACCCTCGAGCCTATTCCGCTATTCATTGACATCATGGCTGATCTACGACCGAAATCCATATACTCACCTTTGACCCATATCCCTTAATACCTTTAGTTAACAAAAATCCATCAATGTCAGATTTAAAATTAACAATTAACCTAGCATCAACTGCCGTTTGTGGAAGAGCATTCCAAATGTCTACCATCCTTTGCATATAGAAGTGTTTATCAGACCTGGACTCCCCAAATATCGGAAATATTTTCACTATATCTACCCTATCAGTTCCCCTTAATATCTTGAAAACTTCATTCTACCTACATCTTAACCTTCTAAATTCCAGGGAATCCAACCATTTACTCCTAATATAACCCTTGCAGTCTATGTATCTTTCTGGTAAATCTACACTGCACTCGCTCCAAGATAATACATCCTTCCTAAGGTGTGGTGCACAGCACTGACAGAGTATTCCAGGTGTGGTTTAACCAGGGATTTGTATAGTTGCACCTGTCCATGACATTTTTGTGATCCACAACTTTCTTTGGTCCCTCAGCTTTTTTAGTTATTAACCATTTAGAAATTTATCTGATGTATACTTTTTACGTCCAAAGTCGGTGACCTCACAATTGCCTACATTAAAATCAATTTGCAACAGTTCTGTCCAGTCAATTAATCTATTAATAATTATTTTTAATGTTATGCTTCCATCTAAATTGCTTACAAAGCTGCCTATTTTGTGTCATCGTCAAACTTATATATGTGGCTTGTTAAGAAGATATAAGCCAAGCGAATTAAGGGGAAAGTGGTGATAAGGATACAAAATAGGCTCAGTGACAGGAAGCCAATGGTGGAAGTGAATGGATGTTTATTCAGACTGGGGGCGAGTGGGCAGTGTAGCTGTCTATGGTGTTCATCAAGTATCATTTTAAGTCATTATTCTTTAAATTTTTTATAAACAACCTAGAGAGCAGTATTATCAGGTTTTCACATGATGCACTTGCAAACGTAGATGATAGTGTTCAGGATAGTTATAGCCTTCAGGATTTCATAGCTAGAATGGTGCAATGGGAAGAAGCATGGCAGAGAAGTGCGGAGAATTGTAACTGTGGCACTTTGGAGGACTAAAATGTAAAGACAATGGCCTAGAAATTCAGTTAAGGCCCGCCAGCAGGATAACGCCCAAAAGTTAACGCTGCTTGCGGAGCCCGTTGCGACCGCCAGAAATTCACTTTTTGCGCCCCAATTCGGAACTGGGCGCTGTTCCAGGGTGTGCCCGCCTCCGCTTGGGGCGCTGAACGTGAATTTCAGCGCTCCAGCTGCTGCTGCGCCACCCGATGCGGTGCGGCAGGCTGGAGTACTGCAGGCCTCCTCCTTCTCTTAAGGAGGAGCTGCCTGCAGCCGTGAGATCGCCGCTGGATTCTGCCAGCAAATGAGCCCAGCACCACGGAAAAGTGCCGGACTCATGGGAATCAGCCACCAATGCCGCGGGGGGGTGGTGGAGGAGGCCGGGGAGGGAGGTGCGGGCAGGCGGCCGCCGAAAAAGCGGCCATCCGCACCTCCACCTTAAAGCGCCCCAGTAGCGCAGCAGTACGGCCCCGTTTTACGAACGTTGTTTGCGGCTGCTGCAGAAGAGGCGGCCGCAACTAAATATGGGGTTTGGGCCGGAAGCGGGGCGGTACCGGGGCACTGCGCACATCGATGGCGTCATCGGTGTTGGCGCAGCGCAACCGGCTACCGCCGCCATTACCGCAGTGCTGAATATCAGCGCAACCTCTTATACTGGTGCAGAAACCCTCTTTAGGCGCCAACTGGGTGCAAATCTTGCAGCGCCCAAATGAATTTCTGGGCCAATATACTATAAATGGCACAATTTTGAAAAGTTCAAATGTGCACAGGGACCTTGATGTCCACATACACAAATCCTTAAAGGTGGCAGGGCAATTTGACAAGTACTTAAAAAATCACATACATTACTTGGGTTTTTAATAGAAGAATACAATATTAAAGCTAAAAGCGCATGCTAGAACTTTATACATCACTGGCAAATCCTCAGCTGGAGTATTGTTGACATTTCTGAGCTCCACATTTCAGGAAGGATGTAAAAGCCTTAGAAAGGAAACAGAGGAGGTTCACCAGGATGTTACCAGAGATGATGATCTTCAGTTATGAGGATAAGTTTGAAAAGTTAGGACTATTATCCTTGGAACAGAGTGATGCGCTATCAATTACTCATAAAAGACTGAGAGTTAGAAGAGCAACCAAAGGCTTTTATTAACAACAGAATGGAGGTCTGCCTCGAGTGGTCGACCGGTTCAGGATACAAGGGCTGGGGAGCAGTCACCTTTATACTAGGACCTGTGGGAGGAGTCAGCCGAGGCATGTCCAGGCATGTACACAGTGGAATACAAACAGGACAAACAGGAATACAAACAGTGGTTTACCACATTCACCCCTTGTTTAAAATTGAGTCCGGCGGGGTGAAGTGTATTAAAAGTTAGTGTATTGGAGTCTCTCCGGAGGTCTTGTCTGCCGCTGTGACCGGCGTGGCGACGGCAGGGGTAGTGAAGCTTCCGGCGTCAAGTCCAGCGTAGGCTGTGGCACAGGCGTGTCATCCTCGTAGATGTCGAGCGGGTCGCGGGGCCCAGGCCTGCCGTCTGCTGGGGCTGGATATCGGATCGTGGGGGGTGGTGGTAGTAGGTAGTGGGTTACTGTGGTCCCCGAGGGTGCAAGGTCTCTTATGGAGACTGTGTCCTCCCGCCCGTCCGGGTATGCGATGTAAGCATACTGGGGATTGGCGTGGAGGAGGTCGACCCTCTCGACCAGTGGGTCCGTTTTATGGGTCCTCACGTGTCTTCTCAGTAGGACCGGCCCTGGGGACGTCAGCCATGGCGGTAGCGATGTCCCTGATGTGGACTTCCTTGGGAAGACAAACATTTTCTCATGAGGGGTGGCGTTAGTGGCAGTGCAGAGCAGTGACCGAATAGAGTGGAGCGCATCGGGGAGCACATCCTGCCAGCGGGAGGTTGGAAGGCCCCTAGACTTTAAGGCTAGCAGGGCGGCCTTCCAAACTGTCGCATTTTCTCTTTCCACCTGTCCGTTCCCCCGGGGGTTGTAACTGGTGGTCCTGCTTGTGGCAATACCCCTAGTTAGCAGGTACTGATGGAGTTCGTCGCTCATAAACGATGAGCCCCGGTCGCTATGGATATAGCTGGGGAAGCCGAACAGGGTGAAGAGGTTGTTCAGACATTTAATGACCGTGGCACTGGTCATGTCCGGGCAGGGGAAGGCGAACGGGAAACGGGAGTACTCATCAATAATATTGAGGAAGTACACATTGCGGTCGGAGGAGGGGAGAGGCCCTTTAAAATCAACGCTCAGGCGCTCGAAGGGGCGAGTGGCTTTTATCAGGTGGGCCCTGTCTGGTCTATAAAAGTGCGGTTTGCACTCAGCGCAGACTTGGCAGTTCCTGGTCATGGTCCTGACCTCCTCAATAGGGTAAGGCAGGTTGCGGGCCTTGATGAGGTGGAAGAACCTGTTGACCCCCGGGTGGCAGAGGTCATTGTGGAGGACACGTAGTCTACCGATCTGCGCGCTGGCATAGGTGCCACACGATAGCGCATCCGGGCGTTCATTTAGCTTCCCTGGCCGGTACAAGATCTCGTAGTTGTAGGTGGAAAGTTCGAATCTCCACCTCAAGATCTTGTCATTTTTGATTTTGCCCCTCTGCTTGTTGTTAAACATAAAAGCAACTGAACGCTGGTCAGTGAGCAGGGTAAATCGTTTTCCGGCCAGGTAGTGCCTCCAATGACGCACAGCCTCCACAATCGCCTGGGCCTCCTTCTCAACAGCGGAGTGTCTGGTCTCCGGGCCTTGGAGGGTTCGTGAAAAGAAGGCCACGGGTCTCCCCGCCTGATTGAGGGTAGCGGCCAGGGCAAAGTCGGACGCGTCGCTTTCCACCTGGAAGGGGATGGATTCGTCCACTGCGTGCATGGTGGCTTTGGCAATGTCCTCCTTGATACGGTGGAAGGCTAAGCGGGCCTCTGCCGTCAAGGGAAAAGAGGTGGACTTGATCAGCGGATGGGCCTTGTCCGCATAGTAGGGGACCCACTGGGCGTAATAGGAGAAAAACCCTAGGCACCTCTTCAGGGCTTTGAGGCAGTGGGGCAGTGGAAGTTCCATAAGGGGACGCATCCGGTCGGGGTCGGGGCGGATGACTCCGTGTTCCACAACACAGCCAAGGATGGCGAGGCGGTTTGTGCGGAATATGCACTTCTCCTTGTTATATGTCAGGTTTAGGAGTTGGGCGGTGCGGAGGAATTTTTCGAGGTTTGCGTCATGGTCCTGCAAGTCACGGCCGCAGATGGTCACATTGTCCAGATATGGGAAAGTGGCCTGCAATGCATTTTGATCTACCATCCGGTCCATCTCCCTTTGGAAGATGGAGACCCCGTTGGTGACGCCAAAGGGAACCCTAAGGAAGTGATAGAGGCGGCCGTTTGCCTCAAAGGCAGTGTACTGGCGGTCCTCAGGGCGGATGGGGAGCTGGTGGTACGCTGATTTCAGGTCAATGGTCGAGAAGACGCGGTACTGCGTGATCTGGTTGACCATATCAGCTATACGGGGGAGTGGGTAGGCGTCCAGCAGGGTGTAGCGATTTATTGTCTGGCTGTAGTCGATGACCAGGCGCTGCTTCTCGCTGGTCTTAACGACCACAACCTGGGCTCGCCAGGGGCTGGTGCTGCACTCAATAATCCCTTCTTTCAGGAGCCGCTCCACTTCGGTTTTAATGAAAACCCTGTCCCCGGCACTGTATCGCCTGCTCTTTGTGGCGATGGGCTTACAGTCGGGGGTGAGGTTAGCAAACAGTGGTGGGGGGGTGACTCTGAGTGTGGAGAGGTTGCACCTGGTGCATGGCGGGCAATTTGGAAGCTGCTGGCTGCGGACTGTGAGTGGGGGTAGGGGTCCACCGTACGCCATCGTAACACTTTTAAGGTGGCACTGAAAATCTAACCCCAGCAGGACGGCAGCGCAGAGGTCAGGCAGGACCAGAAGTTTAAAATGATCGTACACGGTCCCGTCTACTACGAGTGTCACCACGCAGTAGCCGCCGATGTCCGCCGACTGGGACTCGGAGGCCATAGAAATCCGCTGTTGTGCAGGCAGGACTGGGAGAGAGCAACGCCGCACCATGTCGGGGTGGATGAAGCTCTCCGTGCTCCCAGAGTCAAAAAGGCAGATTGTATCGTGACCATTTACCTTAATGTCCATTGTGGAACTGGCCAGTTGGTGCGGTCTCGCTTGGTCCAGTGTAACGGATGCCAGCGTAGGGGTCGGTGTGTCGCTGCGGGTATCAGATGAGGCGGTGTCGGGGGCCTGCTGCGTCCCGGCTGTCGTCCAAGATGGCGGCGTCCATGATCCCCATGTGGCTGGAGGCGTCCAAAATGGCTGCTGTACCGGTGATTCGCACACGGCCGGGGAGGTCCAAAATGGCGGCCCGCATGGCCCACACGTGGCGCTGCTCGGGTTCGGGGTGGCTTTGGCCCTGCAGACGCTAGCGTAGTGTCCCTTCTTCCCGCAGCCCGAGCAGATCGCGTTTTTCGCCGGGCAGCGCGCTCTGGGGTGTTTTGCGTGGCCACAGAAGTAGCATTTCTGGCCTTGGGGCACTGCTGTCTGGCCTTGGGACACTGCTGCGGTAGTTGGGCCGTTGTTGGGGTGTGGCTGGGGTGGCACGGCGCTATGAGGCGGTCCTACCGTGTCCCAGGCTGTCATTCCCCGTGGCGTCCACGGTGCAGAGGAGTAGGCATCCATGCCCTGGTAGGCTGCATCCAACGATAGTGCGAGTTCAGAGGCCTTGTTGAGGTCGATGTTACTCTGCTCCAACAGTCGCTGTCGTGTTTAATTGGATCTGTGGCCCGCTACAAAAGCGTCCCGGATAAGTTCCTCTGTGTACACGGCGGCCTTTACATCCTTACAACCACAGGCCCGGCCAAGCACAGACAGTGCCTGAAGGTATTCCACGGTCGATTCCCCAGGTTGTTGTTTACGACTCCCCAGGAGGTGCCTGGCGTACACTTCGTTCACTGTGCTCGTGTACTGGTCCTTGAGGAGCTTGATAGCATCCGCATACGAGGTCGCGTCTTGGATGACCGAGTGCACTCGGTGGTTCACTTTGGAGGTCAGGACATCCAGTTTGTCCTGGTCCGATTTGATTGCTTCGGAGGCGGTCAGGAATTTTTCGAAACACTTAAGCCAGTGAGTAAACTTGGTGGATGAGTCCGCCTCCCGATGATCTATGTCCAGGCATGCTGGTGTGAGGATCTTCTCCATTATAAAAATGTTGTTAATAAAATTGATGCGCTATCAATTACTCATAAAAGACTGAGAGTTAGAAGAGTAACCAAAGGCTTTTATTAACAACAGAATGGAGGTCTGCCTCGAGTGGTCGACCGGTCCAGGATACGAGGGCTGAGGAGCAGTCACCTTTATACTAGGACCTGTGGGAGGAGTCAGCCGAGGCATGTCCAGGCATGTACACAGTGGAATACAAACAGGACAAACAGGAATACAAACAGTGGTTTAGCACACAGAGAAGTTAAGAAGTTACATAATAGAGGTCTTGAAGATGATATGGGTTTTGGTAGAGCAGACAGAATAAACTATTCCCTCTGGGGAGTGGGTCAAGAACTAGAGATATCCGTTAGTTTTACATACCAGTGAATCCCCAGTCAAATTACTGCATCAAATGCCGAGTATTATGCCAGATGCTAAACTTCTCCCAAATCCTTTTTAGAGTCTGACTGCGGCGAAATCATCGACTGAAGAGATTCTCAATAAAACACTCCCAGGGCAGTTACGGGATGGGTTATATAGAGAGTCAAGTTCCATCTACATCGTGCAATTAAACCTTCTGATGGCACGTACAGCACGGGTTAGATACAGAGTAAAGCTCAATCTACACTCACTACTCAAATACTCCGAGGGCAGGTACAGGACTAGTTGGATACAGAGTAAAGCTCCATCTACACTGCCCCATCAACCATTCCCGGGCCAGGTACAGCACGTCTTAGATACATAAGCGAAACATACGAAAAACATAAGAAACAGGAGCAGGAGTAGGCCAGTCGAGACCTCAAGCCTGCTCCGCCATTCAATAAGATCATAGCTGATCCAATCTTGTCCTCAACACCACTGCCCCACAAACTCTGCAAACCCCTTGAATCTCTTGTAGTTCAAATGTCTGTCAATCTCCTTTTCAACATAGTCAATGAATCTGCCTCCACAGCTCTCTGGGGTAGAAAGTTTCAGAGATTCACGAACCACTGAGAGAAGAAATCCATCCTCATCTCCGGCTGAAATGGCCAAACACTTATTCTCAAACTATGCCCCCTTGATCTAGATACCCCCTTAGGGGAAAAATCCTCTCAGCATCCACCCTGTCAATCCCCATCAGAATCTTATATGTTTCAATAAGATCACCTCTCATTCTTCTAAACTCCACCGAGTATAAGCCGAACCTTCTCAACCATACGTCAAGCTCTATATCCCAGAAATCAACATAGTGAACCTTCTCTGCACTGCCTCCAATGCAAATATAACCTTTCTTAAATATGTCGACCAAAACTGTACGCAGTACTCCAGGTGTGGTCTCACCAGCGCCCTGTAAATTTGCATCGTAACGTCTCTACTTATATTCTCCATTTCCCTTGTAATAAAGGCCAACATTGCATTAGCGTTCCTAATTATTGCTGTACCTGCATGCTAACTTTTGTGTTTCATATACTAGGAGCCCCAGATGCCTTTGTACCGCAGCATTTTGTAGTCTCACCACTTTAAATAATAATTTGTTTTTTCATTCTTCCTTCCAAAGTGGATAAACTCTCATTTCCCCGCATTGTACTCCATCTGCCAAGTGGATCAAGAACTAGAGATATCCGTTAGTTTTACATACCAGTGAATCCCCAGTCAAATTACTGCATCAACTGCCGAGTATTATGCCAGTTGCTAAACTTCTCCCGAAACCTTTTTAGACTCTGATCGCGGTGAAATCATCGACTGAAGAGATTCTCAGTAATGCTCCTCACATTTGCAATCATTCTTGAAGCTTCCCGTTTCTGGTCTTCGACACTGGGTGTCTTGGTCCCACCAGATCTTCTGTATGAACCTAGCGACCTTTCTCGCGCCCCAGTTAGTGTAGTGATGATTCGTCTTCAGTCTCTCCACCTTCCTGGGATACTGCTCAATCAAAGAAACTTTTAAGATAAACATGATTCATCTTAATTAGAAACTTTATTACAGAAAAACAATGAGACTATTTTTGAGAATATTAATATATTTAATTTAAAAATATTTACAATTTATTTGAATTAATTACTTTAATTTTAAATAGTTATTTTGTTTGCCCTTATTTATAGGCATTAACATCATTCACAATATCTGCTGCCCACTCCAGCTCTGCCCAAAATGACACACCACTGATGGGGCGTAACCAGGGGTGGAAACTCGGCTCCAGGTGACACCAGAAAGGAGACAGGAGACATTTATATAGCAGCCTGGAGTAATGTCATATAGCAGCCGGAGCTCCGCACAGTCGATTTGTTCCAGGGTCATATGGCCAGGCTCTGCTTCTGGTGCGCATTCTCATTGGGCATGTACACAGGTTGTGCATTCAGTCCTGTCTCCGACCCCGCTCAGAGCATCAGAGAGAATAAGTGGAGGGGTCATCTGTGGTATCAAGTGGTTGAATCATCGGGTTAGGAACAGTACCCGTATGATATAGGATAAATTTCCCTCAACAGTGTACGTTAAAACACTCCCAGGGCAGTTACGGGATGGGTTATATACAGAGACAAGCTCCATCTACATCGTGCAATCAAACCTTCTGAAGGCACGTACAGCATGCGTTAGATACAGAGTAAAGCTCAATCTACACTCACTACTCAAATACTCCGAGGGCAGGTACAGGACTAGTTGGGTACAGAGTAAAGTTCCATCTACACTGCCCCATCAACCATTTCCGGGGCATGTACAGCACGTCTTAGATACATAAGAGAAACATACGAAAAACATAAGAAACAGGAGCAGGAGTAGGCCAGTCGAGCCCTCAAGCCTGCTTCGCCATTCAATAAGATCATAGCTGATCCAATCTTGGCCTCAACACCACTGCCCCACTCACTCTGCAAACCCCTTGAATCCCTTGTAGTTCAAATGTCTGTCAATCTCCTTTTCAACATAGTCAATGAATCTGCCTCCACAGCTCTCTGGGGTAGAGAGTTTCAGAGATTCACGACCCACTGAGAGAAGAAATTCCTCCTCATCTCCGGCTGAAATGGGCAAACACTTATTCTCAAACTATGCCCCCTTGATCTAGATACCCCCTTAGGGGAAACATCCTCTCAGCATCCTCCCTGTCAATCCCCATCAGAATCTTATATGATTCAATAAGATCACCTCTCATTCTTCTAAACTCCACCGAGTATAAGCCCAACCTGCTCAACCATACATCAAGCACTTCATCCCAGAAATCATCATAGTGAACCTTCTCTGCACTGCCTCCAATGCAAATATATCCTTCCTTAAATATGGCGACCAAAACTGTACGCAGTACTCCAGGTGTGGTCTCACCAGCGCCCTGTAAAGTTGCATCGAAACGTATCTACTTTTATACTCCATTCCCCTTGTAATAAAGGCCAACATTGCATTAGCGTTCCTAATTATTGCTGTACCTGCATGCCAACTTTTGTGTTTCATGTACTAAGAGCCCCAGATGCCTTTGTATCGCAGCATTTTGTAGTCTCACCACTTTAAATAATAATTTGTTTTTTCATTCTTCCTTCCAAAGTGGATAAACTCTCATTTTCCCACATTGTACTCCATCTGCCAATTTTTCCCACTCACTTAACCTATCTATATCCCTTTGCAGACACTTTGTGTCCTCCTCACA
Source organism: Somniosus microcephalus (assembly GCF_052327205.1). Lineage (NCBI taxonomy): Eukaryota > Metazoa > Chordata > Chondrichthyes > Squaliformes > Somniosidae > Somniosus > Somniosus microcephalus. The sequence goes on along the minus strand of NW_028225180.1, from coordinate 44,490,576 downwards.
ACTTGCTAAACCACCTATCTTTGTATCATCAGCAAACTTGTCTACAGTACACTCGGTCCCTTCATCCAAGTTATTAATATATATTGCAAAACGTTGAGTTCCCAGCATTGATCCCTGTGGCACTCCAATAGTTACTGATTTTCAACCAGCAAATAACCCATTTTTCGTGACTCTCTGTTTTCTGTTCGTTAGCCAATCCGCTATCCATGCCAATATATTACCCCAAACCCCGTGAGCTCTTATCTTGTGCAGTAACCTTTTATGTGGCACCTTATCGAATGCCTTCCTGAAATCCAAATACTCTACATCTTCTGGTTCCCCTGTATCCAGCATGTTTGTTACATCCTCAAACAACTCTAGCAAAGTTGTCAATCACGACATCTCTTTCATAAGCCCATGCTGACTCTGCTTGACTGTCTTATGATTTTCTAAATGGCCTGCTATTAACTCCTTAATAATGGATTTCAACATTTTCCCAATGACAGATGTTAGGCTAACTTGCCTTTCGTTTCCTGCTTTTTGTCCGCCTCCTTTCTTGAATAGTGTTGTTGCATTTGCGGTTTTCCAATCTGCTGGGACCTCTCCAGAATCCAGGGAATTTTGGTAGATTACAAACAATGCAACCACTATAGCTGCAGTCACTTCTTTTAAGACCCTAGGATACAGGCAATCGCGTCCAGGGGACTAGTCAGCCTTTAAACGCAGTAGCTTGCCTAATACTTTTTCTCTAGCGATATAGATTGTTTTAAGTTCCTCCCTCCCTATAGCCGCTTGATTATTTATTATTATTGGGATGTGTTTAATGTCCTCTACTGTGAAGACCGATCCAAAATAATAGTTTAGAGTCTCACCAGAGTAAAATTCCCTCTACGCGGTCCCATCAAACCTTCCATGGGCAAGTACAGCTCGGGTTAGAAACAGAGTAAAGCTCCCTCTACAACCACCAATCAAACACTCCCAGGGCAGATACAGGACGGGCTAGATACAGAGTAAAGCTCCATCCATACTGTCCCTTCAAACACTCCCAGCGCAGGTACAGGATGGGCGAGATACAATGTAAAGCTCCCTCTACACTGCTCATCATACACTCTCAGGACAGGTACAGCACGGGTTATGTAATGTATATACCTTTAAGGGGGGGATCTATCTTGTATTGTGGCCACGTTATCGATAAAGAGGGGTTACATAAGTCCCCAGAGAAGATTGAAGCAGTAGTCAAGGCTCCAGCACCGGAAAATGTGTCAGAGCTGAGGTCGTTCCTCGGGTTGGTAAACTACTACCATAAGTTCTTTTCGAATTTGTCTACAATACTACACCCACTGAACACCCTACTGCAAACTGGGGTGCCATGGAAGTGGAGTGACGAATGTAGACGAGCTTTCCAGAAGAGCAAAACACTAATCACATCGAAAGAGGTATTGGCCCATTACAACCCAGCATTACCAATTCGGTTGGCATGTGATGCGTCACCCTCTGGGATTGGAGCGGTGCTGTCGCACAAATTCTCGGATGGCTCAGAGAGGCCACTAGCCTTTGCGTCACGATCACTAACCTCAGCCGAGCGTATCTATGCCCAGATTGACAGGGAGGCCCTCAGCCTAGTGTGGGGAGTGGATAAGTTCAATCACTATCTGCATGTGCAGAAATTCACCTTGCTGACTGATCACCAATCTCTTGTCTCCATTTTTAATCCAAAGAAGGGCATTCCGATGATGACTGCGCAACAACTACAAAGATGGTTACTTTTTCTAGGGGCGCACCACTATGAGATTGAATACAGGGGCACGAAACTGCATGGAAATGCTGATGGGCTATCACGCCTGCCACTGCCTACTGCGGTGGAAGCACCAGCAGTGGATCCTGTAGAAATATTCCATTCGACTATAGTTGAATACCTACCGGTAACTAATGCTTGTATCGAAAAGGAAACCCGAAATGACCCGACACTGTCTCGGGTATATGATTTGATGGTGAAGGGATGGCCAGCACATGGCGGCTCACTGTTGGCAGCATTCTCAACAAGGCGAGAACAGCTGTCAGTGTGCCGGGGGACCTTGATGTGTGGATCCCGAGTGGTAATTCCACGCAAGTTAAGGGATAGAGTGCTCAATGATTTTAATGAGGATCATCTGGGAGGGGTAAAAATGAAAAGCCTAGGCTTATGTGTGGTGGCCGGGAATCGATAAACAAATCCAGGACCTGACCAAGAGCTGCTCAGGATGCCAGAAAGTCCAAAATGCACCACCACAGGCCCCTCTACACCCATGGGAGTGGCCCTCATCTCCATGGCAACGGGTGCATATTGGTTTTGCTGGTCCATTCATGGACTTAATATTTTTAATTGCCGTGGATGCGCACTCGAAATGGCCTGAGGTCATCAAAATGTCCTCCACCACCACGGAGAAAACTATTGCATTCCTACGGACCATTTTTGCCAGGAATGGCTTGCCAGAACAGATTTGCTCCGACAACAGACCACAGTTTGTGTCCAAAGAGTTCCGCAGGTTCTTGAAAAAGAATGGGGTAAGGCATTACACATCCGCCCCGTATCATCCAGCCACAAATGGATTGGCTGAGAGGTTTGTACAAACCTTTAAGAAGGTAATAAAGGCTATGTACAATGACAACATTCCGCTGCAGCACAAGGTGGACAATTTCCTGTTCGCCTAATGGAATGCAACATATGCAGTCACCAACCAGGCCCCAGCCATGATGTTCTTTAACTGAAGGTTAAGATCTCGCCTGGATTTGCTCAGAACAAACGTATGAAGAGATGTTGAGAGTAAGCAATTCCAGCACATCCATGAGAAGCCAACAAGAAGCTTCAATGTAGGGCAACCAGTCTTGGCCCGCGGCTACCGAGCAGAAAAATGGCAGCCAAGAACGATAAGGACATGGCAGGGCCCACTAATGTACACAGTGGACGTTGGGGAGAGCATCGTGAGATGCCATGCTGACCAGATCCTAGAGTCACAGGAACAAGTCATCCCCATGCCTCGCCCATATGTACCTGGTGATGAACCCGACGTACAGGTTGCATCTACCCAGAAACAGTAGGATCGGAAGCTGATGAACCAACTGATGACAGGGGGCCAGAATCGCCTCTGCACCAAGAGCAAGACACTTGGGAAAGGCACTATCCAGAAAGGATCAGGAAGCCTCCCCAAAGACTGAATATATAAATAGACTATTTTCAGCTAATGTTGCATGTTAAAAGTGTTAATTGTAATTAGTTTGATATTTAATTGTGAAATGAGAGTTATGGTACAGGTAATCTAAAAGGGGAGGAATTGTAATGTATATACCTTTAAGGGGGGTACTATCTTTTACAGCTCATGTGTACTGTAGTACCGGCAGTGACCACACCTGTATATAGCACTGAGTAGTAATCTGTGCAGATCAGTTCCCGTATGAGCCACGTTGAGTAAACACCTGTTGTACCGTTCTCCTGCAGTCTGTGTCTTATTATACACAGACACAACAGGTTAGATACTGTATTAAGCTCCCTTTATACTGTCCCATCAAGTACTCCCTGGGCAGGTACGGCAGGTGTTAAACACAGTGTAAATTTCGCTATATTTTGTAACTCAGATACAGCATGTGGTCAATGCAGCTTAAAGCTCCTCTGACACATTCCAATGAAGCTAACTAACTCAAGTACAACACGGTACGGTTACATGATAAAATTCGACGCGAATGTAATTTTCAAGCTCTCCAAGGTGAGGTATGGCCAAGATTCACAGATGAGTCAATTCCCAGTGAAATTGCTGCATCAAAGGCCGAGCCTTATGGCAAATGTTGAAAATCTGCCAATACCGGGTTCGAAACTGAAGCTTGGCAAAATCTTTCAAAGACATATGTGCATTCCAAGTTGTTCGCATTTCTGGATCTCAAACAGCCACGTTTCGTATTTGCCCCAACTACCTCACTCCAGATCCGGTTTCTCTGTTAACAAACCTTTAGGCCACATCCCCAGTGCTCCCTTATCCCAGGTCTGGCCCCAGTGTTCTAACATCCTGAGATCCCCAATCACTTTCCCAGGATCCTAATACAATGCTCATCCGAGAGGTCTCAATGTACACAGAAATACATCGATGTTACAACACGGAAACATTCCATTCCGCCCAACCAGTAAATGGCTTTCTTTATCCTCCACACGAGCAAATAGCTCCAATCATATTGACACGCCCTTTTGTGAATTCCAAGGTAATGGGCAGAAGAACCAGACGCGACATAAGGAAACTTTTTTTGCACAGCGAGATGTTAATATCGGGAAAACAATACCTGAAAGTGTAGTTGGGCGATATTCAATTGGAAATTGCAAAAGAGCATTGGAAACGGCGATAACTGCTGCTGTAACATTCGTCCCAAGGGATGTTTGAAAGAAATGAGAGTTTATTCTGCACCGTTACACGTTTTAAATGTTCCTGCGCAACTAATTTATAGGAGAGGGGACTCTCTCACTTTATTTCCCAATAAACTGCGTCTACAACTATTTCAGGTGTAACTTGCTGGACCGTTTTTGCGGAGGTTGCTAAAGTTCCCTCCCCGAGCGGGGCCTCACACACACAGGGAGGATTATCGGAAATTCCCGGATTCATTACCTCCGTTTACCCATAATCTTATGCCATGATAAGGGATAGCTTGATGCAGTTGCAAAGGAGTTTGGAAAGCGGGATTACTCGTGGTTCATGTCGGCACCAGTGACAAAGGTAAAAAAGTGAGGAGTTATTTCTGAGGGAGTATGTGGAGTGAGGAGCTTCATTAAAAACCATGTCTTCAATGGAGCTAATCTCAGGATTATTACCCGATTATCACGTGCTCATTGCCATAGAGTCAAACAGACCAGAAAGGTGACCACGTGGCTAGATGAGTGTTGTGGGAGGGACAGGCTCCATTTCATGGGACACTGCTACCAGTGCTGGGCGAAACATAAACATAGAAACATAGAAGATAGGAGCAGGAGTAGGCCATTCGGCCCCTCGAGCCTGCTCCACAATTCAATGTGATCATGGCTGATCATCCAAATTCAGTACCCGGTCCCTGCTTTCTCCCCATACCCCTTGATCCCTTTAGCCTTAAGATATATATCCAGCTCCTTCTTGAATATATTTAATGCATTGGCCTCTGCTGCCTTCTGTGGTAGAGAATTCCATAGGCTCACCACTCTCTGGGTGAAGAAATTCCTCCTCATTTCTGTCCTAAAAGGCCTACCCCTTATCCTTAAACTGTGCCCCTGGTTCTGGATTCCCCGACCATCGGGAACATTCTTCCAGCATCTAGTTTGTCCAGTCCTGTCAGAATTCTATCAGTTTCAATGAGATCCACACTCATTCTTCTAAACTCCAGCGAGTACAAGACCAATTGACCCAATCTCTCCTCATACATCATTCCTGCCATCCCAGGTATCAGCCTGGTGAATCTTTGCTGAACTCCTTCCATGGCAGGAACATCCTTCCTCAGATAAGGCGACCAAAACTGCACACAATACTCAAGATGTGGTCTCACCAAGGCCCTGTATAACTGCAGCAAGACCTCCTTGTTCCTGTACTCCAACACTCTCGCTACGAAGGTCAAAAAATGCCATTTGCCTTCAAAACCACCTGCTGCACCTGCATGCTTACCTTCAGCGACTGGTGCACAAGGACACTCAGGTCTCATTGCACTTCCCCTTCTCCCAATCTATTGCCTTTCAGAAAATAATCTGCCTTCATGTTTTTGCAACCAAACGGGAGAACCTCGCATTTATCCACGTTATATTGCATCTGCCATGCTTTTGCCCAGTCACCCAACCTGTCCAAATCATCCTGCAGTTTCTCGGCATCCTCCTCACAGCACACACGCCCAACCAGCTTTGTGTCATCTGCAAATTTGGAGATATTACATTTAGTTCCCCTGTCTAGATCATTTATATGTATTGTGTATAGCTAGGGCCCAAGGACCGGTCCCTGCGGTACCCCACCAGTCACTGCCTGCCACTCGGAATTGTGAATAGCTAGGGCCCAAGGACCAATCCCTGCGGTACCCCACCAGGCACTGCCTGCCACTCAGAATTGTGAATAGCTAGGGCCCAAGGACCGATCCCTGCGGCACCCCACCAGTCACTGCCTGCCACTCGGAAAAAGAGCCGTTTATTCCAAAACTTTGCTTTCGGTCTGCCAACCAGTTCTCTATCCAAGTCAATACCTTGCCCCTATCCCATGTGCCTTAATTTTACACCCTAATCTCTTATGCGGGACCTTATCAAAAGCCTTCTGAAAGTCCAAATACACCACATCCACTGGTTCTCCCTTATCCATTTTACCAGTTACATCCTAAAAAAACTCAGTAGAATAGTCAAGCACGATTTACTATTTGTAAATTCACGTTGACTTTGTCCAATCCTGTCACTGTTTTCTAAATGCTCTGCTATTACATCTTTTATAATGGACTCTAGCATTTTCCCCACTACTGATGTCAGGCTTTACCTGAACCTCGTTGAAACCAAAGTCTTAGTGGAAAGGATAATAGCGTGGCCAAAATTTACATTAAACTATTAAATGGGGTAGGGATAGGGCTCAGTCATAAACAACAGTAAAAATGAGAATTAAATGATGAAAGCGTATATGAGCAGAGTTCAGGTCACTGCAGTGACACTCCAGGTGAAGGAAACACTGAAATAATTAAAATAGTTACAGAGAATTGACAAATAAGAATCCTGTTAAGTTATGAGAGAGTCATAACGGAACAGAAGGAGGCCATTCGGCCCGTGGAGCCCGTGCCAGCTCTCTGTAGCGCAATCCAGTCAGTCCCATTCCCCCACTCTATCCCCGTAGCCCTGCAAGTTTATTTCCCTCAAGTGCCCATCCAGTCTCCCCTTGAAAACATTGAGTGTGTCTGCTTCCACCACTTCCATCGGCAAAGAATTCCAGGTCATCACCACTCGTGGCTGGTCCAGTTAATTTGCTGGTCAGTGGTGACCCCCAGGATTTTGATGGTGGGAGATTGGACGATGGTAATGCCGTTGCATGTCAAGGGGCCATGGTGAGTCTCTTGCTTGTTGGAGATGGACATTGCCTGACACTTGTGTGGGGCGATTGTCATCTGCCACTTATAAGCTCAAGACGTTATATCGTCCAATTCTAGTTGCCAGTGGGCATGGTCTTCTTCATTATCTGAGGAATTGACAATGGCACTGAACACTGTGCAGTCATCAGCGAACATCCCAATTTCTGACCGAATGTTGGAGGGAAGGTCATTAATGAAGCAGCTGAAGATATTTGGGCCTAGGACACTGCCCTGAGGAACTCCTGCCACATTCACAGAATCACAGAATCACAGAAACCCCACAGTGCAGATAGAGGCCATTTCGGCCCATCGAGCCTGCAACGACACATATCCCACCCGATCCCCGTAACCCCTATACCAACACATATCCCACCCAATCCCTGTAACCCCAAGTATTTAAGCCCCCTAACACTAAGGGTCAATTTATCATAGCCAATCAACCTAACCCGCACATCTTTGGACTGTGGGAGGAAACCGGAGCACCCGGAGAAAACCACGCAAACACGGGGAGAATGTACAAACTCCACACAGACAGTCGCCCGAGTTCGGATTCGAACGCGGGTCTCTGGCGCTGTGAGGCAACAGTGCTAACCACGATGCCACGTTGTCCTGGGGCTTTGATGTTTGACCTTCAAACATCACAACCAACGGTTGTTCAACGGTGTAAGGAAGATAGCATTCGGTCAAAAGTTCAGCTTAGGGTCTCTTTCCCAAATAAGAGTTTTATACACTAAGGTACGCTGTATGAGAAATACATTTAGTGAAATGCAGGCTCAAATTTGTCAAATGTATCCGGGTTTACTGAAGATAGAGAACTCGGTGTGAAAGTAAGTTGTGAGGCAGAATGCAAAGATGATTCAAAGGGATATAGACAGGTTAAGGGATTGGTAAATAACATGGCAGATGGAATATAACGTGGATAAATGTGAAGTAATCCACTTTTGTAGGAAAAATAGAAAGACAGAAAATATTTAAATGTTGGAAGAACGGGAAATGTTGTGATTGAGAGGGAACTGGGTCTCATTATACACTGCAAGTTATCATGTCGGTGCAGCAAGCAATTAGGAAATCAAATGATATGTTAGATTTAATTCAATTAAATGTTTGGAGTATAAGACTAATTAAGTCGTAATGCAATTATATCAGTCCTTCGTGAGACCTCACCAGGAGCACCATGTAAAGTTTTGGTTTCCTCTCCTAAGGAGGGATATACTTGCCTTGGAGTGAGTGCAACGAAAGTCCAACAGGCTGATTGCTTGGGATGAGGGGATTGTCCTATGAGGAGGGATTGAGGAGACCGGGCCCATATTCCCTAGAATTTAGAAGAATGAGAGGTGATCTCAATGAAACATATAACATTACAAGGCTTGACAGGGTAGATGCTGGGAGACGTTTCACCTGGCCGGGGAGTCTAGAACTAGGGAACACAGTCTCAGAATAAGGGTTCGGCCATTTAGGACTGAGATGAGGAGGAATTTCTTCATTTAGATGTTTGCGAATCTTTGGAATTCTCTACACCAGAAGACTGTGGGTGCTCATTTCAAGATATAAATCAGTAGTTCTTTAGGATATTAACGGAATCAAGGGATACGAAGGTGGTGTGGCAGGGTGGAGTTGAGGTAGAAGATCAACCATGGTCCTATTGAGTGTCGGAGCAGGCTCTAGGGCCCGTGTGGCCAACTCCTGCTCCCATTGCTTATATTCTTAAATACAGCTTTGAGGGCACTAATCGTATTATTACTGGGACATGCAGTAATCCGGTAATGCTTGGGAGATAATATTCCAGGTTATCTATTCCATAGAAAGGATAGGGAATCTGTAAGAGGAGGAGAGGTAGCCTTAATGATTAAAGGTATATTACAGCATTAGTAAAATAGGATACACGTAAGGGAAAATAATCAGCTGAGACTCTGTGGTGGGAATTGAGGAATAAGCTTGTACGAAAAGCTTTAACAGGAGTTGTCTACAGGCTTCCCAATAGCAGGAATGATGATACAGAATATGTTATTTCAGAGATTAGAGAGGATTATAGCAAAAAGAGGGTTGTTTTATTTTGAGACTTTAACTGTCAGATAGAATGTGAAGAGAAAAGTAGCTCAAGTCGGTAAGGTAGTGAATTTATTGAGTCCTTTCAAGATAGTTTTCTGGAGCAATATGTTGAAGATCAAACAGGAGGGCAGGCCATAGTAGATTTAGTAATGAATAATGAACCAATCGTATTATTAATCTAGCAGTAAGACAACTACTATCTAACAGTGAGCAAAATACGATCGAATGCAAGGTTAGTTTCTAAAAGGAGGAACGTAACACAATTTTAAGATTCTACAGAAAGGTGTCAGAGAGAAACCAGGTAATTATAGACCCTTTAGTCTAATATCTGCTGTAGGGAAGTTATTGGAATCTATAATTAAAGACAGCGTGAGTGAGCATTTCGATGATATCGAGCTGATTAGAGAAAGCCAACATGGTTTTGTAAATGGGAGGTCATGTCTAACGAACCTATTTGAATTATTCTGAGGAGATAACTATAGTGGTAGTGAAGAAAATGTATATTGATATAGTTCATATGGAATCACAGAAGGCATTCGCTAGGGTTCCACAAATAAGACTGTTCCCTCAAATTAAAGTTCATGGAGTTAAACGCAAATTATTGACGTCATTAGGATACTGGTTAGACGGTAGAAGAGAGAGTCGGGAGAATGAGTATATATTGCATTGGAAGAAAGTGACTGTTGGTGTCCCACAACGAACTGTGCTTGGTCTTAAACAATTCACTTCATTTATTAATGTCTTTCATAAAAAAATAGAGATTCATATATCAAAGTTTGCTGATGAAACAAAGGTTGGTGGTATAGTAAGTAATGTAGACAGGAACAGAACATTATGAAGAGCTTTTGATAGATTCAGTGAATGGCAAAATTGTGGCTGATGTGCTTCAATACAGGTAAATGTGTGAATATATATCTTGGACCAAAAAATGATACATCTGAATATTTTGAATGGTGGAAAGATAGGAACAGTGGAGGTCCTAACAGATTTAGGGATCCATGTACACAGATCATTAAAATGTATTAGTCAAATACAAAATAATCATAACGGCTCATGGTATATTAGCATTTATAACTAGAGGGCTATCAGGTAAAGGGTAGAATGCTTTGCTACAGCTATACAAAATCCTGCTTAGAACACATCTGGAATACTGTTTACAGTTCTGCGAGCCGCACCTCAGAAAGGATATATTGGCCTTGGAAGGATTACAGCGCAGATTCATCATAATGTTACCAGGGCTCCAAGGGTTAGACTATTGGGAGAGATTACAAGAACTATATTTTTCACACATTAACCTTTTATATTGAAATATAGATGGATAATAGGTGAAAAAAAAAACGTTTTTAAGGACAAAATTACCAGTAACAAGCGTGGCGTAATTAAGGGAAGCCAGCACGGATTTATAAAGGCATGTCGTGTTTAACTAACTTGATTGAATTTTTTTGATGTGGCAGCAGTGAGACTCGATTAAGGCAATGCGGTTTAAGTTGTGTAAAAGGATTTACAAAAGGCGTTTGATAAAGTGCGACATAATAGGCTTGCCAGCAAAGTTGAAATCCATGGAATAATAGGGACAGTGGCAGCATGGATCCGAAATTGGCTAAGTGACAGAAACAGAGAGTAGTGGTGAATGGTTGTTTTTCTGACTGGAGGAAGGTGCACAGTGGTGTTCTACAGGGGTCGCTACTATGACCAGTGCTTTCTGGATATATATTAATAATTTGGACTTGGGTGTAACTGGCATTATTTCAAATTTTGTGGATGATATAATACTTGGAATGATAGTGAACAGTGAGGAGGACAGGGATAGACGTCAAGAGGACTTAGACAGGCTGGTGGAATGGGCAGATACATGGCAGATGAATACAATAGCAAATTACGTTTAACACAGTAAGTGTGAAGTGATATATTTTGGTAGGAAGAACGAGCAGATACAATATGATCTAAAGAGTAAAATTCTAATGTGGTTGCAGGAACATTGTGACATGGCGATATATGTACTCAAATCGTTGAAGGTGGCAGAGCAGGTTGAGGAAGCGGTTGAAAGTACAGACGGGTTCCTGTGCTTTATGAATAGAGGTATAAAGTACAAAAGCAAGGAAGTTATGATAAAGCTTTATAAAATACTGCCTCGGCCACAACTGGAGCATTGTGATCAATTCTGGGCCCCAAATTTTAGGAAGGAAGTGAGGGCTTTAGAGAGGGTTCAGAAAATATTTACAGGGATGAATCCAGAGATGAAGGACTTCAGCTACGTGGGTAGACTGGAGAAGCTGGGGTTGTTTTCGTTAGAGCAGAGAAGATTGAGAGGAGATTTCGTGTTCAAAATCATGAAAGTTCGAGACAGAGTAGATAGAGAGAAACTGTTCCCTTTAGCGGAAGGGTCGAGAACCAGAGGACACAGATTTAAGGTGATTGGCAGCAGAACCAAAGGCGACATGAGGAGAAACTGTACTACTCGGCGAGTGGTTATGATCTGTAATGCACTGCCTGAATGGGTGGTGAATGAAGACTCAATCGTGGCTTTCAAAAGAGAATTTGACAAGTTCCCGAAGGGAAACTGATTGAAGGGCTATGAGGAATGGCGGGGAAGTGGGACCAGCTGAAGTGCTCTTGCAGAGAGCCGGCACCGGCTCGACGGGCCGAATGGCCTCCTACTGTGCTGTAACGATCAGATGATTCTGTGACAGAGTGGAGAGAAATGTTTTGCGCTCCCTGGCGAGTCTAGGACAGGGAACATAACCATTCAATCAGAGCAATGCCTTTCAGGAGAGAAGGTAGGAAATAATTCTTCACAAAAATGGTGGTGGAACTTTGGAGCTCTCTCCCACAATAAGCTAGCGAAATTAATCATTTTAAATCGGAAATCGATAGGTTTTTGCTAGCCAAGGTTGTTAAAGCACATGGAGTGAAGGCGGATAGATATAGATAGGGTAAAGATCATTGCTGATCTAATTGAATGAAGTTACAGGCTCAAGGGGCAGATTGGACTACTCCTGTTCCAATGGTCCTATGTTAAACACACTCTCCCGCCATCACTGGTGCACCGTTTCTGCAATGGCTACTAATTACAAGAGGAACTGCAGAAACTTGCAAAGGCTTCTTGGACAGCACCTCCCGAACCAGCAATCACTATCACCGAGTAGGACAAGGACAGCAGACGTGTGGGAACGCCCAGCTTTTAATTCAAGTCACACATCATCCTGACTGGAACATATATCACCATTCTTTCATCATCACGGGGTTGAAATCCTAGAAATCCCTCCCTATCAACACTGAGGAAGCACCTTTACCATATTGGCCCTGAAATTAGATCGGGGGCTTGCCGCGCGTGCAAGCCCCCGATCTGCACTTACACTGCGCGCCGACAGCTGAAGCCCGGGCCTGCTTGCATGTCCTGTCACAGGCCCGGTTCAGCTGTCGGCGCGCTGTGCTAACCTGATCCAGTGGTGTAGTTAGTGCGATGTGCCGGCTGGAATCAGGTGAGCACTGTGCAGCCAATCAGGGGAGGGGAAACTCATTCATGAGTTTGACAGAAAGAGCTGTCAAACTCATGAAAAGTATGGGCTGACAAAACCCTACTATAACTTTAAATAAAATTTTGAAAAACATCCCACTGATTATAATAACTATAAATAAGTTTTAAAAAATGTTTTAAACAATTAATCAATTTTTTGAAAAAAATAATTTTTAAAAAAATAGTGTCTAAAACTAAACTTACCATCCTGTAAATTCTTTAAAATAACAAATCTGTGGAAAAAAAATTTTTACATTGCACTAAAAGCCCACTTACCTGAAAAACTAAATATTTACGTCTTGTTTTTCCACGCGTAAAGACCGGAGGCCTTTACACACGCACAACTTACTGCGCACGTGCTGCCTGTGCAGTCGCACGCATTCTGCCTCTGAACCCCATTCGTTCAGAGGACAGGAAATGCTGGTTTTCCCCGCATGCGCTGTGCATGCTGAAAACTGGCATTTCCTGCGGCCAGACGCGTGAGTACCCCAACCGTACTCACGCGTTGGGACAGGAATTACTGGTGCAGGACGCCTTCTCGCTGAATTAGTATCCTGGGTTTTGATTTGGTTTTTTGCTACTCACAAGAGCTCACGTGGTTTTGGATAGGGTGGAGAGAGAATATATTCTGGGCCTGAAATTGCGGTCGGAGATTTCTGCGGGTAAAAGCCTCTGAACCACAAGTAAAATATGAACCTACCTGCTGCGTCGGTACCTCCGAACACTTGCGCTCCTGGGTCTCTACACGTACGTCTGCATAAAGATCCACGTATCCCAGGAGAGCATATGTTTCGCAAGGGTCCCTGGGATCACGTGGGCCGGTGCAACCAATCAGAAAGGGGGATTCCCATTATGCTTATGGTGATTCTATGTAGATATGGAATCTCCATAAACGTAACTGAAATCATCCAAAAATAATTTTTCACAAAACTGAAATAAAAAAATTACATGTTTAACATAATAAAAATACAAACTTAAAAAAAAATACAAATGTAATCAAAAATTATTTTTTTGAAAAATAAATGTAAACATTTTTAAATGTTCCAAAAATAACCTAATCTAATTGTTAAGGTATTTTCTGTTCAAAACTTTTTTAAAATATGTATTTTATTCCTTATGCTGTTAAAAGAAGGGCTTATGCCCGCTTTTACCAGGTGTAAGAGATTCACGGACATTCGCTAAACAAAAATCCCGCTCTCCGCCAGTGAATGTCCATTTCCCAGGGATTCATATGATCTGTCAAGCTTAAACTTGACATCGTCTGTGGAAACCTAGAATGTGCGGGGTGCGTCCACAGTCAGAGGCCCCAGAAAATCCAGGCCAATGTGATGCACAAGCGTCCTCATTATTCTGAGAACTTTCTGCTCAGATGAAACTGATTAGTTAGTTGTACATTTTGCTTTATTTCTTCTTTTTCTACACTGGTGGAGGGAGTGAATGGGGTGCAAATCAAGCTGGCTGCTTTGTCCAATATGGTGTCGAGCTTCTTGAGTGTTGTTAGAGCTACACTTATCCAGGCAAGTGGAGGGTATGCTATCGAACTCCTGACTTATGCCTTGTAGATGCTGGAAAGGCTTTGGGAGTCAAGAGTTGAGTCACTATTCGCAGGATACCCAGCATCTGTCCTGCTCTTGCAGCTGCAGTATTTATGTGGCTGTTTCAGTTATCTTTTTGGTCAATGGTGATCCCTGTACGAAAGGCTGATATTTAGAGATATTTAGTAGGTGAGAATCATATTTGTATAAGTTCAAGTGTAGCCATTGATCAACTAATATTACCCATAATTACTCCTGTGTAAATAAATTGCTAAGACTTGTTCAGAATGCAGCTGCAACGTCATTCAGAAGCAGCTTTGACTAAGCTCTGATAATAAGCAGCCACAGGCTGTGAGTGAAGTTTAAATTTTTAAATGGCATGTCCTAATGCTAAGTAGGAATTAGATTTCGCTTAAGAAACCTAATTGTAAAGATAACTAAAAGGAAATTATTATAAGGAACATAAAATGGGCGAGGTCATGGGAGTTAAGCTATCCATCTGATAGATTGAAGTAAGATAGTCTCGATACCGTCTAGACTAGGGAGACACCGCTGACATGGGCTGGGCCCTTGGTACAAGGCATTGTACTGCCTGTATCAGGGAGGCAGGAATCAAGAGATATGGTAAATTCCAATGGGGTGAAGAACTACAAACAAGGTAACAAGACAGCAGGTTAGGTTTGTTGAAAAGTAGTGGAAAAAGGAACTGCCAAGTTGCTGCACTTAGTCTGAGTGACGATGGTATTTTGACCATTAGAACCAATTGAAGAAGGTGATTATTTTAAAGACCATATATGGACACTGGCTAAAACAACCATCGAGAACAAAGGAACAGACTTAAGGCAACTCATCTGTGTCTGAGAGGCGCCAGAGATCAAGGGCTGCGAGATATTCATTAACCCTATCGCCTGATGTTAAGTATATTACGCTGCAAGCTTAATAATTCTTGATCAATTGCTCAGACATACTGGCTGCTACATATTAGTGAATTGTCCAAGAACTCTGAGTGATCAATAAGATCTTACAGCCCCATGATATTGATGGTGAGGGAATCAGCGGTGGTATATTCAAGAAGGAGTTAGATATATTTCTTCAGGCTAAAGGGATCAAGGAATATGAGGAGAAGGCAGGGACAAGGTACTGAGTTTGGATGATTAGCCATGATCTCATTGAGTGGCAGAGCAGTCTCGAGGGGCCGAATGGCGTACTCCTGCTCCTATCTTCTATATTTCTATGTTTCTATGTAAAGCCATTGAATGTCAATGGTCTGTGGTAAGACTCTCTCTTTTTGAATATGGTCAATGCCCGGCATTTGTTGGCGTGAATGTTACTTCCTAGGTGTCATCCCAAAACGGAATGTAGTCCCGGTCTTGCTGAATGCGGATATGGAATGCTTCATTATCTGAGGAGTTGTGAATGGAGCTAAGCACTGCGAAATCTTCAGCGAACGCCCCACTTCTGACGTTATGATGGAGGGATGGTCATTGATGAAGCAGCTGAAAATGGTTTGGCCTAGGACACTACCCTGAGGATCTCTTGCAGCGATTTTCTGGGGCTGAGATGATTGACCTCCAACAGACACAACCAACTTCCTTTGTGCTGGGATCGACTCCATACAGTGGAGAGTTTACCCCTGATTCCCATTGATCTCCATTTTGCTAGACACCCTTTATGCCACACTCGGGCAAATGCTGTTTTGATGTCAAGGGCAGTCACTCTCACCTCACCTCTGGAATTCAGCTGCTTTGTCTATGTTTGGAACAATGCTGTACAGAGGTCTGGAACCGAGTGGTCCTCCCAGAACCCACACTGGACATCGGAGAGCAGGTTATTAGAGAATAAGTGACACTTGATAGCACTGTCAATGACATCTTCCATCACTTTGCTGATGATTGAGAGTAGACTGATGGGGCGGTATTTGGCTGGTATGAATTTGTCCTGCTTTTTGTGGACAGGAAATACCTTGGTAGTTTGCCAAATTGTCAGATAGATTCCAGTGTTGCAGCTGTTCTAGAACAGCTTGGCTAGAGGTGTGGCTAGATCTGGCGCACAAGTCTTCAGCACAGCAGCCGGGATGTGGTCGGGACCCATAGCCTTTGCTGTATCCAGTGCGCTCAACCGTTTCATGATATCACGTGGAGTGAATCGAATGGGCTGAAGACTGGTTTCTGTGATGGTGGGGAACTCAGAAGGAGGCCGAGATGGATCATGCACTCGGCACGTCTGGCTGATGATTGGAGCAAATTCTTCAGCCTTGTCTTTTGCACTTGTCTTTTGGGCTCCACCATCATTGAAACAAAGAGTGACCAACACTGGGAGCGGAATCCCGGTTATGTCAGAGGATGGGGGAATCTCTGGACACATTGCAGAAATGATTGATGCTGACAGTTGGAGTGGACTCCCAGTTAGATCCATGGAGGTGAAACTCTGGAAACATTGAAGAAATGATTGATGCTGAAACTGGGAACGGTCTCCCAAGTATATCATTGGAGGGGAAAACACTAGAAACATTGAAGAAATGATTCCTGCCGACATTTGGAACGGACTCCCATATAGATCAAGGCAAGGGAATACACAATAAATGGTAGGACCGTAGGAAGGGAAGAGGATCAGATGGTCCTTGGTGTACATGTACATAGAACCCTGAAGGCAGCAGGACGGGTAGATAAGGTGGTTAAAAAGGCATATGTGAGAATTGCCTTCATTAGCCGAGGCATAAGAGCAGGGAGTTTATGATGGAGCTGTACACAACGCTAGTTAGGGCACAGCTGGAATATTGTCTGCAGTTCTGGTCGCCACAAAATAGGAAGGATTTTGTTGCATTGGTGAGGGTGCAGACGAGGTTTACCAGGATGTTACCTGAGCTGGAGCGCTTCAGCTATGAAGAGAGATTGAACAGGCTGGGGTTGTTTCCCTTAAAGCAGAGAAGGCTGAGGGGGGACCTGATTAAGGTGTACACAATTATGAGGGTCATATATAGGGTAGATAGAAAGGAACTTTTTCCCCTTAGTAGAGGGGTCAATAACCAGGGGGGCATTTTTTCAAGTTAAGGGCCAAGAAGTTTAGAGCAGATTTGAGGAAAAACTCTTTCACCCAGAGAGTGATTGGAATTTGGAAATCACTGCCTGAAAGGGTGGTCGTGGCAGTAACCCTCATAACACTCAAGAAGCATTAAAATGAGCACGTGAAACACCATAGCATACAAGGGTACGGACCAAGTGCTGGAAAATGGGATTCGACTAGACAGGGCTTGATGGCCAGTGCGGACACGATGGGCGGAAGTGCCTCTTTCTGTTCTGTAGAACTCTATGCCTCTATGGCTCTTTGAGATCATTGGAGGGGTAAGCTCTAGAAACATTGATGAAATGACTGATGCTGACACTTGGAGCAGACTCCCAGTTAAGATGAGTGGAGGGGATAGCTCTGGAAATATTGAAGAAATGGTTGATGCTGCGAGTGAAGTTAGGTTGGAATGAAGCCACAAGATCTCGATCGCCTGTGAGGTAGAGAACTGCGCCTGAATTTTCCTCCCCTACTGCCGGCGCTGCAGCCATGACAGGAATCGCGACTGGGCAGTGTTGCATAAGGGTGCGCCGTATTGGGGGAGGTGGTGCCGGCCTGGGCCGTATAAATGGGAGGGATTGCAGAACACGGCCTTTTAATTGATTACCAGGTTACCAATTGTTTAACCCGGCAATCCGATAACTGTTGAACAGGGCTCAGAGAGAGCAGGCGCACTGCAAGGGCATCAAAAAACCACTCGGTCCCTTCCTGCCCGCTCAGAAGAACCAGCCTCCAGAATGATCAATACTGACCGGCTTATTAACAGCAAATAAACTGTGGGATAATGGTCCCCAATGGAACTCCTTAAAATGGCAAAAGCCCACAGCTTTAAATGATCCATTTTCCGTCCCTCTCAGACCCAGTGTTTCTGCTCAGCCTGTGAAAAAAGTGAATTGGAAAAACTCACACATTGTTATTAAGATCCCATCAACAAACACACCAGCAACTACATTGATATGTGGAGCAATACAGACAGATCCTGGATTCATTTCACACTCACTCACACTGCCTTTGACAAAATTGTGTGGCATAAGACACTTACACCATCTTAACATGCCCCACATTGCTGCGCTCGCTCCCTGGATCGACCTAGCCCTTCTCTGGATGCTATATTCACCATTATTCCCAGACTTCTATTTGCTGCCCCCTATAAATATATGTTGTTACCGTCAACCAACTCGCCTGTGTAAAACTAACAAGACCCTCAGCACCCGCATTTCGGGCACTTCACACAGCGCCTCTTCCCATTCTTAAGATTCCCGTTGATAGATATTCTCGATCACCTCTCTTTCAGGTCTTTTCCCTGGCAGCGTTTCCCGCCTCTGCTCCGCCCAGGTGGTGCTTGATTCCGACTGTACGGACAGAGTGAGAGGGATCAGATATCGATTTTTTGTTACACCTTTGCTTTAGTCTCCTCCAGACACGACGATTCCAATACTCACCTGGTCGTCCTCCCATCTTCCACCCTCTATAAAATACAGCTCTATCAAAACTCTGCTGCCCGTGTCCTAACTCGCACCAGGTTTGGTTCACCATCACTCCCTGTGCTCGCTGGCTTACATTGGCTCACGTTCCAGCAACAACTCAATTTAAATTTATCGTGTTAAATCCATCCATGGATCGTATATCACTATCTCTGTAAGCTCCTCCAGCCCAAAAATCTTCACAGAACTCTGCATTCCACAGATTCTGCCACCTTCCAAATCCCGATGTCCTTCACTGCAACTTTGGCGTCTGTGTCTTCAGCCATCTGGGCCCCAAGCTCTGGCAGTCCGTCCTTAAACCTCACCACTGCTTCACCTCTCTCGCCGCATTTAAGCCGTGCCTTAAAACCTACCTCATTGACCAAGATTTTGGTCACTTGTTCTAACATCTCCATATGTGCCTCGGAATCGACTTGTGTTTGTGATCGCTCCTGTGAGGCGCCTTGTGAAGTTTCACTGCGTTAAATTCGTATATCAATGCAAGCTGTTGTTGCTTTTGTGAAGCAGAGCGACAGAGCAGTGGGGTGGTAGTGAGAGAGATACAAGGAGTGAGAGAGAAACAGACAGAGAGACAGAAATAGACTGAAATATATTGAAAAAGTTAGAGCAAGAGTGTCACTGTGTGCGTGAGGCAGACTTCGAATTATTTTTATTTGATCCATTCACGCTGTGATAATTTAGCTTACAGGCTCCTGTGGAGAGGGGCGCAGATGGCCCTGCAAAGGCCTGTTCATGTGTCGGACTCAAGAGGTTCCATATCAAATGAAGTTCCTTCGTAAAATGCTCATACACTGAATTCTTGGACAGAAATCAATTTGGCCCATATAGTCATAGAGTCATAACGGCACAGAAGGAGGCCATTCGCCCATCGAGTCTGTGATGACTCTCTGTAGAGTAATCCAGTCGGTCCCATTTCCCCCCGCTCTATCCCCGTAGCAGGCACGTTTGTTTCGCTGAAGTGCCTATCCAGTCTCCCCTTCAAAACATTGAGTGTCTCCACTTCAACCAGTTCCGTCGGCAGCGGATTCCATTTACTTACCACTCGCTGTGTGAAAAAGCCAAATCTAGTGGGAGGTTAGAGGATTGGGAAAACTTTAAAAGACAGCAAAAAATAACAAAAAGATTGATTAAGAAAGGGAAGATAGATTATGAAAGTAAATTAGCAAAAAATATAAAAACAGATAGTAAGAGTTTTTATAGTTATATAAAAAGAAAAAGGGTGGCTAAAGCAAATGTTGGTCCCTTAGAGGATGAGACCGGGAAATTAATGGTGGGAAATATGGAGATGGCAGAAACACTGAATGAATATTTTCCATCAGTGTTTACAGTAGAAGACACTAAGAATATCCCAACACTGGACAAACAGGGGGCTAAAGGGGGGGAGGAGCTAAACACGATCAAAATCACTAAGGGAGTGGTACTCGGTAAAATAATGGGACTCAAGGCGGATAAATCACCTGGACCTGATGGCTTACATCCTAGGGTCTTGAGGGAAGGGGCGGTAGAGATTGTGGATGCATTGGTAATAATTTTCCAAAACTCCCTGGACTTGGCAAAGGTCCCAGCAGACTGGAAAACTGCAAATGTAACACCCTTATTTAAAAAGGGCAGTAGACAGAATGCTGGAAACTGTAGACCGGTTATCCTAACATCTGTGGTAGGTAAAATTTTGGAGTCCATTATTAAGGAGACAGTAACAGGACATTTGGATAATCATAATTTAATAGGACAAAGTCAGCATGGTTTTATGAAGGGGAAGTCATGTTTGACAAATTTGCTGGAGTTCTTTGAGGAAGTAACGTATAGGGTGGATAAAGTGGAAGCAGTGGACGTAGTGCATTTAGACTTCCAAAAGGCATTTGACAAGGTGCCACACAAAAGATTATTGCTTAAGATAAAAATCACGGGATTGGGGGTAATATTCTGGCATGGATAGAGGATTGGCTATCTAATTGGCAGAGAGTTGGGATAAATGGTTCATTCTCAGACTGGCAATCAGTAACTAGTGGTGTTCTGCAGGGGTCAGTGCTGGGTCCCCAACTCTTTACAATCTATATTAACGATTTGGAGGAGGGGACCGAGTGTAACATATCAAAGTTTGCAGATGATACTAAGATGGGAGGGAAAGTAGTGAGTGAGGAGGACATAAAAAACCTGCAAGCGTACATAGACAGGCTAAGTAAGTGGGCAGAGATTTGGCAGATGGAATGCAATACTGGAAAGTGTGAGGTTATGCACTTTGGCAGGAAAAATCGTCGATCAAGTTATTATCTTAATGGCAAGAAAATGGAAAGTACTGAAGTACAAAGGGATCTGGGGGTCCTGGTGCACGAAACTCAAAAGGTTAGTATGCAGGTGCAGCAAGTGATTAAGAAGGCCAATGGAATGTTGGCTTTCATTGCTAGGTGGATAGAATATAAAAATCGGGAGGTATTGCTTCAGTTGTACAAGGTATTGATGAGACCGCACCTGGAATACTGCGTACAGTTTTGGTGTCCATACTTAAGAAAGGACATACTTGCTCTCGAGTCAGTACAAAGAATGTTCACTCGGTTAATCCCGGGGATGAGGGGATGGACATATGAGGAGAGGTTGAGTAGATTGGGACTCTACTCATTGGAGTTCAGAAGAATGAGAGGCGATCTTAATGAAACATATAAGATTGTGAAGGGGTTGGATCTGGTGGAAGCGGGGAAGATGTTCCTGATGATGGGTGAAACTAGAACTAGTGGGCATAGTCTTAGAATAAAGGACTGCTCTTTCAAAACTCAGATGAGGAGGAA
Source organism: Somniosus microcephalus (assembly GCF_052327205.1). NCBI lineage: Eukaryota > Metazoa > Chordata > Chondrichthyes > Squaliformes > Somniosidae > Somniosus > Somniosus microcephalus. The sequence goes on along the minus strand of NW_028225180.1, from coordinate 44,469,098 downwards.
CTACTTCACTCAGAGGGTGGTAGATCCATGGAATATGCTGCTCCAAAAAGCTGTAGAAGCTACATCATTACATAAATTTAAAACAGAAATAGACAGTTTCCTCGAAGTACAGTGAATTAATGGTTACGGGGAGCGGGCAGGAATTTGGACATGAGTTTAGGTTCGGATCGGTCATGGCCCTGTGGGTAGCGGAGCGGGCCCAGGGGCTGTGTAGCCTGATCCTGCTCCTATTTCGTGTGTCTAATTCTGTTAGATTCAGGAGATGGTTCTGTGATAGTGGATTGGCGGTTACGATCAGATCAGCCATGATCTTATTGAATGGCGGAGCAGGCTCGAGGGGCCGATTGGCCTACTCCTGCTCCAATTTCTTATATTCTTATGTCCTCAAATTCCCCCTATATCTCGTACCCAAACCCTTAAGTTAAACATAGAAACATAGAAAATAGGAGCAGGAGAAGGCCATTCAGCCCCTCGAGCCTGTTCCGCCATTTAATGAGATCATGGCTGATCATCCATTTCAGTTTCCTGTTCCAGCTCTCTCCCCGTATCCCTTGATCCCTTTAGCGTTAAGAAATATATCTAACTCCTTTTTGAATATATGTAATGAATTGTCCTCAACTGCCTTCTGTGGTAGAGAATTCCACAGGTTCATCACTCTCTAGGTGAAGAAATTCCTCCTCATGTCAGTCTTAAATGGCTTACCCCTTATCCTTAGACTGTGACCCCTGTTTCTGGACTCCCCGCCATCGGGTACATCCTTTCTGCATCTAATCTGTTTAGTCCTGTTAGAATTTTATAAGTTTCAATGAGGTCCCTTCTCATTCTTCTAAACTCTAGCGAATACCAGCCCAATTGAGGAAATTTCTCTTCATGCGTCATACCAAGTATCAATCAGAGGAATCTTCGCTGCACTCCCTCCATGGCAAGAACATCTTTCCTCAGATAAGGCGACCAAAACTGCAGACAATACTCAAGGTGTGCTCACCAAGGCCCTGTACAACTGCAGCAAGACATCATTGCTCCTGTACTTGAATCCTCTCGCTTTGAAGGCCAACATACCATTTGCATTCTTAACCGCCTCCTGCACCTGCATAACAACAGAAAATGCTGGAAAAACTCAGCAGTTCAGGCAACATCCGTGGAGAGAAATTTGAGTTGACGTTTCGGGTTGGACCCTTCTTCAAAACTGGAAAGAAAAGAAACTAGATCGAAGGCAGGGCTGCGATCGGACAAAAGAATAAAAGAAACAAAAGAAGTAAAAGAGATTAGAAGCTCGACGAGATGGTAATAGGCTGGGATTGGGTGTAAAGTGTACTGGCAGGGCAAAAGATAGCTGCCAGGTGTGAGAGAGAAACAAAAGGAAAAGGGTGGGTGGGAAAAGGAGTGGAACAATTACAAGAGAAAATGAAATGGGGGCCGAGCTTATGATCTGAAATTGTTGAACTCGATATTGAGTCCGGAAGGCTGCAGACTGCCTAATCGGAAGATGAGGAGCTGTTCCTCGAGTTTACGTTGAGCTTCCGTGGGACAATACAAGAGGCCAAGGATGGTGAGGTCCGAATGGGAATGGAGCGGTGAATTAAAATGACAGGCGACCGGAAGCTCGGGGTCACCCTTACGGACTGAACGGAGGTGTTCCGCAAAGCGGTCACCCAATCTGCGTTTGGTCTCCCCAATGTAGAGGAGACCACATCATGAGCAGCGAATACAGTATACTAGATTGCGAGAAGTACAAGTAAATCGCTGTTTCACCTGGAAGGGGTGTTTGGGGCCCTGGACAGTGGGAAGGGGGGAGGTATAGGGGCAGCTGTTACATCTCCTCCGCTTGCACGGGAAGATGCCAGGCGAAGAGGAAGGGCTGTTTGAGGTGATAGAGGAGTGGACTAGGGTGTCTCGGAGGGAGCGGTCCCTGCTGAATGCTGAAAGTGGAGGGGAGGGGAAGATAAGTTTGGTGGTGGGATCACTTTGGAGGTAGCGGAAATGCCGGAGGATGATCCGTTGAATGTGCAGGCTGGTGGGGTGAAAGGTGAGGACAAGGGGAACCCTATCGTGGTTCCAGGAGGGAGGGGCAGGGGTGAGGGCAGAAGTGCGGAAGATAGAACTGACATGGTCGAGGGCAGTGTCAACCACAGTAGAGGGGAATCCTCGGTTGTGGAAAAGGGAAGACATGTCTGAAGCACTGGTGTGGAAGGTGGCGTCGTCGGAGCAGATACGGCGGAGGCGGAGAAACTGGGAGAATGGAATAGAGTCCTTACAGGAAGCGGGGTGGGAGGAAGTGTAGTCCAGGTAGCTGTGGGAGTCAGTGGGCTTGTAGTAAATATTGGTCGATAACCTATCCCCAGAGATGGAGACGGAGAAGTCGAGGAAGGGAAGGGAAGAGTCGAGATGGACCATGTGAAGGTGAGGGAAGGGTGGAAATTGGAGGCAAAGTGAATGAAATTGTCAAGTTCGGGGTGAGAGCAGGAAACGGCACCGGTAGTCATCAATGTATCAGAAAAAGAGGTGAGGGAGGGGACCCGAGTAGGACTGGAACAAAGATTGTTCCACATAGCCCACGAAAAGGCAGGCATAGCAAGGGCCCATGTGGGTACCCATGGCAACACCTTTGATTTGGAGGAAATGAGTGGAGTTAAAGGAGAAGTTTTTCAATGTGAGAACAAGTTCAGCCAGGCGGAGGAGGGTCGTGGTGGATGGTGACTGGTCGGGCCACTGTTCAAGGAAGAGGCGGAGCGCCCTCAGGCCATCCAGGTGGGGGATGGAGGTGTAGAGGGATTGTACGTCCATGGTGAAAAGTAAGCGGTTGGGGCCAGGAAACTGGAAACTGTTAAAGTGGCGGAGGGTGTCCGAAGAGTCGCGGATGTAGGTGGGAAGAGACTGGACAAGAGGAGAAAAGATAGAGTCAAGATAGGAAGAGATAAGTTCCGTAGGGCAAGAACAGGCTGAAACGATGGGTCTACCAGGGCAGTTCTGTTTGTGGATCTTGGGAAGGAGGTAGAAGCGGGCTGTGCGGGGTTGGGGAACTATGAGGTTGGTGGCAGCAGGGGGACGATCTCCAGAGGAGATGAGGTCAGTGACAGTCTTGGAAACGGTGGTTTGATGTTCGGTAGTGGGGTCATGGTCCAGGTGGAGGTAGGAGGAGGTGTCGGAGAGTTGGCGTTCAGCTTCCGCTAGGTAGAGGTCAGTGCGCCAAACAACAACGGCACCACCCTTGTCAGCGGGTTTAATGACAATGTCAGGGTTGGATCTAAGGGAATGGAGTGCTGCAAGTTCAGAGGGAGGTAGGTTGGAGTGAGTGAGGTTGGAGTGAGCGAGGGGAGCAGAGAAATGGAGACGGCCGATGTCACGGCGGCAGTTAGCCTGCCCCTATACCTCCCCCCTTCCCACTGTCCAGGGCCCCAAACACCCCTTCCAGGTGAAACAGCGATTTACTTGTACTTCTTGCAATCAAGTATACTGTATTCGCTGCTCACGATGCGGTCTCCTCTACACTGGGGAGACCAAATGCAGATTGGGTAACAGCTTTGCGGAACACCTCCATTCAGTCCGTAAGGGTGAACCCGAGCTTCCGATCGCCTGTCATTTTAATTCACCGCTCCAATCCCACTCGGACCTCACCGTCCTTGGCCTCTTGTATTGTTCCACGGAAGCTCAACGTAAACTCAAGGAACAGCACCTCATCTTCCGATTAGGCAGTCTGCAGCCTTCCGGACTCAATATCGAGTTCAACAATTACAGATCATAAGCACGGCCCCCATTTCTTTTTCTCTTGTAATTGTTCCACTCCTTCCCCCCCCCCTTTTCCTTTTGTTTCTCTCTCACACCTGGCTGCTATCTTTTGCCCTGCCAGTACACTTTACATCCAATCCCAGCCTATTACCATCTCGTCTAGCTTCTAATCTCTTTCATTTTTTTTGTTTCTTTTATTCTTTTGTCCGATCGCAGCCCTGCCTTCGATCTAGTTTCTTTTCTTTCCAGTTTTGAAGAAGGGTCCAACCCGAAACGTCAACTCAAATTTCTCTCCACGGATGTTGCCTGAGCTGCTGAGTTTCTCCAGCATTTTCTGTTGTTATTTCGGATTTCCAACATCTGCAGTATTTTGCTATACTGCACCTGCATGCTTACCTTCAGCAACTGGTGCACAAGGGCAGCAAGGTAACGTTGCACTTACCCTTTTCCCAATCTACTCCCGGGCAGATAATAATCTGCCTTCCTGTTTTTGCCACCAAAGTGGATAACCTTGCATTATACTGCATCTGCCATGCATCTGCCCAATCACCCAACCTGTCCAAATCATACGGAGGTTTCTCTGCATCCTCCTCACAGCACACACGCCCACCCACCTTTGTGTCATCTGCAAACTTCGAGATATTACATCTTGTTCCCTCGTCTAGATCATTAATATACATTGTGAATAACTGGGGTCCTAACACCGATCCCTATGCTATCCCACTTGTCGTGCCTGCCACTCGGAAAAAGACCCATTTATTCCAACTCTTTGCTTCCTGTCTGCCAACCAGTTCTCTATCCACGTCAGTACCTTACACCCAATCCCATGTGCTTTAACTTTGCACGCTAATCTCTTATGCGGGACCTTATCGAAAGCCTTCTAAAAGTCCAAATACACCACATCCACTGGTTCTCCCTTATCTATTCTACCAGTTGCATCCTCAAAAAATTCCAGTAGATTAGTCAAGCATGGTTTACCCTTTGTAATTCGATGTTGACTTTGTCCGATCCTGTCACTGTGTTCCAAGTACTCTGCTATTACATCTTTTATGATGGACTCGCATTTTTCCCACTACCGATGTCAGGCGTACCAGTCTATAATTTGCCATTTTTCCTCTACCTCCTCTTTTAAGTAGCGGGGTTACATTAGCTACCCTCCAATCCATGGGAACTGTTCCAGATTCTATAGAATTTTAGAAGATGACCAGCACTGCATCTACTATTTCTAGGGCAAATTCCTTAAGTACACTAGGATATAGATTATCAGGCCTTGGGGATTTATTGGCCTTCAATCCCATTAATTTCCCTAACACCATTTCCCTACATATACTGATTTCATTCTGTTCCGCCCTCTTATTGGACCGTATGTTCCCCAACATTTCTGGGAAGTTATTTGTGTCCTCCTTTTTGAAGACAGAGCCAAAGTATGTATTTATTTGTCTGCCATTTCTTTGTTCCCTATTATAAATTCCCCTGATTCTGACTGCAAGGGACCTGTGCTTGACTGCAGCAATCCTTTTCTATTCACATATCTATAGAAGAGTTTACAGTCAGTTTTTATATTCCTTGCAAGCTTACTCTCATAATCTAGTTTCCCCCTCTTAATAAATCCCTTCTTCCTCTTTTGCTGAATCCTAAACTGCACACAATCATCAGGTTTGTTGCTTTTTCTGGCCAATTTTTATGTCCTCTCCTTGGATCTTATGCTATCCCTAATTTCCCTTGTTATCCACAGATGAGTCACCTTTTTTGGTTTACTTTTATGCCAAACAGGGACGAACAAATTCTGTAGTTCATCCATGCGATCTCTAAATGCTTGCCATTGTCTATCCAACTTTAACCATTTAAGTACCGTTCCTCAATTCACCCTACCCGCCACCCGCCTCGTGCCATCGTGGTTTCCTTTATTTAAATTCAGAATCCTAGTCTTCAAGTCAAAAACTACACTCGCCATCTTAATGAAGAATTCTATCATATTATGATCGTTCCTCTCCAAGGGGCATCGCACAACAAGACAGTTAATTAATCATTTCTCATTACATAATACCCAGTATAAGATGGCCTGATCTCTAGTTGGTTCCTCTGCATATTGGTCCAGGAAACCATTCCATATACACACTATGAATTCCTCCTCCACAGTATTGTTACTAATTTGGTTAGCCCAATCTATATGTAGATTAAAGTCACCCATGATAACTGCTGTGCCCTTATTGCACGCTTCTCTAATTTCCCGTTTAATGCCATCTCCAACCTCAGCATTACTGTTTGGGGGTCTGTATACAACTCCCACTAACATTTTCTGCCCCTTGGTATTTCTCAGCTCTAAACATACAGATTCCATATCATCGGAGCTATTATCTTTCCATACTATTGGTTAAATTTCTTCTTTAACCAGCAACGCTACACCACCCCCTTTCTTTTTGCCGCTCTTTCCTGAATATTGAATACCCCTGGATGTTGTATACCCAGCCTTGATCACCCTGGAGCCATGTCTCTGTAATCCCAATTATATCATATCTGTTTACATCTATTTGTGCAGGTAATTCGTCCACCTTAGTATGAATGCTCCTCGCATTAAGATACAAAGCCTTCAGGCTTGTTTTTTTTAGCACTTTTTGAACTTTTAGAATTATTATTTGCTGTGGCCATGTTTGATTTGGATCTTTGATTTCTCTGACAGACACTTTTGCTTTTGTCCTTCCTGAATTTTGCTTCTATCCTTGCTTCACTTTCCTCTGTCTCCTTGCACAGGTTCCCAACCCTCTGCCATTTTAGTTTAAAACCTCCCCAACAGCACTAGCATACACTCCCCCTAGGACATTGGTTCTGGTCCTGCCCAGGTGCAAACCGTTCAGTTTGTACTGGTCCCATCTCCCCCTGAACCTTTTCCAATATCCCAGGAATTTGAATCCCTCCCCCTTGCTCCATTCCTCTAGCCACGTACTCATCTGAAATATCCTTCTATTTCTACTGTGACTAGCTCGGGGCGCTGGTAGCAGTCCTGAGATTACTACCTTTGAGGTCATATTTTTAAATTTACCTCCTAACTCCCTATATTCAGCTTTTAGGACCTCATCGCGTATTTTCACCTATATCGTTTGTACCTATATGCACCCTCCCCCACCATAATGCCCTGCAGCCGCTACGAGACATCCTTGACTCATGAACCAGGGAGGCAACATACCATCCTGGAGTCTCGTTTGCGGCCGCAGAAAGGCCTATCTATTCCACTTACAATAGAATCCCCTATCACTATAGCTCTCCCGCTCTTTTTCCTCCCGTCCTGTGCAGCAGAACCACCCATGGTGCCAAGAAGTTGGCTACTGCTGCCTTCCCCCAGTAAGCAATCTCCCTCAACAATATCCAAAGCGGTATATCTGTTTGAGAGGGGGTTGGCCACAGGGGACCCCTGCACTCCCTCCCTGTGCCTACTACTCTGCCTGTTGATCACCTATTCCCTTCCTACCTGTTCAGACTTTACCTGCGGTGTGACAAATTCATTAAATGTGCTGTGCCCGACGACCTCAGCATCGTGAATGCTCCAGTATATAAAATGTGTTTCCCCTAACCCGGTTAGCATCCACTAATGGGAACAGCCTTTCCCCATCTTGCCAATACAAACCCGTTATAATCTTGTGCACCTCTATCAAATCATCCCTCAACCTCCTTTGCTCTACTGAAAAAAATGTTATTCTAGCTAAGATCTCCCATCCCCGGAACCATTCTGGTAAATCTACTCTGCACTTTCTCAAGTGCCTTCACATCCTTCTAACGTGTGCTGACCGGAACTGGATACAAAACTCCAGTTGTGACCTAACCAGTCCTTTACAATGGTACAACATAACTTCACTACTTTTGCACTCATTACATCTATTTAGTAAGCCCACGATCCGATATGCTTTGTTAACCACTCTCTCAATATGCCCTGCCACCTTCAGGGACCTATTCACATTAACTTCCAGGTCCCTCTGTCCTCATACACTCTTTAAAACATTGCCATTAAGTGTATATTGCCTCTCCCTGTTCTGTCTGCCTAAATGGATCATCTCACACTTCTCTGTATTAAATTCCTTTGGCCTCTTGTCTGCCCATTCTGCTAGACTTTCTATGTCCTATTGCATTCGATAGGTATCATCCTCACTGTTTTTCACACCCACAAGTTTGGTGTCATCGGGAAATGTAGAAATTTTACTCTGTATTACGATATCCAGGTCATTTTTATATATCAAAAAAAGCAGTGGCACAGCAATGAACCTTGGGAAACAGCCAAGGAGTGCTTGATGCTTACACACTTAAGGATTTCTGTCCTGTATTCCTACCATGCTTTACGTGAGATGGTGTGCTTCGTTCTGTAGTTTCATAGGAGCTGTACGCTGATTTAGACACATACTGTATCTCAGTTCACTCTGCTTGATTAATGTCTGTACGTTGAGATTTATATTGCGCCTAACCCCTGTCTACGTGGCCTGTGAGTTTTTGATGGGGCTGTGTTGAAGGTGCTTTATTCTGTTTCTAAACCGTGTTGTACCTGCGCTGACAATGGGTGATGGAACAGTGTCCAGGGAGCTTTATATTATATCTGACCCATCCTGTCCCTTACCTGGGAGTATTTCATGGTACAGTGTAGAGAGAGCTTTACACTGTATGTAATCTATGCTGCACCTGAACTGGGAGTGTTTGATGGGACAGTGTGGAGGTAGTTTTACTCTGCATGTATCTTATGCTGTATATTAACTGCGAGTGTTTGATGGGAGCGTGTAGACGGAGCTTTAAATGTTATGCCCGTGATTTCACCTCTATTATTGCTCCAGCGGCCCAAAACATTGATAGAACTAATGATCCCTCCACATTGCCTCTGACGCCCCTTCCTGTTACAGGTAATAGAGTCGTTTTAGAACACAGAGCTGCTTGTTATATCTTCATCCAAGCACCATTATCTCAAACTGCCTTCTACTGCTAAGGCAAGTCGAGACATAGTGCCTGATATTATGCTAGGGAGAATTTGGCATGGAATAATCAAAAGGTGAACAGTGAATAGTGGATCTTTCTATATGGATATTGGGAGGGAAATGCTTAGGCAATTTTGCGAGGCTTTCCTCCTTGCCTGGGGTCTTAGTACATGGGAACAGGGTCGGAGACAGTTCTTAATATATAACATGTGTTAATTCCCATTGAGACTGCACATCAGGAGCAGGGTATGGTCATGTGACCCTGTGACACATCGACTGGGCGGAGCTCCGGCTGCTTTGTGACATTGTTACTGGCTGCTCTATGATTGGCTCCTGACTCCTTTGTGATGTCACCTGGCGACAGGTTTACACACCTGGTTACCCACCAGTCTGTATTACTGTGGGCGGAGCTGGAGTTGGCAGCAGATATTGTGAGTGAGTTTAGCCCCTATAAATAGGGACAAGGAAAGAAAAGGACAATTTAATAACAAATAAATAATTCAACCAAATGTCGTTAATTGTAAATATATTCAAATTAAATATATTCTTAGTCTAAAATTACTCGCATTTTATTCCGATCACAGTTTATGGAATTAATAATAATCATGTTTATATTGATGGTTTCCTGCAGTCAGCAGTATCTCAGGAAGATGGAGAGAGAGAGAAAGACGTCGAATCATCACAACATTACCTGGGACTGGACAAACGTCATTGGGTTCACAGGACAGAACTGGAGGTATCATGAGCCCCAGCTTCAAAGACCGGATAATACAGAAAGCTTCAGCAATGATAGAAGGATGGGGAACTTTCCTGAAAATCAAATAACCACAGGATTTTGCCAAGATGAGAATCGAAACTGGTATCGGCAGCTATTCAACTTTTGCCATAAGGCTCAGCCTTTGATGCAGCAAATTTGACTGGGATTTGCTCGTGTGCGAAACTTGTCCATAATCACCTGGGAGCGCTTAAGAATTACATGTACGCTGAATTTTATCCTGTAACCATACCGTGCTGTACCTGAGTTGGTTTGCTTCAATGGATAGCGTCAGAAAATGTTACGCTGCATTGAGCACATGCTGTGCCTCAGTTAACAACAGAAAATGCTGGAAAAACTCAGCAGGCCAGGCAACATCCGTGGAGAGAAAATAGAGTCGATGTTTCGGGTCTAACCCTTTTTCAAAACTGTATCTGAGTTGACTGTTCTTGATAAACCAAAATACAGTGAGATTTACACTGTATTTAACCCCTACCGTACATGCCCTGGGAATGTTTGATGGTACAGTAGAACGGAAGCTATACAGTGTATTTCACCAGTGCTGTACCTACCCTGGGAGTGTTTGATTGGACATTGTAGCATGAGCATTGCTCAGTATATAACCCGTGCTGTACGTGCCCTGGGAGTGTTTGATTGGACATTGTAGCAGCAGCTTTACTCAGTATATCATCCGTGCTGTACCTGCCCTGGGAGTATTTGATGGAACAGTGTAGAGGGAGATTTACTCTGTATCTAACGCATGCCACACCACAGTGTTCAGGGAACTTTACCCTATATCTTACCCGTGTGATGCGCCATCAATTACTCAAAAGTCTGAGGTTAAGCGAGTAACAACCAGGCTTTTATTAACTAAAGAATGAAGGTCTAGTCTCGAGTGGTCGACCCGTCCAGAATACTAAGAGACTGGGAGGTAGTCACTTACATACCTGGAATAGTGGGAGGAGTCAGCCGAGGCATGTCCAGACCTGTACCTAGTGGAATACACATACACATACAGACAGGTATAACAGTGGTTTACCACATTCACCCCTTGTTTAAAAATGAGTCCGGCGGGGTGAAGTGTATTTAAAAGTTCGTGTATTGGAGTCTCTCTGGAGGTCTTGTCTGCCGCTGTGATCGACGTGGCGAGGGCAGGGGTGGTGGAGCTTCCGGCATCGCGTCCCGTGTAGGCTGGGTCACTGGAGTGTAGTCTTCGTGGGTGACGGTCCAAGGCGAGCCGGCTGCTGGGGTTGGATATCGGGAGGTGGGGGGGTGTGGTAACGGGCAGTGGGTTACAGTGGTCCCCGAGGGTGTCATGGGGGAGGTTGTAATGGGTATTGGGCTGCAGTGGTCCCCGAGGGTGCGAGTTCTCGTATGGAGACTGTGTCCTCCCGCCCGTCCGGGTAGGCAATGTAAGCGTACTGGGGGTTGGCATGGAGGAGGTCGACCCTCTCGACCAGGGGGTCCGTTTTTTTGTTCCTCATGTGTCTTCTCAGTAGTACCGGCCCTGGGGACGTTAGCCATGGCGGTAATGCTGTCCCCGATGTGGACTTCCTTGGGAAGACAAACATTTTCTCGTGAGGGGTGGCATTGGTGGCAGTGCAGAGCAGTGACCGAATTGGGTGGAGCGCATCGGGGAGCACCTCCTGCCAGCGGGAGGTCGGAAGGCCCCTAGACTTTAAGGCTAGTAGGGCGGCCTTCCAAACTGTTGCATTCTCTCTTTCCACCTGTCTGTTCCCCCGGGGGTTGTAACTGGTGGTCCTGCTTGTGGCTATACCCCTAGCGAGCAGGTACTGGTGGAGTTCGTCGCTCATAAAGATGAGCCCCGGTCGCTATGGATATAGCTGGGGAAACCGAACAGGGTGAAGAGGCTGTTCAGACATTTAATGACCGTGGCACTGGTCATGTCCGGGCAGGGGATAGCGAATGGGAAACGGGAGTACTCATCAATGATGTTGAGGAAGTACACATTGCGGTCGGAGGAGGGGAGAGGCCCTTTAAAATCGACGCTCAGGCGTTCGAAAGGGCGAGTGGCTTTTATCAGGTGGGCTCTGTCTAGTCTATAAAAGTGCGGTTTGCACTCAGCGCAGACTTGGCAGTTCTTCGTCATGGTCCTGACCTCCTCAATGGAGTAAGGCCGGTTGCGGGCCTTAATGAAATGGAAGAACCTGGTGACCCCCGGGTGGCAGAGGTCATTGTGGAGGGCTCTCAGCCTATCCATCTGCGTGCTGGTGCAGGTGCCATGCGATAGGGCATCTGGGGGTTCATTGAGCTTCCCAGGCCGGTACAAGATCTCGTAATTTTAGGTGGAAAGTTCGATTCTCCACCTCAAGATCTTGTCATTTTTGATTTTGCCCCTCTGCTTGTTGTTGAACATAAAAGCAACTGAACGCTGGTCAGTGAGCAGGGTAAATCGTTTTCCGGCCAGGTAGTGCCTCCAATGACGCACAGCCTCCACAATAGCCTGGGCCTCCTTCTCGACCGCGGAGTGTCTGGTCTCCGGGCCCTGGAGGGTTCATGAGAAGAATGCCACAGTTCTCCCCGGCTGATTAAGGGTGGCGGCCAGAGCGAGGTCGGACGCATCGCTTTCCACCTGGAAGGGGATGGATTCGTCCACTGCGTGCATGGTGGCTTTGGCAATGTCCTCCTTGATACGGTGGACGGCCGAGCGGGCCTCTGCCATCAGGGGAAAAGAGGTGGATTTGATCAGCGGACGGGCTTTGTCTGCATAGTAGGTGACCCACTGGGCGTAGTAGGAAAAAAACCCTAGGCACCTCTTCAGAGCTTTTAGGCAGTGGGGCAGTGGGAGTTCCATAAGGGGATGCATCCGGTCCGGGTCGGGACCGATGACCCCGTGTTCCACAACACAGCCAAGGATGGCGAGGCAGTCTGTGCGGAATACGCACTTCTCCTTGTTATATGTCAGGTTCAGGAGTTGGGCGGTGCGGAGGAATTTCTTGAGGTTTGTGTCATGGTCCTGCAAGTCATGACCGCAGATGGTCACATTGTCGAGGTAAGGGAAAGTGGCCTGCAGCGCGTTTTGATCGACCATCCGGTCCATCTCCCTTTGGAAGACGGAGACCCCGTTGGTAACGCCAAAGGGAACCCTAAGGAAGTGATAGAGGCGGCCGTTTGCCTCAAAAGCAGTATACTGGCGGTCTTCGGGGCGGATGGGGAGCTGGTGGTACGCTGATTTCAGGTCAATGGTCGAAAAGACGCGGTACTGTGCGATCTGGTTGACCATGTCAGCTATGCGGGGGAGTGGGTAGGCGTCCAGCAGGGTGTAGCGGTTTATTGTTTGGCTGTAGTCGATGACCAGGCGTTGTTTCTCGCCGGTCTTAGCGACCACAACCTGGGCTCGCCAGGGGCTGGAGCTGCCCTCAATAATCCTCTGCTTCAGGAGCCGCTCCACTTCGGTTTTGATGAAAACCCTGTCCCCGGCACTGTATCGCCTGCTCTTTGTGGCGATGGGCTTACAGTCGGGGGTGAGGTTAGCAAACAGTCGGGGGGGGGTGGGACTCTGAGTGTGGAGAGGTTGCATCTGTTGCACGGCGGGCAATTTGGAGGCTGCTGGCTGCGGACTGTGAGTGGGGGGAGGGGGCCACCGTACGCCATCGTAACGCTTTTGAGGAGGCACTGGAAATCCAACCCCAGTAGAACGGCAGCACAAAGTTGGGGCAGGACCAGGAGTTAAAATTATTGAACACAGTCCCGTCTACTACTAGTTTCACCATGCAGTAGCCGCCAATATCCGCTGACTGGGACTCGGCGGCCATAGAAATCCGCTGGTGCACAGGCAGGCCTGGGAGAGAGCAACGCCGCACTGTGTCAGGGCGGATGAAGCTTTCTGTGCTCCCGGAGTCAAAAAGGCAGTTTATTGCATGGCCGTTTACCTTAACGTCCATTTTGGACCGAGCTAGTTGGCGCGGTCTCGTTTGGTCCAGCGTAACAGAGGCTAGCGTAGGGGTCGGTGTGTCGCTTCGGGTATCAGATGGGGGGGTGTTGGCAGCCTGCTGCATCCCGGCTGGTGTCCAAGATGGCGGCATCCATGATTCCCATGTGGCTGGAGTCGGCCAAGATGGCTGCTGCTGTGGTGGTTCGCACATGGCTGGGGAGGCCCAAAATGGCGGCCCGCATGGCCCACATGCGGCGCTGTTGGGGGCCCAAGATGGCGGCTCGCATGGCCCACACGCAGCGTTGCTGGCGTTCGGGGTGGCTTTGGCCTTGCAGATGCTAGTTCCCGCAGCCCGAGCAGGTCGCATTCTTCGCTGGGCAGCGTGCTCTGGGGTGTTTGACCTGGCCACAGAAGTAGCATTTCTGGCCTTGGGATACTGCTGTCTGGCTTTGGGAGACTGCTGCGGTGGTTGGGCCATTGTTGGGCTGTGGCTGGGGTGGCACGGTGCTATGTGTCTGTCCTACCATGTCCCAGGTTGTCGTTCCCCGTGGCGTCCACGGTGCAGAGGAGTAGGCATCCATGCCCCGGTAGGCTGCGTCCAGCGTTAGTGCAATTTCGGAGGCTTTGTCGAGGGTGAAGTCACTCTGCTCCCGCTACGAAGGCATCCCGGATCAGTTCCTCCATGTACTGAGTGGGTTTTGCCGCCTTACACCCACAGGCCCGCCGAAGCACGGACAGTGCTTGTAGGTATTCCTCAGTCGATTCCCAGGTTGTTGCTTGCGGCTCCCCAGGAGGTGCCTGGTGTAAACGTCGTTCACAGGGCGCGTGTGCTGGGTCTTGAGGAGATGGAGGGCGGCGGTGTATGATGTCGCGTCCCGGATGACTGAGTACACTCGGTGGTTCACCTTGGAGATCAGGACAGACAGGTTGTTCGCATCCGTTACGACCGCAGTGGAGGCAGTCAGGAATGCCTCGAAGCACATGAGCCAGTGAGCAAACTTGGTGGAAGCGTCCACTTCCCGACTGTCCAGGTCCAGGCATGCTGGTGTGAGGATCTTCTCCATTATAAAAAAATTTAGTTAATAAAATTGATGCGCCACCAATTACTCAAAAGACTGAGGTTAAGCGAGTAACAACCAGGCTTTTATTAACTAAAGAATGAAGGTCTAGTCTCGAGTGGTCGACCTGTCCAGAATACTAAGGGACTGGGAGGTCGTCACTTTTATACCTGGAATAGTGGGAGGAGTCAGCCGAGGCATGTCCAGACCTGTACCTAGTGGAATACACATACACATACAGACAGGTATAACAATGGTTTACCACACCGTGCTGTTCCTAACCTGATGATTCAACCGTTTGATACCACTGATGATCCCTCCAATTATTGCCTCTGTTGCTGCTTCTTGTTAAAACGAAAGTCACACCAGGAGCAGAGGCTGGTCATGTGATCCTGGAACACATCGAGTGGGAGGGGCTCCGGCTGCTTTGTGACTTTACTCCAGGCCGCAGTGTGATTGGCTACTGTCTCCTTTGTAATGTCACCTAGAGGGAGGTTTCTGACCCTAGTTGCACACCATCATTGGGATGCCCCTGCGGGCGGAGCTGGATTGGGCAGCAGATATTGTGAGTGATTGTAATGACTAGAAATATACGAAAACAAAAGTATGATTTGACATTAAAGTAAGTAATTCAAACACGTTGTAAATATGATCAAATTAAATATATTAATAATCACCAACACAGTCCCACTGTTTTCCTTTAACAAGTTCTATAATTAAGGTGAATTATATTTATATTAAATGTTTCTTTGATTGCTCAGTATCCCAGAAAAGTGGAGAGAATGAATTCGAATCATCACTACACTAACTGGGACTGGAGAAAGGTCGTTAGGTTGGGTTCAAGACCCCCAGTGTCGAAGACAACAAACGGGAAGCTGCAACAATAATTGGAAATGTAAGAGTTTTACTGAGAATCTCTTCAGTCGATGATTTTACTGAGGTGAGAGTCTAACAAGCTATTGGGAGAAGTTTAGCATTTGGCATAAAATTTGTCCTCTGATACGTTAATTTGACTGGGAATTCTCTGGTACATAAAACTAGCCAACATCTCTAGTTATTGACCCACTCGCTAGAGGGAATCGTATTTCTGTATCAACTCTATCAAACCTCACATAATCTTGAAAACCTCTATTAGGTCACCTCTTAACTTCCCTGTTCCAAGGAGAACAGTACTGACTTTACCAACTTCTCCTCAAAACTGAAGATCCACATCCCTGGTAACATCCTGTTAAAACTCCTCTGTTCTCTTTCCAAGACCTTTATACATTTCCTGAAGGGTGGTGCTCGGAATTGTCAACAATGCTCCCGCTGATGCTTTACCAGTGCTTTATAAAGTTCTAGCATTATCGCTTTGCTGTTCTATTCCATCTGTCTATTTATAAACCCAAGTAAATCATTTGATTTTTTAACAGACTTGTCAACTTATCCTGCCACATTTAAGGGTTTGTGTATACAGACCTCAAGGTTTCTCTGAACATTTACAATTTTCAAAATTGTGCCATGTATAGGATACTGTCTTTCCATTTAAGTCCTCCCAAAGCATTTAATCATAATAGCCTAATGGAATGCTGGAATTTATATCTGGAGCACGACCATCTAAAGGGCAGAAGTTATGATACAGCTTTAAAAAGCCCCAGTTAAAAAGTGTTCAATTCTGGTCATCACACCTTAGGAAGGATGCATTAGCCTTGGATGGCATGCAGCGTAGATTTACCAGAATGATACATAGATTCCATGGTTTAAATTATGAGGAGAGATTATGCAAACTAGGGTTGTCTTCCCAGGAATTTCAAAGCATAAGGGTTCATTTGATTGAACTATTCAAGATATTAAGGGGAACTGATAGGGTAGATAGAGAAAAACTATTTCCAATGGTTGGCAAGTCTAGGATGAGCGGGTAGAGTCTAAAAAATAGAGCCAGTCCTTTCAGGAGTGAAGTTAGGAAACATTTCTACATGAAATGGGAGGTAGAATTTTATAACTCACTTCCGTAAACATTAGTGAATGCTGAGTCAATTGTGAATTTTAAATCCTGAGAGTGACTCAAGGATTAACCTAAGTGACATAAGGATAAGGGATATAAACGGAGTTGGGTCACAGATCAGCCATGATCTAACTAAAAAGTGGAACAGGCTCTCTCGGGTAAATGGCTTTCTCCTGTTCCTATGATGAGTGTGAAATGATCGTGTTTCAAGTTGCTACACGCAACTGGAGATGAGAATCGGGATTTACAAGCAACGCCAGAAAAGAGACCTGAACCCTAAACCAGTAGATTAAAAGTCTGATGCTCTCCTGACTGAGCTATCCGGGCTCTGCCTGCGACCGCCCATACAATGACTTTCATTGGCTCGCACACTGTATTACAAACTCAACCAATTGCATTTGCTTCTCCAGTAATCCCGCCTATACAGCGCATTTCTCTCACAAATGCAGACTGACTGACCCCCACCGGCTTCAATTCACGATCAGTATCTCTCCCACAAAGGACACACTCTTTAGCACTGACACTGAGGAACTAGTGAGAAAGACCTTACAGCAAGGTTCTGTTTATTGTGAAAAAGCAAAGAAAATATTGTCACGGAATTATCCAGATTCCAATCAATGCTAAAAAAATTCTGACCTGACGTGATTTGAACACCCAGCCTTCCGATCTGGAATCATACGTGCTACCGTTGCGCCATGAGGTCATAACACTGCGCAGACATAAAGCAGTAAACTGCTTAGAATACTCAACGGGTAGCCCAGTTTCCGATAAACAATTAAACTTTTGGCGTGTAGACAGTAGTTAGAACTATAAATATAAACTGTGGGTTTGTATATAGAATCCTAGAAACTCACAGCACAGAAGGAGGACATTCGGCCTGTCATGCCTGTGCTGGCTTAGAAAGAGCAGCCGTGCTGTATTTCCATAGTAGTCCTCCCAAAGTGCATCACTTCACACTTCTCCACATTGAAGTCCATCTGCCATGCTTCTGCCCATTTCAACATCCTGTCTGTGTCATCCTGAAATCGACAACTATGCTCATCATCATCTATTAAGGTGCCAATTTCGTGAAATTTGCAAACCTTATAATGCTGCTCGAGTCAATTTCGTTTATTAAAGTTGCAAGGAGTGGGGATCACCATTGCAAACCCCCTCCCCGTCTGAAAAACGCCCATCCATCACCACCCTTTACTTCCTGTCACTGAGCCAATTCCGTATCCATACCATCACTTTTCCCTTACTTCCATTGGCTTCCATCTTCTTAACAAGCATCCCCTCTGTGTGTGATATTTATATAGAAAGTTAGTGTTTATGTGATGACTATGATGCATTATCTGTGGGCCAGTTTCAAGTTTATTTTTGTAAAATGATAAATCTTGTTATAAAAATATAAATATATATAATTGCATCTGTGATTTATCTAACTGTACTTGGGTGTATCTGTGTGCTGGTTATAAATATATGTCTGTGTATCTTTTTGTTATTTATCATTGTTTTTGTTTGTGTGTCTGCCTATGTTATGTATAAATATATTTGTGTGTAATTTATAAGTACCATATTGAGAAATAAATATATGCAAAATACATTTGGAATGAAGGCAGATGTCCGCCAATAAAGGAATAAATACTCCAGGTACATGGGAAAACATTTCTAACTTTTGAAACATTTGTAACCAGCATTTACATGTAAAATAATCAGAATAAATTTGAATCCAAAATGGATAGACCCAATTATATATAAAATTATTGCAATGATTTAAATCCGTTTTCATTGCTGATCTAGTAGTTAGTATTCTGTGCTTTCATTGTCGGGGCCTGTTATTATTTGCATGCTTCTGATCAAAGAAAAAAGCCTATTGTTTCAATCACCATTAATTAACAGATGACCTTCTTTTGCAGAATGAAATAAATGATGACTAACCAAGAGTCGATACTTCAATATTTTTCTGTGGTGAACTGCTAAGCACATCTCATTTCACACACAGGAATCTGGTTTAAAATGTTCATTGCTTCTGACACCAGGAATCTGGTGCAACTTTTGTTAAACTTAACGGGACGGTAATTTCTCAGACAATAATATTCTCTGACACGAGGTTCCCGCCCGAGCCCAGGACATTCCGCGAGGGAGGCGAAGATGATAACCACTCCAGTCTGGAAACCAATGCCTCACCGCACACACACTGTTCAGCGAGATGCTCAATTCCTCTTTCTGCAAATTCATCGCCAGTGCACTCACAATCCCAGCGTGCTAATTTTCAGATTTATATCAGTAACCCTTTTAAATTAAGTCATGTCACCGTGAACCAGCTCTCCTGCTAGCGGTGCGGTCTCCCTTCCAGCCATTCCATGCCTTGATTGTTCCAAAGTATTCTGATTGTCAACGAGCTGGAATGTTAACTCTGTTTCTCTCTCCACAGATGCTGCCTGACCTGCTGGATATGATGAAGGAGTTAGATGAAGTAGGGTGGGAGGAGGCTTATGAGGAGACTGAAAACACGGGCATGGAGCTGTTGGGTTGAATGGCCTTTTCCCCTGCTGTAAATACTGTATAATACTGTGTGATACAGCACAGATACTCCCTCCTGCACACTTCATCTACTTGAGTGATTTTAAAGTGGTTCCGGACTTCAATTGATCATATTTACTGCCGGTTCGCTGCTGTCGTAGACCAATTTCACTCAATGATCTTCTGCCATGGAGATGAGAGTGCTGGACCTAAGTCAAAGCTAGTCTTAACCGAACATCTGTTGTTGTATTGTCTTGTGGGTTGTTTGGTATTTTTCCACTTTTTTAATTCAAAGTTATGAAAGTTATGAATTCGGTTGTTGAATACAATGATCACAAATCCTCAATGACCAACAATGAACATTTTCTCAGTTTTCAACTCACATTCTCCAATTAGTTTTCTAAATGCCATGAAAATATTCAATCCACTTTTATATTTATGGTAATTATAAGCCAAGTTACTCTCTCATCCTTAATCGAATAACATTCCAGGTGAAGTGGGTCTATATCAATGATCTCTTTGAAGGCTTGTGCGTGAGGAAGATTATTTATGCTTTTGTGGCACTGACACTTAACACATAAACTTCAGTAATATTGGGCACATGCATTTGGTGTAAGTGTTTTGTTGGGCTGCGGGGGTCGAGTGACTCAGCCACGGATTATTACTCAAGTGCGTGAAGTTCGCGTAGATATTAATTTCGCCCTAACTCGCATCAAGCCCCGTTCACCTATCGTGACTCTGCTCGCTGACCTACAGTGTCTCCTGGTTAAGCAATGCCTCGATATCAAAATTCTCATCCTCGTTTTCAAAGTCCATATTAAATTGCCTTCTCAAATTTACTATTTAATCTGCTTTCAATGCCCTCTCACGCAGTGCACGCTCTCTCCCCCAGATCGTAACAACTCGCTCTGAGTAAAGAACAATCTCCTCTCACCACTTTACCAATTATCTGAAATCAGTGTCCTTTTGTTACCGACCCTCTTGTCAGTGGAAACAGTTTCACCCTCTCTGCTCTAATACCCCGCCACCCCCACACCGCCCATAATTTTGAACACCTCTATTAAATCTCTGCTTAACCTTCTTCACTCTAAAGAGAACAATCCCAGCTTCGATAGTCTCTCCATATAACTGAATTCCCTCATCCCTGTACATGATGCAAGGTGGAGGATTGGAAAATATTGCTAGTTGGGAGTGTTAAATTTCGAAAGGACACAAAACAGAAAACACAGTCGCCAGCTTTGTGAATCTTTCGATCCGCTCCAGGAAATAGAATCAGAGGAGAATGAAGGGCGAACCGTTCGATTGACCAGAGGCGGTCAACACTCCGTTCCCTGGTTTCAGATGCTGGAACATTTTCTCTGATGACATTAACTGCTCTGAGACATTTAAAGGATGCTCGTTACTGCAGATCAGGAAATCAAATGCAACATTGGGTTTGGGACAATCAGAGTACTTCGGAACAAACAAGGCACCAAAAGGCTGGAAGGGAGACTGCACTCATTGCAGGAGAGCTGGTTTGCGGTGACATGGGTGTGTCTGCAGCGTGCGGGACCAGACAGTCTCTGTGTGTCCACAATGAATGTCCCATTCTTTAATTTGGAAATGTAAAAGTGATAGTGGGCAATCGCTATTCTGGTCGCAGCAATCTAAAACTTTTAAACCGCTGACACCCTGGTTTAGCGAATCTTGAAAAATGCGTCCGGTCGTCTCTGTGGCGCTATCGGTTAGCACTCATATGAGCCTGTATGATTTAGTCTCTACATGAAAAAACAGTAACCAGAACCTTTCTTTTCTTGATTAGCTTTGAGTTCAAAATAAAATTCACAATGTGAAATCATTTCTGCACAGTACCTTGGTTCGACCCCACCCACGGATGGCAATTTCACCTTTTTTCCCCATTCTGATTCATTGCTTTACAGTTCAATGTTGTCAATGTGCGCTTTGGCTGGAGGAAAATATTCCGCACATTGCCAGCTGCGCTGTTATCCAGTAAACCCCACAATAATACTTTAATGAGTACTCATTTCAAATCAAATGATAAAAACATGCAGATGGATCATGTTCCTCCATCCAACCCGTTAGCTATATATTAAGTTATTGGGTACAAATAAACCGATGGTAATGGATTCTGTATCTACATATATAGAACTGGAACACGCCATCACACCATGTGAGGCTACATTGAATGTGTGGCAATTGTGTAGCTGATATTAGGGAAAACAATTTAAAACAGGCTGGGCCATTTTAGTGATAATTTAGCTGCATCTAATAACTGTATTTTTTCAATGTAAAACTGTGGTCTGAAAGCAGGTACATGCGAGCATGATGCAATATTTGTGTAGGCATCATGCTCTGGAACTCCCTGCCTAAACCCTTCCACCTTTACCAATCCGTCACCTCCTTTCGGGCCCTCCTCAAAACCAAAGGCTTTGAACAGTTTGGGTCACCTCTCTTAATAGTTCCATATTTGTATAATGTAATGAGCTAAAGCTGACGCCAAGCAAAGTGGCATAAAACACTAAATATAAGGATGAGCTCACAAAAATCAGGTGTAGTACGGGTCTGGTCAAGGTTAAACTCCTCCTTTCTCAGTAAATAGAGGATGATGAGACTCAACAGGAGTCAGACACCAGAAAGTTTAATAAAAAGTACGACAAAAGACACAAATACAAGTAACATCTATTTTCAAATCTTATCAATGCATATTTTTTTTCACTTTATATAAAAGCTGACTGCTATGACTTTGAAAATGAGCACCATATGTTTTGTGTTCACTAGTGACTTGTATTCCTATGCTTCCCTTCAAGTTTGCAATTCACTTTGTATTGGATATGGAAGAGACTCGCATTTCAAGACGAGAGGTCAATGCACCACGTGTAATGCTAGCGAATTGTATAATGACACATGTAATTTGTCCAACACCTGTGCTAGCAGACCCTTTCATTGCCTTTCAGCGGGTAGATTGATGACAGAATTTGCAGAATTGGGCAACAAAAATACTCCAGCGTCATTGAAAGTTATCGATCATTTTTCTAAGTAAGGGTCCTGTGCACAATGATCAAGTGAAAAAAAGTTTATCCATTTTATCCCTATTAATTCATTTCATAATTCTAAAAACCTCAATGAAATCCGCACTTAACCTCCTGTATTCCAAGGAATACAAGCCAGTTTATGCAATCTCGCCTCATAATCTAACCATTGGACCCTGGAAACATTCTGGTGGATCTGTGCTGCACTGCTTCCGAGGCCAATGTCTATCCTTTCTGAGCTGCCGTGCCCAGAACTGTACAGAGTCCTCCAGAGGTGGTCTAACAAGGACTTTGTACAGTTGTAGCAACACTTTCTCCGCTTTGTATAACTGCCTCTGTAACAGATTATACAGCTCGTCTGATTGGATTGTTTATACCAACAGGGCAATATAAGGACTTGTTTGAACAGAATAAACTGTTTAAAAATTTCGATTTGGAATCAATTCCACAAATTAATTTTTTTAAGAAATAGTATAAGAATCTTGGTATCCAGTTTTAGTGTCATTGGATCAGGGAACTTCGTCAGTCACCACACACTGTGCATCGACACTGCAGAGGCTCCAGCACCTCTGACAATATTGTTTTTCCAAACTCTCAGTTATCAAAATGGAATTTGATAATTACTTGAAAGGGGAAAAAGTGCTGGGCTGTGGGGAAAGAGCAGGGGAGTGGGATTAATTGGAGAGCTCTTTCAAAGAGCTGGCACAGGCAGGATTTGTGAATTGCCTCCTTCTGTGCTGTGTCATTCTATGATTTTACTACATTCTCTACAGCCTTCCTGAGTAGAGCATTTAGAAACACAGAAACATAGAAGATAGGAGCAGGAGTAGGCCATTCGGCTCCTCGAGCCTGCTCTGCCATTCAATGCGATCATGGCTGATCACCCAAATTCAGTACCCTGTTCCTGCCTTCTCTCCATATCCCTTGATCCCTTTAGCCTTAAGACATATATCCAACTCCTTCTTGAGTATATTTAATGAACTGGCCTCTACTGCCTTCTTTGGTAGAGAATTCCACAGGTTCACCACCTTCTGGGTGAAGAAATTCCTCCTCATCACTCTCCTAAATGGCTTACCCCTGATCTTTAGACTGTGACCCCTGGCTTTGGACTCCCCGACCATCAGGAACATCCTTTCTGCATCTAGTCTGTTTAGTCCTGTTAGAATTTTATAAGTTTCGACGAGATCCCCTCTCATTCTTCTAAACTCCAGCGAGAACTAGCCCAATCGAAACAATCTCTCCTCATACGTCATTCCTGCCATCCCAAGTTTCAGACTGGTGAATCATTGCTGCACTCCTTCCATGGCAAGCACATTCTTCCTCAGATAAGGTGACCAGAACTGCACACAATACTCAAGATGTGGCCTCACCAAGGCCCTGTGCAACTGCAGCAAGACATCCTTTTTCCTGTACTCAAACCCTCTCGCTACGAAGGCCAACATACCATTTGTCTTCTTACCTGCCTGCTGCACCTGCATGCTTACTTTCAGCGACTGGTGCACAAGGACGCCCAGGTCTCTTTGCACTTCCCCTTCTCCCAATCTATTGCCATTTAGATAATAATCTGCCTACCAGTTTTTGACATCAAAGTGGATAACCTCGCATTTATCCATGTTATATTGCATCTGCCATGCTTCTGCCCAATCACGCAACCTGTCCAAATCATACTGGAGTTTCTCGGCACCGAAATGGTGTTTCTGTAAAAATTATTCCTGAAGTGCAGCACGGCTAGTTATGTTCCTAAAATCATTCTTGCTGCCTTATTTCCATAGTGCAGCGGTTATCATATTTGCTTAACACAGGAAAAGTCTCTATTTTGGAACTGGAGAGAATTATTTTGAGAATTTGTTTAATTACATATTAGGAACATAAAATAATTCACATTTGTGTTTAGATATTGACACAACAAAATATTTCACAGCTGTGTTCCATTTGATGTTTCTCAGTTCGGTTCTGTACAAATTCAAACTCTACCGTGAGTCTGTATTTCTGTATGTAGTGTCGCTGCAACTATAGAAAACCCTTGATAGACCCGGAGCACTGTGAGCAGTTCTGGGCGCAGCATCTTAGGAAGGATATATTGGAATGGGAGGGATTGCAGCGTAGGTTTACTACAATTATACCCGGACTTCAAGGGTTAAGTTAAGAGCAGAGATTTCACAAATTAGGGTTGTATTCAATAGAGTTTAAAAGGTTAAGGGGTGACCTGATCGAATTTTCAAGATATTAAGGGGAACAAACAGGGTATATAGAGAGAAACTATTTCTGCTGGTTGTGGATTCAAGGAGTAGGGGGCATAGTCTAAAAAATATAGACAGACATTTCAGGAGTGAAATTAGGAAACACGTCTACACACAAAGGGTGGTAGAATTTTGGAACTCCACAAATGGAAATTGATGCTAGATCAATTGTTAAGTTTAAATCTGAGATTGATAGTTTTTTGTTAACTAAATGTATGAAGCGATATGAAAGCGGATATATTGAGTAAGGTCGCTGATCAGCCATGATCTCTTGGAATGACGGAACAGGCCCGAGGGGCTGAATGGCCTCCTCCTGTTCCTATGTTCCGATGCTCTCTCACTCACTCCCATCACCAGTACTGATGGTGCAGAAAGCCCCTCTCAAAGTTGCATATTCCGGCTGATATCCGTTGAATTGTGAGAGATGATTCAAGGATCTTGCAGCGCTGCCTCAGTCAACAACAGCCGTTCTAAGCCGCATTTCAAACCCGGGAAAAACCGCATCAATGTTTCGCTCTTCCCCAGCTCCAGAGTGAGTGAGGCCGGGAAACAGAGCAACATTCTGGTCCCACACTCTCCAATCACCCACTGCCAGTGGAAAGCGGCGAATGCAGTGGGTTACTGCCCATCCCCAGAATGCAATCTGCCATGGCCATGACCAAATCTCCCCGTCCACCCAGCTCAGGCTTCCAAAAAGACGGGGAGATTATATCCAGGTCACTCAGCCTTTAAGTAGCATTTACAGATACCGCAGTGAGGAAACTTTCTTGGGGCCTCAATGGGGAAACCCCGGGCATAAACCATTTGAGGGAACATGCTCCACATGAACGTTTCGTCTCGTGTGAAAGGGGTTAGAATCCTTTTAGATTTAACAACGGCTGCAGCAGATTCCAGGTTTCATATGCACTGAACATTTTTAACCAAACTCTTAAAATACAGTGCACAAAACGGGGAGGTTAAATGTTCAGGACATGCAGAGCAGAAAAGCCATTACATTTTCAGTGTCACTCGTCAAACATATGAGCATTTCGTTCAGTTAGCAACAAAATGATGGATATTAACATAATTATTCACAGTCTCACAGAGTGGCTCACGATAATGCTTAAAGACTTACGCAGGCGACATTGTAATTGAAAACAATGCAATGGCAGACATGCTAAACAATTACAATGTATCGGACTTCAAAGTAGAGGACAAGGATAAACTAATAGAGACAAGGAGAAAAAGAAAACTAAATCATACAGAGGGATTTACTAGATTTAATACAACGACATCCTGCAGGCATTTGACAAGGTTCCTCACAAGAGACTGTTAGCAAAAACCAAAGTGCATGGAATTTGAGGCAACGTATTGACACGGGTAGGGAATTGGTTAGGAGGTAGGAGACACAGAGTATGGATAAATGGTATGTTCTCCAATTGGCAGGATGTGACTAGTGGTGTCACCCTGGGAGCTGGACTGGGGCGTCAGCTTTTCACTATATTGATAAATGACTTAGATGAAGGGATAGAGAACCGGATATCCAGGTTTGCTGATGGCACTAAGTTGGGAGTACAGTAAGCAGTGTAGCCGGGAGCAGTGAATTGTAAAAGGGCATTGATGGATTATGTGAGTGGGCAAAACTGTGAATAATGGAGATCAATGTGGGGAAGTGTCTGATCATCCACTTTGGACCTCAGAAAGATATTGTGTATTGAGATACAGTGTAGCTATATATATAAAAGAATCCTGGTGTCTGTCTGTGTGTCTGTCTGTCTGTGTGTCTTACTGTGTGTATGTCCGGGCTTCACTCAAAGATTATAGTGCGTAACTACACATATGTTATATCACAAGAAAGGTTATGATTAGGGGAGTGTCATAGGTATATTTACTTTTTGGTCAGACAAACATTGTTCGGACAGTATACAAAAACTTTCAAAAAACGGACAAAATCCGCTCATTAGCGGTTGACAAATCCTACCGCTCATTAGCGTTGAATGACGTGATGGTTGACCAATCCTATGGGGGCATGGGGGGCGTTTCATGGCATTTGTGGGCGGGGCCTAATCCTTCAAACTGCCGTTAGGCGGGAGCGGGAGCTGAGCTGAGGTGAGTGGCGGCCATTAAAGACCGGCCGGGCCTGAAGCTAAAAGAAAGGTAATGGAGGTGAGGAAATTGTTGATTCATTTGTATTGATTCAGGAATTTCTCTCTCTCTCTCTCTCCTTCCCCCTCTCTCTCTCTCTCTCTCTCCTTCCCCTCCTCTCTCTCTCTTTCTCTCTCTCTCCCGAAGCAGGAGCACAGCTGAGGTAGGTTACGGCCCGAGAGCCCGGCCATGCCTGAAGTGCTAGGCTGTGCATGGCCATCGTGGCCTGCCTCTATGTCCTTCCCCTCCTCTCTCTCTCTCTCTCTCTCATTCCCCACCTCTCTCTCGCTCTCTCTCCTTCTACCCCCCTCTCTCTCTCTCTCTCTCCTTCCCCCCCTCTCACATCTCTCTCTCTCCCGAAGTGAGAGGTCAGCTGAGGTAAGTCACGGCCCGAGAGCCCGGCCAGGCCTGAAGCGCTAGGCCACGCACGGCCTCTGCGGCTGGGCTCAATTTTCCAAGCCCTTCCCCGGGTGTGAAATTAAATGGGGTCCGCCCTTCTACACCCGCAAAATCTCCCTCCAGCTCTCAACTGTCAGCGGGGGAGAGGCTGCTTTAAATTAGATCATTCACTCAGTCGCGTCTCTTTTCATCTCTTTTTTTTTCTTTTCTCTGGCTGGCTGCGTGGGAAAACAGAGAACCACGCAGCCTGAGAGACAGCGAGCAGCGGCGGGGGCTCCGTCTCAGCGGATCATGCACTCATCAGGGGTCGGGCAGCAACACATTGACAGGAGGAGCGGCGGCACTCTCTCTCCTTCCACCCCCTCTCACTCTCTCTCTCCTTCCCCCACTCTCTCTCTCTCCCCTTCCCTCTCTCTCTTGCTCTACTTTCCCCCCTCTCTCTTTCTCTCCTTCCCCCCCTCTTTCTCACTCTCTCTTTCCCCCCCTCTCTCTCTCTCTCTCTCTCCCGAAGCGGGAGCACAGCTGAGGTAGGTCACGGCCCGAGAGCCCGGCCAGGCCTGAAGCGCTAGGCCATGCATGGCCTCCAGGGCTGGGCTCAGTTTTCCAAGCCCTTCCCCGGATGGGAAATTAAATGGGGTCCGCCCTTCTACACTCGCAAAATCTCCCTCCGGCTCTCACCTTTTAGCGGGGGAGAGGCTGCTTTAAATTAGATCATTCACTCAGTCGCGTCTCTTTTCATCTCTTTTGTTTTACTTTTCTCTGGCTGGCTGCGTGGGAAAACAGAGAACCACACGGCCTGAGAGACAGCGAGCAGCGGCGGGGGCTCTGTCTCACCGGATCGTGTGCTCATCAGGGGTCGGCCCACAACACATCAACCGGAGGAGCGGCGGCACTCTCTCTCCTTCCACCCCCCTCTCGCTCTCTCTCTCCTTCCCCCGCTCTCTCTCTCTCCTTCCCTCTCTCTCTTGCTCTACTTTCCCCCTCTCTCTTTCTCTCCTTCCCCCCCTCTCTTTCTCTCTCTCTCTTTCCCCCCTCCCTCTCTCTGTCTCTCTCCTTCCCCCCTCTCTCTCACTCTCTCTCTCTCCTTCCCCTCCTCTCTCTCTCTCTCTCTCTCCCGAAGCGGGAGCACAGCTGAGGTAGGTTACGGCCCGAGAGCCCGGCCGGGCCTGAAGTGCTAGGCTGCGCATGGCCATCGCGGCCTGCCTCGATGTCCTTCGCCCCCTCCCTCTCTCTCTCCTTCCCCACCTCTCTCTCTCTCTCTCTCTCTCCTTCCCCCCCTCTCTCTCTCTCTCTCTCCTTCCCCCCCCTCTCACTCCCTCTCTCTCTCCCGAAGTGAGAGCTCAGCTGAGGTAAGTCACGGCCCGAGAGCCCGGCCAGGCCTGAAGCGCTAGGCCATGCATGGCCTCCACGGCTGGGCTCAATTTTCCAAGCCCTTCCCCGGGTGGGAAATTAAATGGGGTCCGCCCTTCTTCACCCGCAAAATCTCCGTCCGGCTCTCATCTTTTAGCGGGGGAGAGGCTGCTTTAAATTAGATCATTCACTCAGTCGCATCTCTTTTCATCTCTTTTGTTTTCCTTTTCTCTGGCTGGCTGCGCGGGAAAACAGAGAACCACGCGGCCTGAGAAACAGCGAGCAGCGGCGGGGGCTCCGTCTCAGCGGATCGTGCGCTCATCAGGGGTCGGCCCGCAACACATCAACCGGAGGAGCGGCAGCACTCTCTCTCCTTCCACCCCCTCTCGCTCTCTCTCTCCTTCCCCGCTCTCTCTCTCTCCTTCCCTCTCTCTCTTGCTCTACCTTCCCCCCTCTTTCTCTCTCTCTCTCTTTCCCCCCTCTCTCTCTGTCTCTCTCTCCTTCCCCCTCTCTCTCGCTCTCCTTCCCCCCTCTCTCTCTCTCCTTCCCCCTCTGTCTCTCTCTCCTTCCCTCTCTCTCCCTCTCCTTCCCCCCTCTCT
Organism: Somniosus microcephalus; assembly: GCF_052327205.1. Lineage (NCBI taxonomy): Eukaryota > Metazoa > Chordata > Chondrichthyes > Squaliformes > Somniosidae > Somniosus > Somniosus microcephalus. The sequence goes on along the minus strand of NW_028225180.1, from coordinate 44,440,486 downwards.
CTCTCTCTCTCTCTCTCCTTCCCCCCTGTCTCTCGCTCTCTCTTTCCCCCCTCTCTCTCTCTCTCCTCCCCTGTCTCTCTCTCTCCTTTCCACCCCCTCACTCTCTCTCCTCCCCCTCTCTCTCTCTCCTTCCCCCTCTCTCTCGTTTTTCTCTCTCTCTCTCCTTCCCTCTCTCTCTCTCTCCTTCACTCTATCTCTCTCTGCTTCCCTCTCTCTCTCTCTCCTTCCCTCTCTCTCTCTCCTTCCCTCTCTCTCTCTCTCTCTCACTCGCCTTCCCTCTCTCTCTTTCCTTCCCCCTCTCCCTCTCTCTCTCCTTCCCCCTCTCTCTCTCTCCTTCCCCCTCTCTCTCTCTCCTTCCCCCTCTGTCTCTCTCTCCTTCCCTCTCTCTCCCTCTCCCTCCCCCCTCTCTCTCTCTCTCTCTCTCTCTCCTTCCACCCTCTCTCTCGCTCTCTCTTTCCCCCCTCTCTCTCTCTCTCCTCCCCTGTCTCTCTCTCTCCTTTCCACCCCCTGACTCTCTCTCCTCCCCCTCTCTCTCTCTCCTTCCCCCTCTCTCTCTCTCTCTCTCCTTCCCCCCTCTCTCTCTCTCTCTCCTTCCCCCCTCTCTCTCTCCTTCCCTCTCTCTCTCTCTCCTTCCCCCCTCTCTCTCTCTCCTTCCCCCCTCTCTCTCTCTCCTTCCCCCCTCACTCTCTCTCTCCTTCCCCCCTCTCTCTCTCTCTCTCTCCTTCCCCCCTCTCTCTCTCTCTCTCCTTCCCTCCCTCTCTCTCCCTCCTTCCCCCCTCTCTCTCTCTCCTTCCCCCTCTCTCTGTCTCCTTCCCCCCTCTCTCTCTCCTTCCCCCTCTCTCCCTCTCCTTCCCCCTCTCTCTCTCTCTTCCCCCTCTCTCTCGTTTTTCTCTCTCTCTCTCCTTCCCTCTCTCTCTCTCCTTCACTCTATCTCTCTCTGCTTCCCTCTCTCTCTCTCCTTCCCTCTCTCTCTCTCCTTCCCTCTCTTTCTCTCTCTCTCTCACTCGCCTTCCCTCTCTCTCTTTCCTTCCCCCTCTCCCTCTCTCTCTCCTTCCCCCTCTCTCTCTCTCCTTCACTCTCTCTCTCTCTCTCTCTCTCTCCTTTCCAATCTCTCTCTCTGCTTCCCCCACACAGACAGACAGACAGACGGACAGATGGACAGACTCATTGACATATATAGATAAAAATTATTTCTACTTTTTTCATAACAACATGCCCTCAAATAACCCTCGGCACCGCCGGGCAATTCAGCTAGTAAAGTATATAAAGATACAATGTATTTTCTAAAACATTGTGTTAGAGAATGAGTTTTTCTGAGAAATAGCCAATCCTGTTAAACTTAACAAAAATTGCCCCATATTCCTGGAGTCATAAGCACAGAACATTTCAAACCAGGATCCAAAATATAGCATTGAAAGGCAATAAGGATTAATGTTCATCACATGCAAAGCGCAAAATAAGCTATTGAAGCTTGGACTATCCCTTAATAACCATGTTAGCATTTCTTTCATTTTGCAAAAGAACATTATTGGGTAATTAATGGGGATTAAAACTGTTTTTCACACAGAGACACGTAATTAATTTTCAAAGGTTCTGAATCAAAAACTGTTTTAAGAATTAATCCCATCACCAGTAATTGAACAGGAGTTGTAGCGGTAAGAGCACCAATGACGAACAGCTAGACTACCAGGGAATGGTGCAAGGAATAACTGGGATAATTCTAAATATTATTGAGTCTATCTGTCTTGGATGCAAACTGATTTTTAAATTGTTTTAAACATAAATGGCTTTCATGATTCTGCTGCTTGCAAATGTATTTACATGTATCTGTAACATTTATTCATTTATTGGGGGGGGATCTGTCTTCATTCCAAATGTATTTTGCAAGCTGTTGGGAACTGGAACGCTCTACCTGAACAGGTGGTGGAAGCTGAATCCATCAATAATTTTAAAGGGAGTTGCACAGGTTCTGTAAGGGTGCCAGTCAGTTCCTTCTGTAACCTCTAGATGGCACCTTCACTTGTTTGTTCCTCTTTTGTAGGACCAAAATAAATTGAACAAATAAACTGTAACTAAAATTCTAATAATACTTTAAATAAAGCTTAACAAATCAAATTAAAATTTGGTCACAATCCAATTATGCACTCCAGTCCCCGCGGCGCCCACCGGTCACGGAAGTGCTCGAGTGCGCCGGCGGACACCGCGTGCTCCATCTCCAGGGCCACCCGGGCGCGAACATGGCCGCGGAAGAGAGGGAGGCAATCTGGCTGGATGACCCCCTCGACCGCCCGCTGCCTGCACCAATTAATGGCTTTTTTTGCCAGGCCCAGGAGCAGACCCACGAGGAGGTCCTCCAGCCTGCCCGCTCCCCTCCCCACCGGGTGACCGTAGATCAAGAGCGTGGGACTGAAGTGCAACCAAAAATCAAGGAGCAGCCCCTTCAAATAATGGAAGAGGGGCTGCAACCTCACACATTGAACATAAACATGGAAAACGGACTCCTCCAGACCGCAAAACAAACAGGCGGTCTGGGTGTCCGTGAATCTATTTAACAATATATTGCACGGGACTGCTCCGTGCAACGCCCTCCAGGCCAAGTCCCCAATAGAACAAGGGAGGACTCCCGCATAGAGAGCCCTCCATTGGGGACCTCCGCCTCCGCCGGAAGGCAAAACGGCACGCCACGGCATGTCCGGACGGCAGGCGAAGATGACAAAGTGCAAGGTGTGCAGGAGCAGCCCGTACAGGAAACCCCTCCGTGCGGAATGAAAAGGCACGGAGCGCATCTCCTCGAGACGGCTCAAGTTGTGAGGCGCCGTTCCCCGAGGGGGGTTTCGGGGCAGGGCGCCGATAAGGAATTCCGTCCGAACGGGGGAAAGCTCGGACGTATCACCCCACGCGCTTGAGCCACCTCGATACACCTCGTGGCGCCGGGGAGCAGCGTCGCTTTCACCGCCTCGATGGCATCGACCGCGAGCCGGACATTGTCCCAAGACATGCGCCGCGCCAACTCCTCCGGCGCCATCCAGCCCGCTCCTCCGCCATCGAGTAGGTCCCCGACTCAAGTCACCCTGCCAGGCACAGCCCTGCGTTCCGCCAGCCAACCGAACTCGCGGACGTGGAGGTGCGGATTCCTGAACAGTGGCTCCCGGAGGACAGCCGCCATTCCTGACGGGGGAGAGCTCCGCCTGGAGGCGACATAGTTCCAAGCCCATAGCAGTTCCTGGTAGAAGACAGGCAGCTTCCGCAGGCTGGCACGCCTGCCGCCCACTTCCAAAAACAGGAGCTGCATGCCGTAATTGAGGCCATGCAGCTGGCGGAAAAAATACGTCGCCAGCACACACCATCTCGGAGGATTCTCGACGTACAGGTATCTCTGCAGCGTATGAAGATGGAAAGTCGCAGCCTGGGTGCGGAGGCACACCAACGCCTGACCGCCCTCCCTAAGCGGGAGACTCAGAACCGCGGCAGAGACCCAGTGCATCTTTTTGTCCCAGAAGACGTCGACGAGCTTCTTCTGTATCTTGGCGACAAAAGCAGGGGGAGGGATCAAAGTGACGAACCGGTACCACAACTTGGCAGCCACCAGTTGGTTTATGACCGTCGCTCGACCCCTGTAGGAAAACACTCGGAGCAATCCTGTCCAGCGTCCTAAGCGAGTGGTGACTTTGGCCTCCAACTCTTGCCAGTTCGCCGGCCAGGCGTCCTCGGCAGGGCTGAGGTAGACTCCCAAGTAGAGGAGGTGCGTGGTGCTCCAGGCGAAGGGCCTGAACTCCTCCGGCGTTGAGTCCACCCGCCACTGACCCATCAGGAGTCCAGAACATTTCTCCCAGTTGATCTTGTCGGAGGATGCGTCCGAGTAAATCTGCTGGCATTCCCGCATCCTCCGCAAGTCAGCGGCATCCGTGACCATGAGGAGCACGTCATCGGCGTAAGCCGAGAGGACCACCTCCACGCCCGGCCCTTGCAGAGCCAGTCCCGATATCCTCTTCCGGAAGAGGTGCAGGAAAGGCTCTACGCAAACGGCATATAACTGGCCGGACATGGGGCATCCCTGACGCACCCCCCTCCCGAAGCGAAGGGGCGCCGTCAAGGACCCGTTAACTTTAATCAGACACTCCGTGGCAGCGTACAGAATTCGGATCCGTGCGACAAAATGCGTCCTGAACCCACGGAGCAGGTTCGTCGGGTCCCTCGGGCCCGAGCCCGGCCGCAGGTTCTGGCGCTCCCGCCTCGGCGGTCGTGGCCACAGGCTCGGGCACGAGGTCCCTCCCACTCTCGCCCTCCCTGATTAACGCGGTAACGTGCTCGGGTGTCAGAGGCTCCAAGTCCAGGGGCACACCTTCCCTGGGGGGGCCCAGCCCACGGTGTTTATTTTTCCGCGCCCTCTTCCCGACCGGACGCACTTCCTCCCCCTCGCCGGAGGCCTGGATTGCATCGACCTCCGACGACGACCGCACCTCGGTAGTATTTGTTTGGGGGTGTCGCGGCCAGACCCGGGGGGAGGAGCGGCGGCGGCGCCAGCCTCGGCCACGCCAGTCGACCTGGCGGCCTTTGAGGCGGGGCAGTTTTTTCGTATATGCCCCACCTCCTTGCAGGCGTGGCACCGCATGCCATCCGTCGTCCAGAAGACGCGGTGAAGGGTCTCCTCATGTAGGACCGAAAAAGCCCCGTCAGTCTCCCCCTCCCACGCCAGCTGAACGAAGGCCTGGCGCCGGAAGGAGAAGACATGGCGAAGGCTGGCTTCCCGGAATCCGAGCAGGATCGGCGTGATCCCCGACCTCACCTCCCCAAGTTGGAGCAAGTGGGGGAGGAGGAGCTCACTCGAGATGTAGTGCGGGACGTTCGATAATACGACTCTTTGCGTGGTAACCTCTAGAGAGTCCACCGGCAGGTAGGTTCTGCCCACGGTGAGCCCCTTGGTGATGGCCAGGGCCACCGCCCGCTCCGACTCCAGGAAGAACACAGCCTTCCCGTACATTTTCGAGGCAGCGAGTATGGCTGGAGGGCCGACAACCCCAGCCATGGCCTTCACGCACGCCTCGATGGTCATGTTGGGGTGGGTGTAGCTCTTCACCCCAAGCTTCTTTGTTATGAGTCGGAACGGCGACGGGGCAGCAGCAGAAGCGGGAGCGGCCGTGGCTTTGGTCGCCACCGCCGCAGAGGTTCCTGCCGGCCCCGTCACCGCCGCAGATGTGGAAGCCATAGTGGGGTGGTTCTTTAAAGAGCTACACACACCCCAAGTCACAGGCCCAACGGTGTTAATGGCCTTGGTAAGGTAAAAAGTCTTCCCTTGAGCAGAGGGAGTTTCAAGTAACTGGCCCGCCTCTCCACTTGATGGAATTAATTGGGAGAGGGGCCTTCCTTCCCTCTGCTCAAGTGGCAATTAATAGATTTAAAAGGAGGTGCCTTTTCAGAGAGGCAAAGAGAGGACAAAGAGAGAGAGAGAGGGGGGGAGGGAAGGAGGGGGGCCGCAAAGGCAGGGTCCCCACTCAAGGTGGTATTGGTGGGTGGGTGTCGGCAGGGTGCACTCCCCGATGGAAAAACAAAGTCTTATGCAGATGGTCTTCGGGCAGGGGGAGAAGATGTCTTTGCCTGGGTAGGCTGGAGAAAGCCCAGGCTCAGCTCCACACCAGGTCTTCTCACTGTAAGGGAGAAAGCTTCACCTGGGCAGCTCCAGCCGACCCAGGCCAGGCTTTCCGGCCCATCTTCTTTCCTCCCCCCGCCTAGAATACAAAGTATTTAGGGGAATGCACAAAAGACACCCACCTGCAGATGTTGAAGGATGCAGCTCCTCCCCTCCTTCCAAGTTGGAGCTGAGTGGGGTTCCTCTCCCCTCTCTCCCTCTCCTGGACTGGAGGCCAAATTGGGAGGCAGTGATGGAAGGCCTCTCCAGGTGTAATGCTGGCCTCTGTCCTCACCTCCTCTCTCCCCAGGCAACTTGGTAGATGAAGATGGTTGAATGTAGATGGTAGGTTGCTGGTAGTGGTGGCCTGGGGTCACTCCTTCCCCTCCACTCCCAGGCCAAGGCGACCACACACTCTCCACTCAGCAGCTCAGCTGCAGCACAACCTGCTCTACAGAGAGCAAGGTCTGCAATGAGGTTGTGAGGGTGCCAGTCAGTTCCTTCTGTAACCTCTCGATGGCTCTTTCACTTGTTTGTTTCTACCCCTTTGTTAATTGTTCCTAGCCTCTGTTAATTGTTCCTAGCCTCCTGTGTTAATTCTTAACGGCCTGTTAGCTGTTCATGGGTTTCACCTGGTTTTCTTGGTATATAAGTTCTGTGGTTGCTTTCCTCTGTGCTCAGTCCTAACCGGGGAACCGGGGACTCGCCTTCGCTCTGTGGCTGCTGGCTTTGACGAGCTGGCTGCCATGGTTCTCGAGCTCTGTATTTAAGATGTATCTAAGTCTGTGTTCTTGTTGTTCTTAGTCTTGATAAGGTGCTGGGCTGGACTAGCGTGTTGCCATGTTGGCGCTTGCCTTGAGCTCTGTATTGATAAGCCTGTTACCCCTGTGGCAGCCCCTCGTGATAGCTTGTCTCGAGTCTCGTCTCAGCAAGCCGGTTGCGCTTGTGGTAAGCTTATCCCAGCTCAGTATGGACAAGTAGGTTGCCTCATGGAAGCTGTCCTGAGTTCCTGTTCTTGACTAGCCGTTTTGTAACTTGTCTCGAGTTCTATGTATAGTGTTGTGTTCCTTGTATGAATCTAGTTATGTGTGAATCTAGTAAAGTACCTTAAAGATTGTATACCTGCCTCTAGCCTGGTTTCTGCACTTGGGTCCAGAACCTACCTTGCCCGGAGAGCACGGCCCCGTATCTACACGGCCCCGTGGCTCCCCACACCCGTCACAGGTTCTTGAGGATGAGGGACTTACAGTGTTAGGGACAAAAAGCAGGAGTGTGGGACTGAGCAAAGGTGCCCTTTCTCACCCATTACAGGCATGACGGGCCGAATGTCCTCCTCCTGTGCTGAGAGTTTCTATGATTCTATATTTACACACCCACCGTTCATATTTTCACATGCCCTTGTTTATAGTTCTAACTATTGTTTACACGCCAAAAGTTTAATCGTTTTTCAGAAGCTACTCGACCTGTTGTGTATTTTGAGTAGATTCATGGTTTATTTTCCTGTGATGTGGCGATTCTGCGGGAGAATGAAACCTTGTTTAAGAAACATTGATATATAGAAACATCTCCTACATTTGTCCAAATGGAGGCCTCGTGGCGTAACGGAAGAATGTCTGACTCAACATCACTAAAGCTGCGTGTTCAAATCTCATCAGGATCTGAGCTTCCTTTAATTCTGGAAGTATAATTTCTTTGATTTTGACAATAAACAGAAGCCAGCTATAAAGTCTGTCTCACTGGTTTCCCAGTGTCAGGGAGAGAAGCGCCAGACGCCCTCATTTATTTAATGTCACAAACAGACAGAAACACATGTATTCAGTAAAGTGTGGAGCACAGCTTGATAAACCCTGGCCCCCTCCGCACGTTTAGGGTGTCTTCCAATGCGCTACATAGAGGTGTGATCAAAAATATGGAAGCCAAACCAAAGAAGGAGCTAATAAAACATGTGACCAATAGTCTCCTCAAAGCTAACGATTTTAAGGAGTGTCTTAAAGGAGGAGACGGAAGGGTTTAGAAAGTTAATTCCAGCGAGTGAGGACAGGTTCTGGCAGACTATTTCTATTGTGAAGAGACCGGATTCATAGAATCATTGAATCTTAGGATCATACAGTCTGTCTGCACAGAATGAGGCCGTTCGGCTCGTCCAGCCTGTGCTGGCTCTTTGAAAGAACTCTCCAATTTAGTCCCAACCCCAGCTTTTACACCATAACCCTGCTAATCAGTTCTCTTGACATTCATGTCCAATTGCCGCTTGAAATTTCTATGGAATCTGATTCCAACATCCTTTCAGTTAACACGTTCCAGATCTTAACAGAGAAGAATTCTCCTAATGCCTTCTCTAGTTTTTTTGCCAATGTATTTAAATCTATGACCTCTGGTTGTCGATCCACTCGCCCGAGGGAACATTTCTCCCTACTTGCTGAATCAAAACCCTCATTATTTTGAATAACTCTATTCGGTCTCTGTGCTCGAAGGAGAACAATGCCAGGCTTTGTTTTCTGAAAAAAACAAATCAACCGGGCCGATGAAACAGTTGCAGCTCATTCCACAAAGTACAATTGTATGGAGAAGTGAAAGGATATGCATGTCAGAAGTTGGATTCGAAGCCACACCTCCAGTGGAGACCGCTTGGCCATCCTGACTCACAGAAAATGCAAGAAAAATATTCGCCTAAGGTAGGGCTCATATACACATCTCTGAGATTGAGAATCTAACGCTCAACCGACTGATCGAGCCAGGCCTGTTTCAACTTTGCAGAATTGTCACTTATTGCAGAGAGGCGGTTGTTTTCTCTGCTCCAGTGGTTCAACTTATTCGATGAACTGCGAACTAAGTTCTCCTGAATTCCAAGGTATAAGGACGTCAACCATCAAACCATTAATTAACCACTTGGGTTCACGTAATTTTCCGGTAGCAAAACGCTTTGCCCTTGTCAATACTTCTTGTCTATTGTCCGGTGATTCCCAATAATCTCTGTATCTCTGGCTTTGTTTATATGTGTTAGTGCCTGTTACATTAAATAACTGATGGGACCCTGCGCCTCTCTCCATGACACTGGGCAACTAGTGAGACAGACTTTAGTGTAAGATTCTAGTTCATATGAAAAAGCAAAAAATAAAGAGTAATTCTGATCAATCTCAAGAATCCTCAAGATACCTTTGACCACAGTCTCCACAATTGAGGATGCAGTGTCACAATCAACTGTTCGAGGGATCTCCCGCAGATCGTGTTTGTCTAATCTAATTGATTTTTGTCATGAAATAACAGGGATGATCGATGAATGGAATGCAAAGAATGTTGTCTACATGGATATTAGGAAGGCCTTTGATAAAGTATCACATAGAAGGCTGGGTAACAAAATGGAGGCTCGTGTAAGTGATTGGTCAGTGGCAGCTTGGATAAGGAATTGGCTTAAGGACAGAAAATGATGCGGGCAGTAAAAGCCTCTGCCCACCATGAGAATACATCAACAGCAACCAAAAGATACTCCTCACCCCGTGCGCAAGTAGACAAGTGCTCATATCATCAATCCTTTACAAACAACATTTGTGGTAAATGGCTGTTGTTCAGACTGGGGGATTATAGAGAGTGGTGTTCCTCAAAGGGTCAGTGCTGGGGCCACTTGCTTTATATATATATGTGTATAAATGACCTGGATTTTGGAATTCAGAGTAAAATGTCTAAATTTGCTGATGACACCAAACTTGGCGGTATGGCAAACAGTGATGATGATATCAGGCGACTGCAACATGATATAGAAAGGCTAGCAGAAAGGGCAGACACGTGGCAGATGGAATTTAATACAGAGAAGTGTGTGGTGATGCATTTTGACAGAAGGAACAGTGAGAGGCAATGTACACTTAATGACACATTTTAAAGAGTGTGCAGGGACAGGGGGATCAGGGAGTTAATGTGCATAGGTCCCTGAAGGTGACAAGACATATTGAGGGAGTGTATAACAAAAAATATGGGATCTTGGGCTTCATAAATAGATGTATTATGTACAAAAGTAGAGAAGTAATGCTGAACCTTTATAAAACGCTGATTATGCCACAACTGGAATATTGCGTCCAGTTCTGGTCACCACAATTTAGGAAGGATGTGAAGGCCCATGAGAGGGTGCAGAGGCGATTTACCAGAATGGTTCCGGGGATGGGGCATCTTAGTTACATTGACAGGTTGGAGAAGCTGGAATTGTTTTCATTAGAGCAAAGGAGGTTGAGGGGTAATTTGATAGAGGTGTGCAAGATTATGATGGGTGTGGATAGTCTAGACGGGAAAGGCTGTTCTAACTAATTGATGGTACAAGGACTACGAGACACAGATTAAAGGTGTTCGGCTAGAGATACAGGGAGGATGTGAGGAAAATCGTTTTTATGCAGCCAGTGGTGAGGACCTAGAACTCACTGCCAACGGAAGTGGCAGAAGCGGAGACGTTCAATGTTTTCAAGGGGAAACTGGATAGGCACTTGAGGAAAAGAAACTTGGGGATAGAGTAGGGAATGGGACGGACTGGATTGCTCTACAGAGAGCCGGCATGGTCCCAATGGGGCGAATGCCCTCCTCTGTGCCGTATGACTGTATGACCTTATGAGTAAATGCGTCATATAAAAGTATAGTCGCGGTAGTTTCAGCCGTCTGATTGCGGGCAGGAAAAGCCTCTGCCTGCCGTGAGAATACATCGAGAGCAACCGAAAGATACTCCTCACCACATGCAGTAGTAGAAATGTACGCGTATCATTAATCCTGTACAATCAACCAAGTTCCTGTGGGCCTTTTTTTCACAAGCGACACCCGCGTGGACTGATGGGTCCGATTCTGTATAGCTTGTCTTTGGGGCCGAATCGAATCGCACCATCAGCTGTGTCCTTAAAATTGTTATCCAGCCACCATTGCAGTAGCTGCACACATTCCCGAAACACATCATCTGAATCGAGAAAAATAACCAACTCCTTCTCCCGAGTGCCTTCTTCAAACATCGTCAACATCGCTTTCAGCCCTGTTTATTCTGCAGATCGAGTGCCACAGCTATATTGAATATTGCGCAGGACCTGAACCTCCAATAATGCAAGCGCAGCCAGACTCACACCACACTGCCCATTCACATACTCACCCGAGAACCAAACACTCCATCCTCCTTAATCTGGTCCGCAGTCTTTTCCTTAATAACAATGAATTAATGATGTGCAGGTGGCCTTATACTCGTGGGGCGTTCCCTCAATTACCACAACCCGCTGTGTAAAAAAATAATTCTCATGTCGCCTCTGGTTCTTCCTGGACATGGACCTTCTGCTCTCAGTCCACAGGGAGTGGCCATTCCAATTTTATGACTGTCGCCAATTTTATTCAGACAAGGTTTTGACAGTAACGTCGCACCTGCCTCACAAAGGGCAACGAATCAGGGGAGGTTGTATGCTCTGAGGAAATCTGAGGCCCGTCAAAAATGTTTGTATATCTGAATTCCTAACTCATTCGATTAGAAACATAGAAAGCATTAAAAAATAGTAGCAGGAGTAGGCCATTCGACCCTTCGAGCCTGCTCCGCCATTCAATATGATCATGGCTGATTCTTTATCTCAATACACGTTCTCTCCCCATATCCCTTGATGCCTTTTGTGTCTAGAAATTGATCTATCTGCTTCTTAAATATATTCAGTGCCTTGGCCTCCACAGCCTTCTGTGGTAGAGAATTCCACAGGTTAACCACCCTCTCAGTGAAGAAATTTATCCTCATCTGACTCATCAATGTCATACCTGGTATCCTGAGACTGTGACCCATTGTTCTAGACCGCCCAGCAAGGGAAAACATCCTCCCTGCATCCAGTCTGACGAGCCCTGTCAGAATGTTATACGTTTCAATGATATCCCCTCACATTCTTCTAAAGTGAATACAGGCGTGGTCGGCCCAATCTCACCTCAAATGACAGTCTTGCTATCACAGGAATCAGTCTGGTGAACTTTCGCTGCACTCCCTCTATGGCAAGTATATCCTTTCTTACGTAAGGTGACCAAAACTGCACACAGTACTCCAGGTGTGGTCTCACCAAGACCCTGTATAACCGTAGTAAGACATCGTTGCTCCTGTATGCAAATCCTCTTGCACTGAAGGCCAATATACTATTTGCCTTCCTAACTGCTTGCTGCACCTGTATGTTTGCTTACAGTGAATGGTGTACAAGGACACCCTGGTCCCTTTGTACATCAACATTTCCCAATCTATCACCATTGATATAATACTCTGCCTTTCTGTTTTTCCTACCAAAGTGGATAACTTCACATTTATACACGTTATACTGCATCTACCATGTATTTGCCCACTCACTCAAATTGTCTAAACTGCCTTGAAGCCTTTTTGCATCCTCCTCACAACTCACAATCCCATCTAGTTTCATGTCGTCAGAAACTTGCAAATATTATGGCCTAGAAATTGGGTTGGTAGCGCTGGCGCTGAGCGCCTAAAGGGACCTAGAGTTGGGGCAAAGCCCTATGTTGGGGCGAACGCTATGAGGATAGCGCCGACTCAGAAATTGACTATACATTTAGCGCCTACGCTAAGTGTTTGCACGCGCCCGCGAGCGCAAGCAGCTCATGACGTCATTTCAGTGTGCAACGCCTTTTAGGAGCGCCTGAGCGCATTTGGGTGGCGCCCGGGGCCTTAGTGCCCAGCGCTATTAGTGACAGTTCGAGGGAGGGCTAACAGGCCCTTCTTGGAGTAGGGGGGCGCTATTTAAAGGGGACAGCTTCAGTGCAGAATCTTCTGCCACTTGGCCTGCTCATTAGCTTGCCAACTCTCTCTAGCAGCGCGCACAATGTGGAGCAGAGTTCTGGGATTTGAGCTTTACAGTAGTTGGGGCCTTCAACCCTGTCTGAAACACTTGCACCACTACATCTAAAAGCCTTTTGAACAACTGGCATCGGAATGGGAGCTTGTTTGGAGGGCGATGGCCTCATCGCCCAACACTGTGAAGGGGCAGAGAGACGGCAGGAGAGAGGGCCGGGATTGGCCAGAAGGAGGAGGGGCAATGGAGGTCGGCCAATCCGACGAGATGCTGCGAGGGTCTTTAGGCAGCAGGTGCCAAGCCGTGACATGTCGGAGGAGCAGTGTTTGGGAAAGCTCCGAATCTGGAGGGACATTGTTACTGATCTGTGCCACCTGCTTGGTCAGGATCTGCAGCCGCGTGAACGCTGCAGAACCTCTCTGTCCGTGATGGCTACACTGACTGATGGCCTCCATTTTTATGCCAACGGATCCTTTCAGTCAGCCATTGGGGACAATGCGACTGTCGCTCAGGCTGCAGTCCGCTGTTGCATCCGGCAAGTGACAGATGCCCTTTATAGGCGAACGCGTCCATTCATTACCTTGCCTCGGACCCTGCACAAGCAGGCGGAGGAGGAGGAGTATGAGGAGGAGGAGGAAGAGGAGGAAAAGCAGGCGGAGGAGGAGGAGGAGGAGGAGGAGGAAGATGGAAGGGCTGCTGAAAGTGGAAGGTCCATACGTCAGAGGCTCCTCTGGACTCGTATCGACACCCCTGTGATGGAATGATGAGAGTCTTAACTCATGCGCACTTTGGATGTTTGAGGGCCTCTGCATGCCAGCATCACTGAAAGTAGTCACATGCACCAAGCAACATTGAAACTTCTGTTTATTGACACAAAAGTCTTTCAATACAGCTAAACAATGTAATGTGAGCAGAAACCATAACTTTCAAAATAACTGTGACCTGTTCGGCAAAGCCGCAAAACTCAACAAACCTTCTGCAACTATAACAGCAGGTGAGGGTGTCCTTGAATTTGGACAAACAAACGTCACAGCACCTCCCTCTACAAATGGCCCCTTGAGGGAGAACCACTTCCCTTTCGCGCCCGGCCCCTTCCCTCCCTGCTGCTCCTACATAATTGCACCCCAGTGGCGGGCTCAAGGCTGGGGGATGCTTGCTGACTGTCTGGAAGCGCAGAAGCCCCTGAGGTACTGCCTGGCCGACCTCTGGGCTTGGAGGGTGCAGACGCAGGATGCTTGCTGTGAGCAGGGCTGGAAGCAATGTGGCCTGCAGGTGGTGGCAGCTGCAATGCAAGCGTCCCAGCGCTGGCATATGCAATGGTCTCCTGACGAGAGAGAACACCTGCACCATGGTCGGACGACACACTGGCTATCTGAGGGGAGCGGCTCGGCTCATCCACCACAATCGCAGGCTCCACGGATTCCTGGCCTTGTACGGGAGTGGAAGGGCCCGGGGTGATCCTATCTGATGCAGAGAGGGTGGTTGCAGTGAGAGATCGCGTTGCATCAATCTGGCTGTGGAGGAGCCCAGCAAGTGACTGCGTGACAACAGTGAAGACCTGTGTGCCAGGTGCCAGTGCCTGGGAGAACGCCTGGACAGTTCTTCACATGGCTTCGGACAAGGCAGGAGCCGACCGCTCCACTGCCTCGGACAAGCCCTGCACAGACCTTTCCAGGGATTGTCCGAAGCCCTGAATGGTCCTTTCCATTGCCGACTCAAAGCCGTGGACAGTCCTCTCCATTGTTGGGCCGAAGCCCTGGATAGTCCTGTCCATTGTGGCCCCGAAGCCCTGGATAGACCTGTCCATTGTTTCCCCGAACACCTGGAGAGTCATCTCCATTGTTGCCCCAAAGCCCTGCAGAGTCCTCTCCATTGTTGCCCCGAAGTCCAACATACTCCTAGCCAATGAATCTATTGACTCAGGCATCTTCTCCACTGCAGCCATCAGCTCCGTGTGTCTGACCCGGGACTGTTTGCTGATCTCTGCCAGGCGACGGACCTCATCTGCACTCTGTGCAGCAGTCATGATGAACGGCCTTGCCCTGCGGGGAGACGGCGGCTGAACTTGCCTATCCTCCCTGCGTTGCTCCATGCCGCTTGGTCCGGCAACTGGTTCATCCTCAGAGCCAACCCCCCTCCTCTCCAGGGGACTACTATCCCCAGTCTACAGATGTCTCCGCTCCTCGGATTCTGCAATGGCTGGTGCGGATTCCTCCTTGTCCTCGCCTCCGGTGGCACTGGCACTGGCAGCTTCAGCGCGTTGAGCCCGAGTTGGTGCTGCTTCATCTGTATGTGGGAGGTGGAAGAGTGGCTTTAGCAAATGGACAGGTTTGCTGAAAGGCATGCCAGATTACGGCAAGGCTCTGACATGGCTTCACACTGAGGATGCATGCTGGTGGGGGGACCAAGTGGAAGGCAACAGGTGGAAAATGTGAGAGTCTTACCCTCGCTGTCGGTAATGGGGTCGGCAGATGCAGTGGTCACTGGACCAGACAGACGTCCTCCAAGTATCTGGTGCACTCTGTCCTCCAGATCCGTGAGAGTGACCACTTGTGCAGGTCCGCCACCGGTTTGATGCTGCTCCTTTCTAATCTGCGCCATCTTGGACTGCAGGGGAAAGAAGGGGAGGTTCTGTTACATGAGGCCTTGAGACCTCATCGCATGCCCCCATGATGCAAGAGCCCTTACATGAGGCCTTGAGACCTCATCACATGCCCCCCATGGTGCAAGAGCACTTACATGAGGCCTTGAGACATCATCGCATGCCCCCCATGGTGCAAGAGCCGTTACATGAGGCCTTGAGACATCTGTCCATGTTTGTGGCCAGAAAGGTCCATGGGTGCATACTGACAGATGGCCATTGGTGCATCATTGTAGCAGGGTGCCCGAAGTTAGCTGCAGATGGAGGGAAGCACAAGTTTGGTAAACCATCACTCACCCTAACGATCCGTGTGAGGTCGTTGAATTTCTTCCTGCACTGAACAGGGGTCCTGGTCGCCATGCTGCTGGAATTCACCCTCACAGCAACCTCCCTCCAAGATCGTCGATAAGCCTTCTGATTTGGCCTCTTGCCATTATCCGGATACAGGACCTCTCGACGGTGTTCAACTGCAGCCACCAAGTGGCCCAGAGCCTCAGTGCTGAAGCGCTCTGCTCTCTGCCTAACCTTCTCCATAATGCACAAGTTTCTAACGCCAGACAAGGGTGAGCGCCGAATCTGAGGCTTGGGTGTTGAAGCTCAGTCTGACTGACCCATCCCTTTAAGAGCCGGCCGGCGCCTGTATGTCTCCTGCTTTCCCGTAATTGAGTTCACCTGTGCTGCGCCCGTCCGCGTCGAAATTGAGTAGCGCCTGACCTTTTGCGCCTTAAGAGCACTGTGCAACAGCTGATTTAGCGCCTCAATTCCCTTTGGGGGCAATACAACCCAATATCGCGCCAGACAGCGATAAGTTTCGTCTGGCTATAAACTTTGGGCATCGCCAGTTCTAACGCCTCAAGCGGGGCTATACCCAATTTCTAGGCCTATATTAGGTTCCCTCATTCAAATCATTGACAGATATTGTCAATAGCTGGGGCCCAAGCACTGACTCCTGCAGTTTCCAACTATTCAATGCCTGCCACCCCGAAAAAGTCCCAGTTATTCCGACTCTCTGTTTCCTATCTGTTAACCAATTTTCAATCCATCCAATATATTACCCCCAATCGCATGTGCTTTAATGTTGACCTTCCCCCACGCGGAACGGGTTTGGATAGGCTAGACAGGGAAAGGCAGTTCCACTAGTTCATTGTACAAGGAGTAGGGGACACAGATTTATGGTTTTGGACAAGAGACACAGGGGGGACTTGAGGAAAAACCTTTTTACGCAGCGAGTGGCGATGACCTTGAAATCGCTACCAATGCAAGTAGTTTAAGCGGAGACACTCAGTGCTGGATTTTGCCAGGTGCTAGGAGGCGGGATTGGAGGCCTCCGTCACACCTCTGTGCAATTTTCCCAAATGCGTTTTTTCTGACCCCATTTCCATACCACCTCTAACAGGCGGAATAGGCCCTTAAGGCCCTTAACAACCAGTTAAGTTCCTCTATAATCCCATTTTGAGAGGCCTTTCTGATTTTACCACTTTTTCCATGTCCTGCACGTCTCCTCTGGAATACGCCAGTGAATGCTGGCAGCCTCACAAGTGGACTGCTTAATAACAGCTGCAGCTCCACCATTTAAAAGGAGTTTTCTGCAATCATCATTTGCAGGTGGTAGAACTTTGTTGTCTCAGGTCTGGGGGAACTTTTAGCAGGCATACCCATTGTTGTGGAAGTTTGGAGCCTGACACCCATCTCCAATGTGACCTCATCGGAAACCCCTCTCGCCACCTTGACTGAGCGCTTCCTCAACTGAGGCACCAACAGCAGCAGCAACAACAAGAGCGCCAAGCTGCTGCTCACCCAGCTGAAGCTGCACAAGCTAGAAGGTGCCAGTGTGCGACCACATTGCTGCCCGGGATGCAAGGGATGTACTAATCTTGGCCATATTTGCTTAGCCTGCGCAATCAAACACTTTTGCCTCGCACATTCTCATCAGGCCATCGACAATGGCCAAGGACCTGCGGACTGATTACACTCTGACCACCATACTGGCAATTGCACGTTGCCCTAAGCCCTTATTATGGAAGCCCCATTAGCGAAATGACACACGCCACAACTGCAACAGTTTGCCTTCAGAATATTTATGACAATAATCAACTGATGGCTTTTCAAAGTTAAACACAACATTACAACCAAGTGACTACCATTGTGACAACTTGTGCAATATCTTCCTCTCACGCATGCTCCTACGTGAGGCTCCCCCAGTTGCTCTCTCTCTTCCCCCCAGTCGCTCTCTCTCTATCTTCCAACAACGGAGAGGGTTACCCTGGCAACCGGGCTCGCCAGCCACAATCGGCTGTCTCAAGCCGCTCAGGCCCAGGCCCGGTCCCGGAGATCAGGAGGCGGAGAGGGGAGGAGGGGTACCAAGGCAACCGGGCCCGGCCAGCCGCAATCGGCCATCTCAAGCCGCCTCAAGCCCGGCTCGGGCTGACCGGGGCACTGCGCTCGGCATGTCAGTGCGTGGGGCTGCACGGATTTCAGCGGAGCCATCGCCGGCAGAGGGGAGAGGGTCTGTTGGCTCCCCCTCCCTTTCTCCTGCCTCCTTCCCCCACCTCCCCCACCCCTCCCCTCCCCTCCTCTCCCCCCCCTCTCCCCCTCCCCTCCCACCCCCTCCCACCCCCTTCCCTCCCCCCTCCTCCACCTCCCATCCCCCCTTTTCCACTGCCCCCCTCCTCCCCCTCTCTCCCCCCCTCCCCCTCCCACACCCTCATCCCCTCTCCCACCCCCTCCTCCCCCCCTCTCTCCCCACTTCTCCTCCGCCCCTCTCCCACCCCCCTCCTCCCCCCTCTCTCCCCCCTAATCCTCCGCCCCTCTCCCACCCCCTCCTCCCCCCTCTCTCCACCCCTCTCTCCCCCCTCCCCCTCACACACCCTGCCCCCCATTGCCCCTCACCTTCTCTTCCCCCCCTCCCACTCCCCTTCCTCCCCCCCAGCCGCTCCCATTTCCCCCTCCACCCCTTCCCCCGCTCCCCTTTCCCCACACTCCCCTCCCCTTTCCCCCTCCCCTTTCCTTCCCCCTCCCCTCCTTTCCCTCCCCCCTCCCCTCCCCTTTCCCCCCTCCCCTTTCCACCATCCCCTTTCCCCCCTCCCCTCCCATCCCCTTTCCCCCTCCCCTTTCCCCCCTTCACCCCCTCCCCTCCCCTTTCCCCCTCCCCTCCCCTTCCCCCCCTCCCCTTCCCTTTCCCCCCTTCCACCCCTCCCCTCCCCTTCCCTTTCCCCCCTTCCACCCCTCCCCTCCCCTTTCCGCCCCTCCCCTCCACTCCCCTTCCCCCCCTCCCCTTTCCCCTCCCCTTTTCTCCCATCCCCTCCCCTTTCCGCCCCTCCCCTCCCCTTTCCCACCTCCCCTTTCCCCCCTCCCATTCCCCCCTATCCCCTTTCCCGCCTTCCCCCCAGTCGCGCTCTCCCTCTTCCCACCAGTCGCTCTCCCTCTTCCCCCCAAGTCGCTCTCCCTCTTCCCTCCAGTCGCTCTCCCTCTTCCCCCCAGTCGCTCTCCCTCTTCCCCCAGTCGCTCTACCTCTTCCCCCCAGTCGCACTCTCTCTTCCCCCCAGTCACTCTGTCTCTTCCCCCCAATCGCTCTCTCTCCTCCCCCCCATCGCTCTCTCTCCTCCCCCCAGTTGCGCTCTCTCTTCCCCCCAGTTGCGCTCTCTCTTCCCCCCAGTCGCTCTCTCTCTTCCCCCAGTCGCTCTCTCTCTTCCCCCCGGTCGCTCTGTCTCTTCCCCCCAGTTGCTCTATCTCTTCCCCCCCAGTCGCTCTCTCTCTTCCCCCCAGTCGCTCTCTCTCTTCCCCCCCAGTCGCTCTCTCTCCTCCTCCCAGTTGCGCTCTCTCTTCCCCCCAGTCGCGCTCTCTCTTCCCCCCAGTCGCTCTCTCTCTTCCCCCCAGTCGCTCTCTCTCTTCACCCCAGTCACTCTGTCTCTTCCCCCCAGTTGCTCTTTCTCTTCCCCCAAGTCGCTCTCTCTCTTCCCCTCCAGTCGCTCTCTCTCTTCCCCCCCAGTCGCTCTCTCTGTTCCCCCCCAGTCGCTCTCTCTCTTCCCCCCAGACGCTCTCTCTTCCCCCCAGTTGCTCTCTCTCTTCCCCCCCAGTCACTCTCTCTCTTCCCCCCTAGTCGCTCTCTCTTCCCCCCCAGTCGCTCTCTCTTCCCCCCCAGTCGCTCTCTCTCTTCCCCCCCCAGTCGCGCTCTCTCTTCCCCCCCAGTCGCTCTCTCTCTTCCCCCCCAGTCGCTCCCTCTCTTCCCCCCCAGTCGCTCTCTCTCTTCCCCCCCAGTCTCTCTCTCTCTTCCCCCCTAGTCGCTCTCTCTCTTCCCCCCTAGTCGCTCTCTCTCTTCCAACAACAACATGCCCTCGAAAAAGCCTCGGCACCGCCGGGCACTCCAGCTAGTATTAAATAAATGAGGGCATCTGGCGCTTATCTCCCTGACACCGGGAGACTAGTGAGACAGACTTTATAGCAAGGTTCTGTTTATTGTGAAAAAGCAAAAAAAAAAATTCTCCCGTAATTATCCAGACTTCAATCAGCGCTAAAAACAGCTCTGACCCCGCCGTGATTTGAACACGCAGCATTCTAATCTAAACACGCAGCCTTCTAATCTAAACAGAGACGCGCGATCGTTGCGCCACGAGGTCACCACAGTACACAGAAATAAACTAGGAAACTGCTCAAAATACATAACAGGTCGAACAGATTCCGAAAGACACTTAAACTTTCGGAGTGCAGAAACTAGTTGGAGCTGCAATCAAGGCCTTGTGAAAATATAAACTGTGGGTGTATATATAGAATCATAGCAACTCACAACACAGAAGGAGGCCATTAGGCCCATCATACCTGTGCTGGCTTTGAAAGAGCAGCTGTGCTTAGTGCCACCCCCGCCCGCTTTTTGTCCCTAACCCTGTAAGACCTCATCCTCAAGTAGCTGTGCAACTCCCTTTACAATTTTTTTATAAAATCAGCTTCCTCCACAATTTCAGGTCGAGCTTTCCAGATCCCAACAACTCTCTGAGGGAAGAAATTCTCCACATCCCCCCTCTAGATCTTTTGGCAGTGAATATAATCCTATGACCTCCGTTTATTGACCCACTCGCCCGAGGGAGTAGTTTTTCTCTATCTAGTCTACCAAAACTTTTATTAGGACACCTCTTTACCTTCTCTGTTCCAAGGAGAACAGTCCTAACTTTTCCAACCTCTCCTCGTAACTGAAGCCCCTCATTCTGGCAGCATCCTGGGAAACCTCCTTTGTATCCTTTCTAAAGCCCTTACATCTTTCTTGAAGTGAGGTGCCCAGAATTGTCCACAATACTCCAGCTGAGGCCTGTGCTCATAAACCCAATTAAACCATATACTTTATTGACAAACTTACCATCTTGACTTGTCACCTTTAAGGATGTGTGTATATGGACACCAATGTATCTCTGTTCATCTACACTTTACATAATCGTGCCATTTATCGTATATTGCTTTTCCATATTAGTCCCCCTGAAGAGTGTCACTTCACAATTCTCCGCATTGACTTCCCTTTGCCATGCTTCTGACCATTTCACCATCCTGTCTGTGTCATCCTGAAGACTACAACTATCCTCATCCTTACCTGTTATGTTGCCAAGTTTCGTGACATCTGCAAACCATATAATGCTGCGCCAGTCTAGTTCGTTTATAAAAATTGAAAAGATTAATGGACCCAAAACAGTCCCTTGCGGAACACCTCTGCAAAACTCCTCTCCATCTCATAATCACCCGTCCAACACTACCCTTTGCTTCCTTTCACTGAGCCAATTCCGTTTTCATACCAACCCCTTTTCTCTTAATTCCATGGGCTTCCATCTTCTTAAAAGCCTCCTGTGTGAGTGTGATATTTACATGTAAATTTAGTGTTTATGTGATGAGTATGATGCTTTATATATGCGTCAGTTTAAAGTTTATTTTTGTAATATGATAAACCTACATAAAATATAAATATATGTAACTGCATCTGTGATATTTCCAAATGTACTTGGGTGTACCTGTATACAATTTATACATATATTTGTGTGTATCTGTCTTTTAGTTATCATTGTATTTGTGTGTGTCTGTGTGTGTGTAATTTAAATGTACCATATTGAGAAATAAATACTTACAAATATATTTGGAATAAACGCAGTTGCCCCCAATAAATGAATCAATATCACAGATGCATGAAAATACATTTGTAAGCAGCAGAGTCATGAAATGCATTTACATATAAAACAAGTCAAAAATAAATTTGTGGCCAAAACGGATCGACCTCATTGTATTTAAAATTCTTGCACCGTTTTCATTCATCCAGCCTAATGTTTAGAATTCGAAGCTCTCGCCACAGTGTCATAGAGTCATAGAGTCATAGCGTTATACAGCACAGAAAGAGGCCCTTCGACCCATCGTGTCTGCACCGTCCAGTGACCCGAGTTCGATTCCCAGTCATCGGAATAACTTTATTTATTCAACGGTTTTTTATGACTTTTAAGTGGTTTTATTAAATTACTTACATGCATCCAATATGAGTAAAGAATTGTTTTAATCGCTGCTGATGAACCGATAGCGTTCGTTTTCAGAATGAAAGAAATGCGAACTGAGGGAGAATCGGTTCTTCAATATGTTGTTTGTGGGACCTGGTTGTGTGTAAAATTGTCTGTCGAGATTCCTAATTACAACTGTTAGCTTTTACTAGAAAGTCTCTGTCAAAACACTTGAATAAGTATTTCATTGGCTGTAACGCACTTTGTGACACCCTGAGGTCAAGAAAGGCGCAATATGAATGGAAATATTTATTTCTTGTTTTCTTGCAGTTGGAAAAAACTTACTGCTTGCGAAATAGTTTATCGACAATCTGAAAATAAAACTATAATCTAAGCGGAAGAGAATTGTGTGTAGCAATGTGAGAGAAAGGCCAGCGGTTAGATGTGGAAATGTTAAGGCATGAAGTCGGTGGTTATCTTTGTTCTCCAGTTGCAGGAACAGTGTGACAATTTAGTCACAGCTGGGGCAGAGCAGGAGGAGTCTTCAGGGTCTCGGTCTGATTCAGCCGCACTAATTAGCGGCTCTAACTGGGAGGACCAGGCTAGAGAGGGCTGTATAATTGCACCACAAACACAGCTGAAAGTGGGTCAGGCGTTAGGTTTGCTCTGATTTGGGCTTCAGCAACTTTTTATTTACCTCTAACAGAAGATTGTGATAACATGACATCAGTAGAAATCCGGTACCATGCTTATGATCATGAGCACTGATTAGATGCAACAAACGAGGACACTTTGTAACATGGGTTGTCTTTTGGAGACTGTGCATTATCAAAGTAAATTACTTTCCAACAAGTATTGTATCATCACCGTGTTTAACTCCAGCCATGAAAAACTGGCATCCCACAGGCGCTGCCATCTGAACATAGCAGGAATGAGATTTCGGCGATTCTGAACTCCCTTGTGTGTTTTAACTCTACACAATTACTGAATCACCCACATGCTGGTATCCAGCGACAGAGGGCTTTTGACGGCCTCAGCTGCACAGACCCAGTAATAGCTGTAGAATCAATGCTTGGGACTGATGACCATTAGGAGCCAGGCATCATTCCGGGCAACACCCAGACCTAGTCAGGACAGTGTTAATTCCATCAGCAGTAGGTGAACGCAGGTACAGTATATAAGGCTGAAATCAAGCACACTAAAGAGCAGTTATCCGATAGAGTGAAAATCCATTTTCGAAAACGCCCATCAGTGTTGTTACTATCACCGCAACTGTAGGGAGAGGCAATGAATTTGCACCATTGCTGATGATAAATTCCATGGTGCAATGTATTGGCTGTAAGAAATTTCAGGTGTAATGGCAGATGTTAGAGACACAGGCAATAAGTATCAGGGATAATCAAAAAGGAAAACCTTTGCATTTATACAGCACCGTTCACTATCTCAGGACATCCCGTTGCACTTTGTAGCCAATAATGTACTTTTTAAGTTTAGTTTAGTTAATAGCAACGAGATAATGAACAGATAATCTGTTTTCTGTGAATGTTGTTTAAGAGGTAACAATTGGCCGGACACTGGAGGAAACTCCCATGCCTTTCTTTGAATAAGTGCCATTGCCTGATTTGCTTCCACACAAGAGGGGAGACAGGACCTCGGTTTAACATCCCACCGAAGGCTTCAGCTGCGAGATTATATTCGCAAGTCTCTGCAGTAAGTCTTGAACTCTTGACCAGCTAAATCAAAGAACATAAGAACTTAAGAAATAGGAGCAGGAGTAGGCCATTCGGCCCTTCGAGCCTGCTCCGCCATTCAATGAGATCATGGCTGATCTTCTGCCTCAATCCCATTCTGTGGAGATGCTGGTGTTGGACTAGGGTGGCCAAATGTAAGAAGTCACACAACACCAGGTTATAGTCCAACAGTTTTATTTGAAATTACAAGCTTTCGGAGTGCTGCTCCTTTGTCAGGTGAAGTGGAGAGATGCATAAAGACACACCTTATATAGTCAGAGAATAATGCCAGATGATTACAGGTAATCTTTCTAACTGCCCTTTATCACACCTCGGCAGAGAGATAATCGTAGCAATCAAAGGTGTGAATGGTGTCCAAACAGGTCAGTAAGGAAAACATTACATCAAAGAACAATGAGATGGGGTCGCAAGTGGTAAAATGTTGCTGATGCTGGGGTCTGTATGAAGCAAAAGACAAAAAAACTTTTTTTTTGCTGGAATTCACAGCAGGTCTGGCCGCATCTGTGTAGAGATAACAAACCAACGACGACTCGAGTCTGGATGACTCTACGTCAGGTGGGGTTACATGTAGCATGACATGAACCCAAGAACCCGGTTGAGGCCGTCCTCATGAGTGCGGAACTTGGCTATCAGTTTCTGGTCGGTGAATTTGCGTTGTCGTGTGTCTCGAAGGCCGCCTTGGAGAATGCTTACCTGAAGTCCTGCCTGGTGATTGTTGTGTGGTGTCCGTTCATCCGTTGTCGCAGTGTCTGCATGGTTTCGCTGATGTACCATGCTCCGTGGCATCCGTTCTTGCAACGTATGAGGTAGACAACGTTGGCTGAGTCACATGAGTAGGTACCATGTACCTGGTGGGTGGTGTCCTCACGTGTGATGATGGTATCTGTGTTGATGATCTGGCATGTCTTGCAGAGGTTGCCGTGGCAGGGTTGTGTGGTGTCGTGGTCGCTGTTCTCCTGAAAGCTGGGTAATTTGCTGTGAACGATGGTCTGTTGGAGGTTAGGCAGCTGTTTGAAGTCGAGTAGTGGAAGCATGTGGATGGCCTTAGCGATGACATGTTGAAGGCTGCGAAGAACATGGCGTAGTTTCTCCGCTCCAGGGAAGTACTGGACGACGAAGGGTACTCTGTTGGTTGTGTCCCGTGTTTGTCTTCTGAGGAGGTCTATGCGATTTTTTGCTGTGGCCCGTTGGAACTGTCGATCGACGAGTCGAGCATCATATCCGATTCTTACGAGGGTGTCTTTCAGTGTCTGTAGGTGTCCATCGTTTTCCTCCTCGTCTGAGCAGATCCTGTGTATTCGCAGGGCTTGTCCATAGGGGATGGCTTCTTTAACGGAGTTAGGTTGGAAGCTGGAGAAGTGAAGCATCGTGAGGTTGTCCGTGGGCTTGTGGTAGAGTGAAGTGCTGAGGTGTCCGTCTTTGATGGAGATTCATGTGTCCAAGAATGAAACCGATTCTGAGGAGTAATCCATGGTGAGTTTGCTGGTGGGATGGAACTTGTTGATGTTATCGTGTAGTCTTTTCAGTGATTCTTCGCCGTGGGTCCATAGGAAGAATCTGTCATCGATGTATCTGGTGTATAGCGTTGGTTGGAGGTCCTGTGCAGCGAAGAAGTATTGGCCGAACTTGTGCATGACGATGTTGGCGTATTGGGGTGCAAATCTGGTCCCCATGGCTGTTCCATGTGTTTGGGTAAAGAACTGGTTGTCGAAAGTGAAGACATTGTGGTCAAGGATGAAGCGGATGAGTTGTAGGATGGCGTCTGGAGATTGGTTTTGTTGGTGTTGAATACTGAGTCTGTCGCAGCAATGATGTCATCGTGGGGGATACTGGTGAAGAGTGCTGAGACGTTCATCATGGCGAGAAGTGTTCCTGGTTCAACTGGTCCGTGGGTGCTGAGTTTCCGTAAGATGTCTGTAGTGTCGCTACAGAAGCTGGTGGTTCCCTGTACGATGGGTTTCAGGATGCCCTCGACGTATCCAGAGAGGTTCTCACAGAGGGTTGCATTGCCTGATACGATAAGACGTCTGGGTGTGTTGGTTTGTGTATCTTTGGGAGGCAGTAGAAGTCTCCCACGCATGGAGTACATGGGATGAGAGCGCATAGGATGCTTTGAAGGTCTGGATCAAAGGTTTTGATCAGTCTGTTGAGTTGGCGGGTGTGTTCTTTGGTCGGATCTGCAGGTAACTGTCTGTAATGTTCCTGGTTGTCCAGTTGTCGGTATGCTTCTTTGCAATAGTCCGTTCTGTTCTGTATGACGATGGCTCCTCCTTTGTCTGCTGGTTTGATGACGATGTTGTGGTTGGTTTTGAGAGCGTGGTTGGCGTTGCATTGTGCTCGGGTGACATTCTGGACTGTCTTGTGGCTGCGGCTGATGAATCTGTCATTGATGCATCTCCTGACAGCTTGAGCATACCTGTCAAGCTTAGGGCAGCGCCCCTCCGGAGGGGTCCAATTTGACTCTTTCTTCTTCGGTTGCTGCACTGCGGATCCCTCTGTCTGCTGTTCCAGATCATTGATTGTCTCATTGGGTTCGCTGCTGACATCTTGGGATTTGTGGAAGAATTCCCGGAGCCTCATTCTCCTGATGAATTCCTCTGTGTCTGCTGCGAGACCAATGGGGTCCATTTTGGTGGTGGGGCAGAAATTGAGCCCTCGGCTGAGAACTTCGATTTCGTCTGGTTGAAGGATGTGGTCGGGCAAGTTGACGATGGACTTCCCTGTGGTTTCAACCGTGGTACCGGGGGAGGCTTGGTTGCTGCTGGTGGTGATGCCGAGTTTCTCAAGCTTCCTGTTCTTGGTGTGCATGTAGGCAGTGTAGTTCCTTTGCCTCATCTGTTTGGCGGTGTCTCATAGCTGGTCTGCTGTGTCCTGAGCACAGGCTGAGAACATGGATTCTATCTTGGTTTTGAGGTTGCGGCGTCTGCTGTAGTGCTGGTGTACGAGATGGTTGAGGAGTGTGCGAGAGGTACGACGGCAGATTGGGTTACCGCTTTGCGGAACACCTCCATTCAGTCCGTAAGGGTGACCCCGAGCTTCTGGTCGCCTGTCATTTTAATTCACCGCTGCATTCCCACTCGGACCTCACCGTCCTTGGCCTCTTGTATTGTTCCATGGAAGCTCAACGTAAACTCCAGGAACAGCACCTCATCTTCCGATTAGGCACTTTGCAGCCTTATGGACTCAATATCGAGTTCAACAATTTCAGATCATAACCTCGGCCCCTATTACTTTTTTCTTGTAATTTTTCCACTCTTTTCCCCCGCCCCCCCTTTCCTTTTGTTTGTCTTTCCCACCTGGCAGCTATCTCTTGCCCTGCCATTGAACTTCACACCTAATCTCAGCCTATTACCATCTCGTCTGGTTTCGAATACCTTTTATTGTCTCTTCTACTACTTTTGTCTCTTTCACTTCTTTTGTCCGATAGCAGCCCTGCCTTCCATCTATTTTCTTTTCTTTCCAGTATGAAGAAGGGTTCGACCCGAAACGTCAACTCAAATTTCTCTCCACGGATGTTGCCTGACCTGCTGAGTTTTTCCAGCATTTTCTGTTGTCATTTCGGATTTCCAACATCTGCAGTATTTTGCTATCATCACCCTTATGCTTGTTGTTCTAACAACGCTCCCTTTCGCCCAAAGCCTCCATTGTAACTTCCAAGCTCGTCTTTAAATCCCTTCATAACTTTCCACCCTTTCTATTGCTGTAACCTCTTCCGGCCCAACAACCATCACCCGTAAAATCACCCGTTTTTATGTACCTAACCTTTTGTGCTTTGTCCTCCCTTTTCTCCACTATTGACAGCCGTGCCTTCAGCCACTGAGGCCCCGCCATGTGAAATTCAGCTCACCGGCTGACCATTGTGGTTGCTGATTGAGGAAGGTCACCTGGAAGAGCCTGCTGAGTCCACCAAGGTGCAGCTTCAAAAGAAGCAAGTTCTAGCCGGAAGATGCTGTTACCCTGCAGGATGGGTTTTGGTTTTCGCCTGGGCTCTTTGATTTTAGGAGAGATTGACATGCTGCAGCTTGGAAAAATGTCACAAAGGAATTTGGCACTTTGCTGGGCTTTGTACAAGAAAAAGCTTGCACTTAAATGGCCCCATTAATGTAGGCAACCACCGCAAGGCGTTTCACAGTGCCTTACTTTTTTCAAAATGGACAGCTAGACTGAGAAAGACTTGTTATATGAACATGCATACAAACATACGAATTCGGAGCAGGAGTAGGCCACTCGGCACTTCGAACCTGCTCCACCATTCAATAAGATCATGCCTGATCTGATTACTCCACATTCCCGCCTACCTCCATAACTTTTCACCCCCTTGCTTACCAAGAATCTATCTACATCTGCCTTAACAATATACAAAGACATTACTTTCAGTGCCCTCTGAGGAAGAGAGTTCCAAAGACTCACGAACATTTGTGAGAAAAAAATTCTCCTCATCTCTGTCTTAAATGGGTGACCCCTTATTTTTAAACAGTGACCCCTCGTTCTAGATTCTCCCACAAGAGGAAACATCCTCTCCACATCCACCCTATCCAGACCCCTCAGGACCTTATATATTTCAATCAAGTCACCTCTTATTCTTCTAAACTCCAGCGGATACAAGCCTAGCCTGTCCAGCCTTTCCTCATAAGACAACCCGCCCATTCCAGGTATAAGTCTAATAAACCTTCTCTGAACTGCCTCCAACGCATTTACATCCTTCCTTAAATAAGGAGACCAATACTGTACACAGTACTCCAGATGTGGTCTCACCAATGCCCTGTACAACTGAAGCATAACCTTCCTACTTTTGTATTTAATTCCCCTCGCAAAAAACGATAACATTCTGTTAGCTTTCCTAATTACTTGCTGTACCTGCATAGTAACCTTTTGTGATTCATGCACTAGGACACCCAGATCCCTCTGCATCCCAGAGCTCTGCAATCTCTCACCATTTAGATAATATGCTTCTTTTTTATTCTTCCTGCCAAAATGGACAACTCACATTTTTCCACATTATACTCCATCTGCCAGACATTTGCCCACTCACTTAACTTATCTATATCCTCTGTAGCCTTCTTATGTCCTCTTCACAATTTACTTTCCTATCTATCTTTGTGTCATCAGCAAATTTAACAACCATGCCTTTGGTCCCTTCATCCAAGTCATTTATATAAATTGTAAAAAGTTGAGGCCCCAGCACTGATCCCTGGGGCACATCACTCATTACATCTTGCCAATCAGAAAATGACCCATTTATGCCTACTCCCTGCTTCCTGTTAACTAGCCAATATGTTATCCATGCCAATATGATACCCCCTACACCATCATCTTTTATTTTCCGCAATAACCTTTGAGGTGGCACCTTACCAAATGCCTTCAGGAAATCTAAGTACAATACATCCACCGGTTGCCCTTTATCCACAGCACATGCTACTTCCTCAAAGAACTCCAATAAATTGGTTAAACATAATTTCCCTTGCACAAAACCATGTTGACTCTGCCTGATTACTTTGAACTTTTCTAAATGCCCTGGTATAACATCTTTAATAATAGCTTCTAACATCTTCCCTATGACAGATGTTAAGCTAACTGGCCTGTAGTTTCCCGCTTTTTGTCTCCCTCCCTTTTTGAATAAAGAAGTTACATTTGCTATTTTCAAATCTAATGCAACATTCCACGAATCTAGGGAATTTTGGAAAATTGAAACCAACGTATCAACTATCTCACTAGCCACTTATTTTAAGACCATAGGATGAAGTCCATCAGGACCCGGGGACTTTTCAGCCCGCAGCTCCAACAATTTGTTCAGTACCACTTCCCTGGTGATTATAATTTTCTTGAGTTCCCCCCTCCCATCCATTTCCTGATTTACAGCTATTTCTGGGATGTTACTTGTATCCTCTATAGTGAAGACCAATGCAACATTCCTGTTCACTTCAACTGCCATCTCCTTATTTTCCATTATTAATTCCCCAGGCTCACTTTTTTATAGGACCACCGCTCATTTTGTTAAATCTTTTTGTTAAAAATATCTATAGAAACTCTTACTATCTGCTTTTATATTTCTAGCTAGCTTTCTCTCATACTCTCTTTTTTCTCTCATTCTTTGCTTTTTTATATATTCTGTCCAATCTTCTGAGCGGCCACCCATCTTTGCACAATTATATGCTTTTTATTTAAGTTTAATACTATCTTTAACTTTTTTAGTTAACCACGGATGGTAGGTCCTCCCATTGGATTTTTTCTTTCTTGTTGGAATGTATATATTCTGTGTATTTTGAAATATCCCCTTAGTCCATTGACCTATCCCTTAACCTAATTTGCCACTTCACTTTAGCTAGCTCTGCTTTCATGCCCTCATAATTGCCCTTATTGAAGTTTAAAATACTAGTCTTGGACCCACTCCACTCTCTCAAACTGAATGTAAAATCCAATCATTTAATGATCGCTGCTACCTAGTGGCACCTTCACTATGAGGTCATTAATTAATCCTATCTCGTTGCACAATACCAGGTCCAGTATAGCCTGCTCTCTGGTTGGCTCCAGAACGTGCTGCTGTAAAAAACTATCCTGAAAACATTCCATGAACTCTTCATCTTGGCTACATTTGCCCATCTGATTTTTCCAGTCTATATGCAGATTAAAATCCCCCATCATTATTGCCATACCCTCCTGACAACCTCCCATTATTTATTCCTTTATACTCCATCCTACCATGTGGTTACTGTTACGGGGCCTGTATACCACTCCCACAAGTGTCTTCTTGCCTTTATTATTGCTCAGTTCTACCCAAACCGCTTCTGCATCCAGATTTCCTGAACTTAGTACATCCCTCTCTATTGTGCTAATATCATCATTAAATAACAGAGCCACCCCTCCACCTTTTCCCACCTTCCTGTCCTTCCTAAATGTCATGTCATGCAATATTCAGGTCCCAGTCATGCAATATTCAGGTCCCAATCTAAGTCATCCTGCAGCCATGTTTCTGTAATGGCTATCAGAGCATATTTATTTATTTATTTCTATTTGCGCTATCAGTTCATCTGTTTTGTTTTGAATGCTATGTGCATTCAGATACAGAGCCTTTAGTTTTGTCCTTTTATTATTTTTGTCACCTCTAGCCTTATCTGTTCATTTCATCTTAGATTGTACTCTCTATCCCTTCCTGCCACGGTTGTTTATACTTTTCCCATATTAATACCTTTCTCTATTGCCTTGTCTCTAACCACTGAATGACCAAATCTTCCCAATTTTGATCCCATGCCCCCAATATTTAGTTAAAACCCTCTCTACCGCCCTAGTTATATGACTTGCCAGAACACTGGTCCCAGCACGGTTAAGATGAAGGCTGTCCCAATGATACAGATCCCACTTTCCCCAGTACTGGTGCCACTGCCCCAGAAATTGAAACCCATTTCTCTCACACCAGTCTTTAAGCCACACATTCATCTCTCTAATTTGAGTTACCCTATGCCAATCTGCTCGTGGTTCAGGTAATAATGATGTTCTGCTTTTCAATTTAGCTCCTAGCTGCTCACACTCTCTCAGCAGAACCTCTTTCCTAGTTCTACCTATATCGTTGGTACCTACATGGACCACGACCACTGGCTTCTCCCCCTCCCACTGCAAGTTCCTCTCCAGCCCAGAGCAGATGTCCAGAACCCTGGCACCAAGCAGGCAACATGGCTGCCTGGACTCTCGCTCTTGGCCGCAGAGAACTGTATCTATCCCTCTGAATATGCTGTCCCCAATTACCATTACATTCCTATTAACTCCCTCCACTTGAATGGCTTCCTGTACCTCGGTGCAGTGGTCAGTTTGATCATCCACCCTACAGCCACCGCTTTCATCCATATCACCTGCCCTGCCATCTTTAATGAGTCCTCATTTATTTACCTACCTACCTGCCTGCCTGCTTGTCTGCCTGCCTGATTGAAACAAGTGAGCTCTCTGGCAGTTATAGAACCAGATTAGACTAGTTAATTAATTAATTACTCTCACCTGCTCTACAGCACAGAGCTTGCTTAGACCTGCCCAAGCCTGGAAGAAACTTAAAACTTAAAACATTAAATTTAAATTTAAGTTGAATACTAATTGCAAGCACACAAGACTAGATTTTATATAAAAAAAGAGATTAACCTTTAAGATTCACTCCCTCACTCACCAAACTCGCAGCTTAACACTGAGTGGTTGGAATAACTTGGGCAGAAGTGGGTTTTAAGTAGGGTTTTAAAGAAGGGGAGGGAGTTGGAGATACAAAGGGGTTTAAATGTCAGTTGCAAAGTGTTAGCTCTCGGTGGCTGATGGCAGAGGGCGATGTGTTGTAGGGCAGGAGAATGTTACAGAGACATGAATGGGCTCAAGCACAAAAATATGAATTTTACATTTTTCAGCGACAGAGAAGAGTGAAACAACATTCTTCTGGCAAGAACCAGTGATAGAATACTGTAGTAGGAAATAACTACAGAAAATGCTGGAAGAACACAACAGGCAAGGCAGCATCCGTGGAAACAGAAAAGAGTTAATGTTTCAGGCCTGGGACTCTTCATCACAACTGGAAAAGGCTGGAAATATAACAGATTTTTAGCAGGTGCAGAGGCAGGGTTGGGGAGGGGAGGGGAGGGGAGGGAGGAACTGAAGGACATTCTGTGTTAGGGTTGGAGGCAGGAGAGCTTAAATATTGCAAATGGGGATGGCAGAATCATAAACAGCATGAAAAATGGGGGCAGGGGTTATAGTGTGAAATTGTTGAACTCAGTGTTGAGTCCAGAAGGCTGTAAAGTGCCTACTCGAAAGATGAGGTTCTGTTCCTCGAGCTTACATTGAGCTTCATTGGAACAGTGTAAGAGGCCGAGGACAGAGAGATCAGAGTGGGAGTGGAGCAGATAATTAAAGTGACAAGCGACTGGAAGCTCAGGGTCAACCTTATGGACTGAGTGGAAGTGTTCCACAAAGCAGTTGTCCAATCTGCATTTGGTCTCCCCAATGTAGAGGAGACCACATCGTGAGCTGCGAATACAGTACACTAAATTGCAAGAAGTACAAGCAAATCGCTGTTTTATCTGGAAGGGGTGCTTGGGGCTCTGGACAATGGGAAGGGAGGTGCAGGGAGAAGAGGAAGTTGTCCACTCCTCAATCACCTCCATCAACCTTCCCCTTTGCCCAGCACCTTCCCTTGCAAGCGCAGGTGATGCAACACCTGCCCTTTTACCTTCTCCCTTCCCGCAGATTGGGCGACCGTTTTGTGGAACACCTCTTTTCAGTCATTAAGAGTGGCCCCAAGCTTCCGGGCGCCTGTCACTTTAATTCTCCACTCCACTCCCACTCTGACCTCTCCGTCCTTGGCCTCTTACACTGTTTCAATGATGCTCAACGTAAGCTCGAGGAACAGCACCTCATCTTTCAATTAGGCACTTTACAGCCTTCTGGAGTCAACATAGAGTACAACAATTTCAGACTATAACCCCTGCCCCTATCATCAGGTTGTTTATGATTCTGCCATCTCCATTTGCAACATTTAATCTCCCCTGCCTCCTACCCCAACACAGAATGTCCTTCAGTTCCTTTCTCCCCTCCCCTCCCACTTTCCCTGCCTCTGTACCTGCTTAAAATGTTTTACATCTCTAGCAGTTTCCAGTTCTGATGGGTGGTCCCAGACCTGACACGTTAACTCTGTTTCTCTCTCCACGGATGGTGCCTGGCCTGCTGAGTGCTTCCAGCATTTTCTTTTGTTATTTCAGATTTCCAGGATCCACAGTATATTGCTATTGTGATAGAATAGTAAGCACGGGCAGCATGCAACAGGCCCGTCAGATTCAAATAATTAATCCATCATTTCTCCCCTCAGATTGCACATGGACCGAGTGTGTATTTGCAGCATTTTCTGCCAGATTGGAGCAGAGTGTCTGCCTGTGCTGCAGGACAGTGGGTTGCCACAACTTCAGTAAACATTCAGTAAATGTTCGTGCTGATGGGGACGAAATATTCACTCCTTTCCCCGGAGCAATGGGCAGGATTGTAACCTCAGATTGGTAGAAACAGAGTATGTGGTGGTGAGATAGGGGCTGGGATCTGTCTTAGTTCACACGCTTTGGGCTGAGAAAAGCATTTTGTTGAGCGTTCAATCACTTTCTTACAGACGACCGATCCAGTCACCAGGAGCAAAAAAAAAGACTTGCATTAATATCGAACCTTTCACGAGCACCGGACGTCCCAAAGTGCTTTACATCCAATGAAGTGCTTTTTTGAAGTATAGCCACTGTTGTAGTGTAGGAAACGCGGCAGCCAATTTCTGCACAGCAAATTCCCACAAATAACAATGTAATAATGACCAGGTAAACTGTTTTTGGTGATGTTGAATGAGTGATAAACATTGGCTTGGACACCGGGGATAACTCCGTTGCTCTTCAAAATAGTGCCATGGGATGTATTACACCCACGTGGGAGCAGACGGGGCTTCGGTTCAAAGACTCATTCGAAAGTCGGCTCCTCTGACCGTGCAGCCCTCCCTCAGAACTACTTTGGAGTGTCAGCTTAGAGTTTTGTGTTCTAGTCTCTGGAGCAGGACTTGAAAACCCACAACCTTCTGACTCAGCGGCATGGTTGCAATAAACTGAGCCACAGCTGAGCCAAGGAGCAGTTACAAATAATTGAAAATTTCACCCTTCAGAGGGCAAAAGCCGGAAACAATGATGGTGTAGGAATTAACGAATTCCTACGAATAACGGAGATCGACACAAGAGAACAGGTCTTTACTCAATGGAGATGCCATGAGGACTGACTGGGCAATCCCGTGGTTTACGACATGATGCCATCGCGTTTGCCCGCGCTCTTAAAAGGGCCACGCCCCGTACATGCAAACTCTATATACAAAACTCAGTAACGCCTAACACAATGGTACAGGTTTAGGCTGGTGTTAGAACATCGTTAAAGAGAATTATATAGTTAGCCAGAGTCATTCAGTGGTTCTGCCACATGCGCCCCCCCCAGAATTCGCTTTAACGGACTAAGTCAAACGGTGAAGCGTCTAACAAGCCTGTCAGAATGACTCCTGTACTCTCGAGGCGGAGGCTGCTGGGCGGCTGGCGGTCTGGTGGGCGGTCGCACTTGGCCTGCTGTAACGACGACGGGTGGCCAACCCCGTCTTGGCCGTTGTGCTGTCTCGACAGGGCGGTCGAGGTCTAAATGTGCTGGCTTTAAGCGGTCGACCAAAATGTGGTCCGGTTTACCACCGACATCTACCGTGAAGGTTTTGTCCCCTGCTTCCAACACGCGGATGGGACTGGTATATGGGGCCTTGAGCGGATCCCTATGTGCATCATGGCGAATAAAAATGTATTCAGCCTTGTGAAGCTCCGTGGGAACGTGTGAACTCTGTGGCCCGTGGTGTGAAGGGGGCACCGGTGTGAAACAACCGACCGCATCTTGGTGATTGGAAGCTGGGCAGACACGGACCATGGCTCCGTTGACGTTGGTAGGAAGTCCCCTGCGACTCGCAGAGGCTGACCATACACAAGCTCCACTGATGAAGAGTGAAGGTTTTCTTTGGGGGCCGTGCAAAGGACCAACAGGACCCACGGTAGCTTGTCTGCCCATCCAGCATCCTGGAGGCTGGCCTTCAGGGCGGCTTTCATTGACCGGTGGAAGCGTTCGCAGAGGCCATTCGCCTGTGGGTGGTAGGCTGTGGTGCAATGTAATTTGGCACCGAGTCTTTGGGCCACTGCATTCCAGAGTTCGGAGGAAAACTGCGGTCACCTCTCTGATGAAATATCTGCGGGCACTCCGAAACGGGCGATCCAGGAGGAAATGAACACCCTGGCCACGTCCGCCGAAGCAGTGGATGACCGGGTGACTACCTCTGGCCATATGGTGGTGCGGTCAACCATGGTCAGGATGTGTGGAAAACCATGGGAGGGTGGGAGTGGTCCTACCAGGTCCATGTTGACGTGGTCAAAACGTCGCTCCGGAACTGTGAAGGCGGCCAACCGAGCTTTGATGTGGCACTGTGCCTTGGCCTTTTGGCAGACCACGTAGGTGTTGGCCCAGTCACGGACATCTTTATGCATGCCATGCCATACAAATTTCGCTAACATCAGTTTCTGAGATGCCTTCATTCCAGGGTGTGACAACCTATGTATGGCATTGAACACTTTGCGGTGGCAGACGACCGGCATGACAGGGTGAGGATCTTGTACGGCGACGTCACACAACAGCGTGGTGCCTGCCTAATGGAACTTGACGTTGGCCAACTGGAGGCCAGTTATGGCTGTTCTGTAAGCTTGGACTTCCGGATCTGTGGTCCGCTGCCATGAGGGCGTAGTCGATGCCCACATGAACCGTATTGACGATCGCACGGGAGAGGCAGTCTGCCACCAAGTTGTCCTTACCGGCCACATGCTGTATATCCATGGTGAATTCGGATATGTACGTCAGTTGATGCTGCTGTCGGGCTGACCCCAGTTCGGCGGTACTGGACATTGCAAAGGTCAGCGGCTTATGGTCCACAAAGGCGGTGAAAGGACGTCCTTCAAGTAGGAACGGAAAATGGCGGATGGCCAGAAAAGGGCAAGCAACTCCCGGTCGAAGGTGCTGTATGCTCTCTCATTCTGCCGTAGTTGAAGGCTGAAGAATGCCAACAGCTGTCACGTCCCTTTCACCCACTGCTGTTGCACGGCACTGACTGTGTAGTCCGACGCATCAGTGGTGAGGGCAATGGTGGCTCCTGGCAGCGTTGGCTAAGGTGCTTTTGGTGCCGGCGAATGCTCGGGCCATGTCATCCATCCAGTCTACCGGGTTCTTGCCAGTCTTGCCTCGTACAGGCGCTGCATGAGTAGTGCTGCCTTAGGCACGAAACGGTGGTAAAAGTTTACTATGCCTTGGAATTCCTGCAGGGCATTTATGTTCTGCGGGCGTGGAAAGGATGGCTCCGCCTCTACCTTCGAAGGTAAAGGAACCGCTCCCTCTGATGTGATGCAATGCCCCAGGAAGTCAATTTGGTGCAGGCCAAACTGACACTTGGCCGGGTTGATAATCAGGCCGTGTTGGCTGAGGCTTCAAAAAAGGGTGCGTAGATGACAGGTATGTTCTTCCTTAGTCGGACTGGCAATTAGAATATCGTCCAGGTAGACGAAGAGGAACTTGAGGTCCCGCAGCTCGGAGTCCATCAGGCGTTGGAAAGCCTGGGCGGCATTCTTTAACCCAAACGGCATCCGTAAAAACTCGAAGAGTCCGAATGGGGTGATGACTGCGGTCTTCTGGACGTCTTGTGGCTGAACTGGGACCTGGTGGTAGCCCCAGACGAGGTCAACTTTTGAGAACACAGTGTTCACTGCCAAATGTGCAGAGAAATCCTGGATATGGGGGGTTGGGTACCGATCAGGAGTGGTGGCGTCGTTTAGTCATCGATAATCGCCGCAGGGCCGCCATCCACCGCCAGGCTTTGGGACGTTAGGAAGGGGTGAAGACCAGGGACTATTCAACCGGTGACTAATCCCAAACCGTTCCATGGTTGCAAACTTTGCCTTTGTGACCGCCAGCTTGCCAGGTTCCAGGCGCCGGGCCCGCGCGTAGACCGGGGGGCCGTTGGTGGTGATGTGGTGTTCCACACCATGTTTCGTGGCTGTGGAGGAGAACGTGGGTCTTGCCAGGTTGGGGAATTCGCTGAGCAGGCGAGCAAACTCATCAGGAGTTGGGAACGCACAGGAGATGGTGTGTGACGTAGTGTTACTGCGGTAACATGGAAGAGAATTAAAAGTTGCTGCGTTGATCAGCCGTCGGTTCCTAACATCGACCAGGAAGCTGTTGGCGCACAGGACATCCATGCTGAGGAGGGGCTGGGAAACTTTGGCCATAACAAACTCCCAGTGAAAACGTTGCCCCCCAAGGCACAACTCCACTCGCCGTCTGCTGAAGGTCCGAATTGTTCCGCCATTGGCTGCTTCAAGGGCGGGGCCGTGATTTCCCGTCTGCACATCGAGGGCGGACGCAGGTAAAAT
Organism: Somniosus microcephalus; assembly: GCF_052327205.1. Lineage (NCBI taxonomy): Eukaryota > Metazoa > Chordata > Chondrichthyes > Squaliformes > Somniosidae > Somniosus > Somniosus microcephalus. The sequence continues at coordinate 44,403,252 of NW_028225180.1, read as the reverse complement.
GCTGCACTGCGCTCCAGTGTCACACAGAAAACGACGACCGGAGAGAGTATCAGTGATGAAGAGAAATTTCCCGTGTTGCCGATCACCATTGCGGCCGCGGGGTGCCCGTTAAACCCGTTCCTCGGTGTTGCAGTGTCAGTTGTTGTTTTTTTGGGGGAAACTGCAGGGAGGGCGGCAACGCTTCGCCTTCGCGCCGAACTGTGCGTGGTAGAAACACTGCCCAGCAGGCTGACGAGCTGGGGCGGCGTCTGTGCGGGATGGGTGCCTCATGGCGGCGCAGTACTGGCGAGTTACAGCAAAAATTTTGTCGGCCCCCGCAGCGAGTGTTGCGCAGTCTTCCATTTCAGATCTGGCCAGGGCAGCTTGTACCTGTTCAGGCAGTTGGCTGAGGAAAATCTCGCGGAAGAGGAAACATTCCCGTTCTGAGCCCAGGAGTGTGTGCATTTGGCTCATGAACTGTGAAGGCTTGGAGTCCCCGAGGCCGGGCAGATAGCGAGTAATCGACGGGCACGCTCCGATTTTGTGAGCCCGATAACCTGCAGTAACCGCGCTTTGAGGGTTTCATACTTGCGCTCCGTTGGGGGGTTTTCGAGGAGGCTGACGATCCGAGAGGCAGTAGAGCTGTCGAGTGCGGAGACCATGTAAAGACACTTGGTCTGATCTGCATCGATGTTCCTCAGGGTGAACTGGGCCTCGACCTGAATAAACCACGAGGGCGCTTGCTGCTCCCAGAACTGCGGTAGCTTTAGCGAAACGGCGTTTGCTTCCATGCTGTGCTCTTCTTTTGTGAAAACGTTCACAAAATGTGGTCACCAATGTAGGAATTAATGAATTCCTACGAATAACGGAGATCGACACAAGAGAACAATCAAACAGGTCTTTACTCAACGGAGATGCCACGAGGACTGACTGGGCAGTCCCGTGGTTTACGACATGACGTCATCGCGTTTGCCCACGCTCTTAAAGGGGCCACGCCCCGTACATGCAAACTCTATATACAAAACACAGTAATGCCTAACACAATGGTACAGGTTTAGGCTTTTGTTAGAACATCGTTAAAGAGAATTATATACAGTTAGCGAGAGTCATTCAGTGGTTCTGCCACAATGGTACATTTTCTTAATTAAAGACAATATTTGGGATTTTGTTATTGCTTTAATGGAGGTAGAAAAATAGTGAGAATCTTAATCAGGATTATGTTACACGCAAGTAAAAGTATAGAGTGTTTATATTCAATGTTGTAATTGTCTCCCACCAGTAACCCCATCTCCTGCAGGCACACTGCCGTCCTGAGTCACACCAAAGTCCAGGGCAGTGTGTACATTATTCTGCTCAAACACTTTCCCATTTCTCTCCTTCTCGTGCTGATTCTTCCTGGCGTCTGGGCAGTGGAGTCTCTGACCCTGTGCATGGGCCTCTCACGCCACAATGGGAGATGACGCTCGCTCAGCTCCAGCCGGGAACAGTTCCGCTAACGTCAGCAGTTAAAGCTGGAGCGGGGCCGGTCAAAGGGAGGGACAGAACATAGGTCCAAAATGTCCATTCAATGATCACAGTAACGTTTATGAAATGAAGATATCCACTCCCACCATTAGACCGGGTCTGGATTGCTGCACCGACTTCAGGTGTCTCTTTCCATTTGAACTGAACTGATTCCCCCACAGCCTGAAACAGGTTAAACAGGAAATAAACAGATTGCCAACAGTGTAAATAACAGGGAGACTGGTGATAATACATCAGTAGGAGTTACAGACACATATTATCCATAACAGCATTAATACAATAAAAAGGAACACAAACACTCACCCCACACGCTCCAGACTTCTGCACGTCAGTATGAGGCGGCAGAAAGCGGGGACAGATTGGTCTGTGAAGAAGTTTGATTCCAGGTACAGAACCGTCAGTGAGCGGTTTGTGCCGAGAGCGGAGGCGAGATCCTCCACACAAGAATCTGTGAGAGTGTTCTCTTCCAGGCTGGGATCAGAGAGAGAGAAATACAGGAATTTGAGTAAATCTTGGAAGTATATCGCCGTTTCATCATTGTCATTGGGTCAAAATCCTGGAACTCCCTCCCTATAAGAACTGTGGTAGCATGTTCACCACACGGACTGCAGCGGTCAAGAAGGCGGCTCACCACCACCTTCTCAAGTGCAATTAGGGATGGGGAATAAATACTGGCCTTGCCAGCGACGCCCAAATCCCATGAACGAATAAAAAAAAAATCCGTAGTGTTTCTTAATAAGTGTCCATTATTATTAGTAACACTACTACTGATATTAATAAACACTGTCTATTATTCTTAGTAATATTACCGATGCTGATAACGTACAGTGTTTATTAAAAAAAACTATTTCAGATACTTATAATGTACAGTGCTGATTAATAACTATTACTGATAATACTAATAATGTACAGTGTTTATTAATAAAACTGTCGCTGATACTTATAATAAATGTACAGTGTTGATTAATGACACAATACTGATATTAATGAACAATGTGTAGTATCAGTAAACACTATTACTGATTCTAGCAAAAATTTAAAATATTAGACATCCAGTTATTAGAAACACAACCTCACAGAGTCTGGTACTGACCACAGTTTCTGTATTTTACAGTCCACATTCCTCAGAGCCGCAGACAATTGTTTAACTCCAGAATCTCCCAGTTTATTGTAACTCAGGTTCAGAACCATCAGTGACTGATTTGTACTGAGAATGGAGGCGAGATCCCCGGCACAAGAATCTGTAAGACCGACGACAGCCAACCTGTAGATCAGAGAGAGAGAAAAATAACAGGATTCAGTAAAACAGCATCGTTTACTAATAACGCAATAACTGATTATAATACTGCCCAGCTTTGATCAATAACACTATTACTGATGAGATAAGAACATATGAAATAGGAGCAGGAGTCAGCCATTTGGCCCCTCCAGCTTGCGACACCATTTAATAAAATCATTGCTGATATTCGACCTCAACTCCACCTTCCCACCCGATCCCAAATCCCTCGATTCCTTTAGAGTCCAAAATCTATCGATCCCAGCATTGACTTTTGTCAACAACTCAGCATCCACAGCCCTCTGGGTTAGAGAATTCCAAACATTCTCAAAGCTCTGAGTGGAAAAAAAATTCTCATCTTAGTCCTAAATGGCCGACCCGTAATCCTGAGATAATGCCCAATTGTTCTAAACTCTCGAGCCAGGGGAAACAGCCTCTTAGTATATACCCTATCAAGCCCTCTTAGAATCTCATATGTTTCAATGAGATCACCACTCATTCTTCTAAACTCGAGTGTTTAGGCCCTTTCTACTCAATATTTCCACATAGGACATCCATCTCATCCTAGGAATCTCTCTAGTGAACTTTTGCTGCACCGCCTCTAAGTCAAGTATATCCTTCCTTAGCTAAGAAGAGCAACACTGTCCATAATACCCCAGGTGCAGTTACACCAAAGCTCTGTGCAATTGCAGCAAGACTTCCTTGCTCTTATGCTGGACCACATTGCAATAAAGGCCAACAAAGCATTTGCCTTCCTAATTGCTTGCTGTACCTGCATGTTAACTTTTTGTGTTTCGTGTACAAGGACACCCAAAGTCCGCTGAACATTTAATAGTTTTCACCATTTAAGATATTCCTTTTTTCTATTCTTCCTATCAAAGTGAATAACCTCACATGACCCCACATTGTATGCCATCTGCCACCTTCTTGCCCAGTTACATAATCTGTCTATATCACTTTGGAGATTCTTTTATATCCTCCTCACAGCTCATTTTGCCACACAACTTTGTATCTTCTGCAACGTTGGATACATTACACTCAGTCCCTTCATCTAAATCATCAATATAGTTTGTAAGTAGCTGAGCCTCAGCACTGATCCATGCGGCACCCCACTAGTAACAGCTGGCCAACCTGAAAATGGCCCGTGTATTCCTACTGTCTGTTTTATTTTCTTTAACCAATCTTCTATTATTGTCAATACATTAGACCTAATCCCGTGATTTCCTATCTTCCACAACAACCTTTCATGTGGCACCTTATCGAATGCATTTTGAAAATCCAAATATACTACATCAGCTGCTTCCCCTTTATCTATCCCACTAATTACATTTTCAAAACGCTCTAATAAATTTGTCAAACACGATTTCCCTTTCAAAAAAAACAATGTTGACTCTGCCTTATCTTATGATTTTCAAAGTGCCCCGTTACCACTTCATTAATAATGAGTCCCGCAATTTCCCAACAACTGATGTCAGGCTAACTGGCCTGCAGTTCCCTGTTTTCTCTGCCACCTTTCTTGGATAGCTGAGCTACATTTGCTTGCTTCCAACCCACTGTGACAGTTGCAGAATTTAGCGAATTTTGGAAGATTAACAACATCTGCTACAACTTATTTATATACCACTTTTAACATAATAAAACGTCACAAGGCACTTCAAATGAGCGTTACTGAAAAAGAACACGGCAAGAGAGCCCCAGGTGGGCAGAGGAAATGCTTCAAGGACACCCTCAAATCCTCCTTGAAAAAGTGCAACATCCCCAGTGACACCTGGGAATCCCTGGCCCAAGACCACACAAAGTGGAGGAGAAGCATCCGTGAAGGCGCCAAATACCTCGAGTCTCTTCGCCGGGAGCAAGCGGAAGCCGGGCGCAAGCAGCGCACGTCAACTCAAGCACCCCACCCACCCGCCCCTTCAACCACCATCTGCCCCACCTGTGACAGAGACTGTAGGTCTCGCATTGGACTCATCAGTCACCTGAGAACTCATTTTTAATGTGGAAGCAAGTCATCCTCAGTTCTGAGGGACTGCCTAAGAAGAAATGTCCCATTGACTTCTCCAGTACTGTTTCTTTACTAATATTAATAGCTTTAAGTTCCTAACTCTCATTGGACCCTGCTAGAATTCGTGAAAGTTAAATGTTTAACAGTCGAACTTCTTTGTATCTTGGATTAGAGGCATTCTGATATAAACAGAATGACTTTGAAGTGTCATAAAAAGAATATATTTCTTGTTTTCTGAAATGTAAAGTGCTTGAGTAAGGGATAGGTGGTAGTAGTGACGTCACCCAAGAATGGTGAAAGTTTAGTTTCAGGGTAATACACATCGATAGCAGGGCTCCATTCGCTACAGATAGCAGTTGTTAAAGTTTTTACTTCAAAGCTGTTAGCAACTGTTATGTCAGGAAGTCTCGTGTAGGGGAAGTAGTTTTGAAGTAAACGTCTGCAAACTGTTTATATGAATAGTCTATTTTCAAAGGGTTTGGGAATAGATACGTCATAAAGTCTTTTCTATGATATTTTTGTTTGATGTTGTCACAATATATGGTATATAAAAGGAGCATGATATTCAACAGTATCTCAGTGTGTGCTCGAAACAGGGAAAAATCACTCTCTAAGCAATTGCAGACCGATCGCCATTCTGTGTATCAGTAAAGTCTGTCCTTATACTCCACTACTCGAAACGTATTGTTGTGAACAAGAGGAGAAAGGAGGTTGACTACTCAGACCCTTGGCTCACCACTATTTCTGGTATGTTTCTTGTTTCTTCTATAGTGAAGACAGATACAACATATTTATTTAACGTATCTGCTATTTCATTATTCCCCCTTATAATATTTCCTGTCTCAGCCTCTAAGGGACTCATTTACTTTTGCTACTCTCTTCCTTTTTACATACTCCTAGAAACTCGTACAATCTGTTTTATATTTTTTTCTATTTTCTGCCTCTATGACTTGCATGTTCATCCTTTGTTGGCTTCTAAAACTCTCCCAATCCGCAGGCCTACTAATCTCCCTGCCAACATTATAAGCCCCTTCTTTTGAGCTAATACTTTCCTTAACCTCTTAAGTTAACCGAGGACAGATTACTTTTTACGTGGTGGTTTTGTTTCTCAATAGAATGTATATTTGTTGATAATTATGAATTGTTTCTTTAAATGTTCGCCATTGCTTATCTACCATTATACCTTTTAATCTAATTTCCCATTCTACTTTAGCCAAGTCGCCCCTAATATCCATGTAATTGTCTTTATGTAAGTTTTTTTTATATTCATTCATGTGATGTGGGCATCACTGGCAAGGCCAGGCCAACATTTATTGTCCATCCCTAATTGCCATTAACTGAGAGGCTTACCATTTCAGAGGGCAGTTAGGTGTCAACCACATTGCTGTGGGTCTGGAGTCACATTTAGGCCAGACCAGGTAAGAATGGCAGATTTCCTCCCCTAAAGGACATTAGTGAACCAGATGGGTTTTATCGACAATCCAATAGTTTCATGGTCACCATTACTGATACTAGCTTTATATTCCAGGTTACTTTATTAACTGAATTTAAATTACCCAGCTGCCATGGTGGGATTTGAACTCATGTCTCCGGATCATTACCAGTATCATAACCACTATGCTACCATAGTACTCTTTGACACTCTAGTTTCGGGTTAAAGTACGTCACTATGGAACTCAATGTGAAATTATATCACATTATGATCGCTCTTCCCCAGTGGATTCCTTACTATGAGATTATTAATTTACCATGTATTATGACACAAGCCAAGATCTATGACGTATCATTCTAGGAAACTGTCTCAAATGCATTCCTTGACGTGGTCCTCCAGACTACCTGTGATTTGTCCAGTCTTTATGAAGATTAAAGTCCCCCAATACTATTGCATTGCCTTTGTTTCAAGCTCCTCTCACATCTTGATTAATAATCTGTACCACAATATAGCTGTTAGTGGCCTATAAACTACTCCCACCAGTGTTTTCTGCCCCCTTTTATATCTTATCTCGACCCATACTGATTCTGCTCCCTGCTCTTCCGAGCCAAGATCCTTCCACTCTACAGTCCTTACGTCATCTTTTAGTATCAGGCTACCCCTCCCCCTTTACCATTTTGTCTCATCGAAACGTCAAGTACCATGGAATATTTAGTTCACAACCCTTGGTCACCATGCAACCACTGCTTTGTAATGGCTATTAGATCAAACGCATTTATCTCTCTTTGTGCCATTAATTCGCCTATCTTGTTACGAATGCTTCATGCATTCAGATAAACCTCCTTTAATATTAACTTTATGGTATTTTTCCCTAATTTAACCTTATTCACTGTTGCACTATAACATTTAAACTCTCTGTCCCATCCTGTCACAGTCTGCTTATCTTTACACTGATCCATGGCCTTGACTTTTCTCTTCAGTTTCATAAATTTACCCTCATCTGAACACTCCCCCTTTTAGGTTAAAGTTCTATCTATAGCCCTAGCTTTTCAATTCACCAGGACACTGGTCCCAGCCTGGTTCATGAGGAGTCCATACCAACGGAACTGCTCCCTCTTTCCCCAGTATGGCTGTCAATATCCCTTGAATCTAAACCCCGGTTTCCCACACCACACTTTAAGCCACACATTTAACTCTCTGATCTGTTTGACCCTATGCCAATTTGCACGTAGCTCAGGAAGTAATCCAAAGACTATTACCTTTGAGTTTCTGCTTATTAATTTGGATACCAGCTCTTCAAGCTCCCTCAGCAGAACCTCATGCCTAGTTCTAGCTATGCCTTGGATTCCTACATGGACCACAACATCTGGATCCTCCTCCCACTCCAAGCTCTTCTCCAGCCCAGAGATGATGTCCTTAACACTGGCACGGGGCAGGCAACACAACCTTCAGAACTCCTGGTTGCGTTTGCAGAGAGCAGCATCTATCGCCCTGACTATACTGTGCCCTACACTAACACATTAATTTTCACTCCTCCACTTGAATGGCCTTGAAGAGCAGGGAGTAGAATCAGTATGGGTGGAGATAATATATAAAAGGGGGCAGAAAACACTGGTGGGAGTAGTTTATAGGCCACTAACAGCTATATTGTGGTACAGAGTATTAATCAAGAAGTGAGAGGAGCTTGAAACAAAGGCAATGCAGTAGTATTGGGGGAATTTAATCTTCATAAAGACTGGACAAATCAAAGATAGTCTGGAGGACTATGTCAAGGAATGCATTTGAGACAGTTTCCTAGACCACGTTACTGCAGTCAGTTTGATCATCTGCCCTGCAGAATTTGCCCTTATCCACACAGGCCATAACAAACTCATACCTGTTGGATAAAGACAAATGCCAAGGCTCCTGCAGCAATGTTCCTGGTGTCCCCTTACCGGCCTGACTCGCAGTCACACGAACCAGACTTGTACTATTTCTTAACCCAAGGGGTGTGCCTGCCTTCTGGATAAAAGTTTCCAGGTAATTATCACCCTCCCTGATATCCCATAAAGTCCGCCCCACAAACTCCTGCTCAGCAACTCTGAGCTAAGGTTCATCGAAATGCAGACACGCATTGCAGATGTGGTTGTCTGGGATCACGATGCTGTCCACACACTCCCACATTCATCAGTTGCAGCACACCACCACTGCAATTCATATTTAAACCGAGAGTCATAGAGTCATAACGGCACAGAAGGAGGCCGTTCGGCCCATCAAGTCCGTGCCGGCTCTCTGTGGAGAAATCCAGTCAGTCCCATTCCTCCGCTTTATCCCCGTAGCCCTGCAAGTTTATTTCACTCCAGTGCTTATCCAGTCTCCCCTTGAAAACATTGAGTGTCTCCGCTTCCACCACTTCCATCGGCAACGAGTTCCAGCTCCTCACCACTCGCTGAATCTCTTGCCCAAAACCTTAAATCTGTGCCGCCTAGTCCTTGTACCATCAACTAGTGGGAACAGCATTTCCCCGTCCAGTCTATCCGAACATGTCCAAATCTTGTACACCTCTATCAAATCACCCCTCAACCTCCTTTGCTCTAGTCTAATGAAAACAAATCCAGGTTCTCCAATCTGTCCTTGCAGCCAAGATCCTGCATCCCCGGTACCATTCTGATAAATCTCCTCTGCACCCGCTCAAGGGCCTTCACATCCTTCCTGAAGGAAGTTTTATTTATTTAATTAATTAACGTTTATGCATTTAATCAATGTAGTTGTTTTTTTTTAATCTATCTATAATTTAAACTAGATAAAGTAATTGGTTTGAAAACTAAAAACACTTAGCTATAAATTGAACCACTAGTAGTTTTGGAGGCAAAAAGCAGCACCTCCTTCCCCCTCTGCACTGAAATCCCACTCTCACCAAATTCCCAACTTGACACTCTTAATGGTGGGGCCACTCTGTGTGACCTCTCTGTGCGACAACTCGGTGCACTTTTATACAACTTTTGGAGGCACATCAAAGTTCGAAGTGCTCACTCAGCTTCCTGCTCACAGTAATCAACACACCTATTCAGGCAATCGAAACATAGAAACATAGAAGATAGGAGCAGGAGTAGGCCATTCGGCCCCTTGAGCCTGCTCCGCCATTCAATGAGATTAAGACTGATCATCCAAACTCAGTACCCTGTCACTGCCTTCACCCCATATCCCTTGATCCCTTTAGCCTTAAGAAATATATCTAACTCCTCCTTGAATATATTTAATGAATTGGCCTCAACTGCTTTCTGTGGTAGAGAATTCCACAGTTTCACCACTCTCTGGGTGAAGAAATTCCTCCTCACCTCTGTCCTAAATGGCTTACCCCTTATCTTTAGACTATGACCCTGGTTCTGGATTCCCCCGCCATCGGGAACATCCTTCCTGCATCTAGTCTGTCTAGTCCTGTTAGAATTTATAAGTTTCAATGAGATCCCCTGTCATTCTTCTAAACTCCAGCGAGTATAAGCCCAATCGGCCCAATCTCTCCTCATACGTCATTCCTGCCATCCCAGGTATCAGCCTGGTGAATCTTCGCTGCACTCCCTCCATGGCAAGAACATCCTCCTCAGATAAGGCGACCAAAACTGCACACAATACTCAAGGTGTGGTCTCACCAAGGCCCTGTACAACTGCAGCAAGACATCCTTGTTCCTGTACTCGAATCCTCTCACTACGAAGGCCAACATACCATTTGCCTTCTTAACCGCCTGCTGCACCTGCATGCTTACCTTCAGCGACTGGTGCACAAGGACACCCAGGTCTCGTTGCACTTCCCCTTCTCCCAATCTATTGCCACTCAGATAATAATCTGCCTTCCTGTTTTTGCCACCAAAGTGGATAACTTCGCATTTATCCACATTATATTGCATCTGCCATGCATCTGCCCAATCACCCAACCTGTCCAAATCATAGTGGAGTTTCTCAGCATCCTCCTCACTGCACACACGCCCACCCAGCTTTGTGTCGTTTGCAAACTTGGAGATATTACATCTAGTTCCCTCGTCTAGATCATTAATATATATTCTGAATAGCTGGGGTCTTAGGACCGATCCCTGCGGCACCCCACAAGACACTGTCTGCCACTCGGAAAAAGACCCATTTATTCCAACTCTTTGCTTTCTGTCTGCCAACGAGTTCTCTATCCAAGTCAGTACCTTGCCCACAATCCCATGTGCCTTAACTTTACACGCTAATCTCTTATGCAGGACCTTATCGAAAGCCTTCTGAAAGTCCAAATACACCACCTCCACTGGTTCTCCCTTATCTATTCTACCAGTTACATCCTCAAAAAATTCCAGTAGATTAGGCAAGCACGATTTACCTTTTGTAAATCCATGTTGAATTTGTCTGATCCTGTCACTGTTTTCCAAGTGCTCTGCTATTACATATTTTATAATAATGGACTCTAGCATTTTCCCCACTACCGATGTAAGGCTTACCAGTCTATAATTCCCCGTATTCTCTCTACCACCTTTGTTGAACGGTGGGGTAACATTAGCTACCCTCCAGTTACAGCTGATTGATTGTTAACTGTTAACAGCCACTGACAGGCACTTTCTGTTAATTGTTGACAAACATGCAGTTTATTTCACAGTTTTTAAAATTTTAAGTACCACTCATTAAATTTCCAACTTCGACACTGATTATGATGCACTCCCTTTATGGCCACCCTGTGCGACCACTCTGCTATTAATACATATACTGTACAGTATTTGTAACAGTACTGCAGATACTAATATTATTGTACAGTATTAGACATCCAGTTGTTATAACACAATCTCTCACAGTCTGGTACTTACCCCAGTTCCTGTATTTTACAGTCCGGGTTCCTCAAAACCACAGACAGTAGTTTCACTCCTGAATCTCCCAGTTTATTATAACCCAGGTTCAGAACCGTCAGTGACCGGTTTGCACTGAGCGCGGAGGCAAGATCCTCAGCACAAGAAGCTGTGAGACCGACACTATCCAGCCTGAGGATCAGCATTTTGGAAAATAAGGATGTTGATAATGTTATACAATTACTGAGGCTAATATGAATTTGCTGTGTTTATTAATAACAATATGGCTGCTAATAAAAGTGTTCAATAACTCAATTACTGAAAACAAGAAGGGTGTATATTAATAACACTATTCCAGATACTGATAATAAACTTCAGTGTTAGACATCCAGTTATTATAAACACAATCTCACAGAGTCTGGTACTTACCCCAGTTCCTGTATTTTACAGTCCGGGTTACTCAGAGCCGCAGACAATAGTTTCACTCCTGAATCTCACAGATTATTATTATTCATCCTAAACACAGGTAGAAAAAGTGCGAGAAACGAAGTGAATCAAACATTAGTTCACAGACAAATTACGTGTCTCTGATATTACAGGAAACCTGAAAGCAACATAAGGAAATGATTGCAGAGGTTTCAGTCACTGAACATTAAACTCAATGCCGATCACTTTAACTTTTAGCGACAGTGTAAAATGGGTGCTATCAGACCGACCGCCCGCCCGATTTGTCTTTTGGTTGAAGTCAATGGAAAATTTAATTTAGGCACGGTGTAAGCTGGCTAACTATTTACTGTTGCACGTTTCCCATTATTAATGAAGACTGATTTCACCCCTGTCAGTATTTATTAAATGATGTGCTGTCTGTATGAAGTCTTTAAATGTCCCTCAGTCTGATCTCATTCCCTGATGATCAGCATTACCCTCCTGGAACTCAGTGACTGGCCCGGTCATTTTTGGGAAAACCTGTCCCAGTTCTGCTGCTCCTTCAATCCCAGATTTTTGGGAATGAGGCGATTTTCTCTCAATTAAACGATAAAGCGGTGATTCCCTGCAATTTATACTCTGTGCATTATATTAATCTGTATAATAACTCGGGGTGAGTTATATTGTGAAACGGTACTAACTGCTGCTGTAAAATCCGTCCCCCAGGGTTTTATGTAACAAGGAGAGTTTATTCTGTCCCGTTACAATTTTAAATGTCCTTGTGCTCCTAGTTTACAGGGGAGGGGAGTCTCTCACTTTATTCCCCATTAAACTGGCTCTACATTTATTTAAATTCCGTTTATTTTGACGATATTTCCAGGAGTTCAGAGTCCATTGCCGTGCTCCCGGCAGGTCCTCGGGTTACCGGGAAATCCCGAGTCCACTAACGGCAGTTTGCCCAGAAACCATCCAATGTGTGCGAACCCCATGCGCTGGTGCGAATTCTGGGAAAATCCCACCCGGCTGTCTGGTGTAAGTCTATGCCCTGCGATATAACCGGGTAACCGGAGATTTTGGTGACTTTTTTAAAAATGGCATTTTATTTATTTCATGTACAGAATTGGGAATAATTCTACATAGTTACAGTGCTAAAGTGCCTTTACCTTATATTGTCAATCGAAGACATTTTCCCTCCCCACCAGAAGCCATTTGGCTATATACCATGACATAATGGAAGCATTTTTCCTACTGTTCTGTGTACAGTTTGTAGTTGATATGGAAAACTGTTAGATTTTAAATTATTTTTATCTGAACAACATTCGCACCCGAACGACCAGATTTAGGAACAGCTTCTTTCCCAGGGCCGTCATCCTACTGAACTCTACAAATAAAGCCTGCACATCTGCCAATGCACTTTATTATGTTTATGTTTATGTATTACAAGCCAAATGAATGTTGAATGTTAAATGTCTTAATCAAAATGTACACTCTCGGGAGCCGCAAGCCTACATTTCGTTGTACTGCACTTGTGCACTAACAATGACAATAAAGTTGATTATTATTATTATGTTTGATAAGTTCAGCATATCTGTTTTCTGCTGTCCATTGTTAATAAATATGCCACTATTTGACATCATAATTTCATGATCAAACTCTTTCAGTTCCCGATAAGATTTACAGCATGCCCACTTGTTGGTACCACACCAATCTCATTTCCTGGTTAGAATTATACCCTGGTACTTCTGTTACTTGGTAAAGTTCTTGTTACTCGGCCTGGCTTTGGTTGAACTGGAAGCTTTTTTTTCTGCTTTTATAACAAAATGTACACCTAACAAGTGGCTGTTAAACAACTCAAATAACAGCTATGGAAACAAACATGCAGTTACCTCAACACTTGACACTTGTGCAGTACGGGTCCCAGCCGCTGGAGTCCTTCACATTGAATGTAGCAGTGCTGTAGATCGAGGTGTTTTATTGTATCACAGAGTCCAATGATACCAGTCAACACCGCACAGTCAATCGGGGTCAGTCGCAATGCTTTGTGTGAATGAGAGTCTCCAAATATATGTTGTTGCATGGAACCCACTGTGACCTGCACGAGTGCGTGGTTCTGAGATTCAAACAGGTAATGAAATGTGTTCAGGAGGTCTCTTTTATCAGTTTTACTCGCTATGTTCCCAATCTGTCCTTTAACATTCTCCTTCACCCAGTCAATCACTCGGCAGGTGGTTTGATGAAAAAATGGACCGAAAAACTCCTCCAGGGGCCGAGCCGACTGTGGGGAGGAGAGACCAGCAACAAAACGGAGAAATATCTGAAATCGCCCATCTTCTTTGCTGTGGGCTTCATGGAGGAGTTTCCGGATGTCCCCGGGATTTGGAGTCAGGAATTGTGCGAGTGCGGCTACAAACTCTTGGATGGTGAGGTGTGGGAATGTGTACACCACGCTCTGGGCAGAATCATCTCTCTCCAAAAGTTCCATCATGAACCCAGACAGGAACTGGGAAGGTTGCAGATTGTACTTGATCAAATCTCCATTTCTAAACACAATCTTCTTCTCGGAGACTCCTGTGAAGGCCATCTCACCAAGCTTCAGTAACACATCACGGGGGCTTTCAATCTCTCGGCCATGGTTTTTCAGAATGTTGTAAATATAGTAGGAATATAGCTGGGAGATGGTCTTGGGAACTCGCTGCTGATTGCTTTCCCTTTGTGTAAAGAAGGGACCCAGTGCCAGCCCGAGGATCCAGCAGTAGGAAGGGTTGTAGCACATGGTGTACAGGATCTCGTTCTCCTCCACGTGTTTGAAAACAGCTGCTGCCACCGTCTGATCTTCAAAAAACTTGTTGAAATATTCCTTCCGTTCTTCACCAGCAAATCCCAGGATTTCAGCCCAGACATTGATCTCAGCCTTTTCCAATAAATGTAATGCAGTGGGGCGACTGGTCACTAGCACGGAACATCTTGGGAGCAGCTTGTGCTGCATTAAACTGTACACAATGTCAGACACTTCACACCAGTCTTCGGGATCAGTGCACATGTGCTGAGGTTCTGTATTTCTCCGACTGTCAGCATAATCGATGCTGTCCTTGAATTCATCCAAACCATCCCTCTGGGTTCTTCCAAAGCTCTCCCAGAATATTCCCAATGTAAGGATAGAGATCCAGTATCAGATTCCTCAGGTTAATTCAACAGTTAATAGCGTTCAAATCCCTGAATTTAAAACTGAAAACAAATTGAAAGTGTGGGAATATTTTGCCAGTGGCCCAATCATGAACAATCTTTTGTACCATTGTTGTTTATCCAATCCCTGCGACTCCGCTCACTGCTCCTGAACTCCCAGAATTTGATTTTCTCCGGGAAAAACTGCTCTGGAACAATTGATCAGTTCGGATTTTTTCCAGTTCTCTCCGGAGATGTTTCTCTCTCCACTCTTCATGGTCTCGGCCTCTTGCCAGCAGTTCATGTTCTACAAGTGTCCGATCTCGAACAGTAGAAATGACCGTTAGCTCAGCGTATCGATCAACTGGATGGAAAACCTTAACCTTCTCCTTTATTAGGATAGTGTTCACTCTCAGTGTTTCAGTTTGTACCCGGAGTGTTTCCTTGTGTTTCTGTTTAACATCTTCAATGAGAACAGATCGAAAGTGGTTCACAATGTTAATTGCATTGACATAAAAAAACTCCTCAATACCTTTTGCACTATTCAGTAAATTATTGCAAGATTTAATTCACAGCATCAATAGATGTTCATGCAGAAATTAAAACTGTTAATGGAAACCTCGCTGCAAATTGGACAATGACCATAAAATGTTTCAAATTCTCACTTGATTCTAATATTCACTGAACATGGAGAGTTCTATGAAGGTGATATTTCCCTCTGATGATTAATGCAATCAGCCCTGCCTTGTACTACAGACATCTCATTATAAATCCACCCATGATCCTGGTTATACAACAGTAGTGGCTCTCACTGATCAATCTTCAAAGGGAGCAGCTAGAAGACATGAGAAGGAGGATAGGGACAGACTGTGAATGACCACTAGTCCCACTGTAATTGTATCAGACCATGGGCTGGTTATCTGGAGGATTGTGTGCACTGAGAGAGGGACAGACTGTGAATGGCCAGGAGTCCCACTCTCATTGTATCTGACCATGGGATGGTTATCTGTAGGATTGTGTGTAATGGGAGAGGGACAGACTCTAAATGGTCAGAAGGTCCACTGTTCCTGTATGTTAGCTGGGGTATTGTGTGAACTGTGTGAAATAGACTAAGTGGTCAGAAGTTCTAATCAGGGCTTATTTGACACTTATCTGACCTTCCGACCCGATATCTTGTCCATCACCAAGACCGCCTACTTCAACCTCCAAAACACTGCTCATCTCCGCCACTGCCTCAACTCATCTGCTGCTGAAACTCTCATCAATGCCTTTGTTATTTCCAGACTTCACTATTCCAATGCTCTCCTGGTCGGCCTCCCACGATGTACCCTCCGTAAACTTAAGCTAATACAAAACCCAACTGCCCATATTCTAACTTGCACCAAGTCCCGTTCACCCATTACCCCTGCAGTCACTGAGCTACATTTACTCCTGATCCAACAACGCCTTGGTTTTAAATTTCTCATTCTTATTTTTAAATTGTTTCATGGTCTTGTCCCTCCCTATCTCTGTAACCTCCAGCACTAGCATCCTCAGAGGCCTCTGCCTTACTCCAATTCTGGCCTCTTGTGCATCTCCGATTTTCATCACTCCACCATTGGCGGACGCCCCTTCAGCTTCCGGGGCCCGAAGCTCTGGAATTCCCTCCCTTATCCTTTCTGTCTCTTAACAGAAGTTCCACTGGTATTATATCAGGACTCGGGCAGGTTATCTGGTGTATTGCGTATAGAGAGAGGAGCAGACTGTGAATTGACAGTTGTCTGGTGTATTACCTGCACTGCCATAGTTACCTGAACACAGGTAAATGTTACTGGCATTCTGATGGTACAGAAGGGAATCAGGAAGATGATTTAAGGTTTCAGGAGTTTAAGTTGAGGGTGTTTTATATATTTTGTTTTGGGCAAGAGACATCGGTATTGAAATGTTTTAATGGAATTCACAACATTAGTGCAGGAAACAAGTAACAAAATAAATAGTAACGGAGAAAATTGAAAATCAGACGTAAGAATGGAAATCAGGGAACATTTTTCACCCAAGGGGTATTAGAGCGGGTGGACCAGTTACCAGGGAAGGGAACTAAAGGGCAGCGTAGGTGGGGTTTAGAGACAATTGGAGATATTTTTGTGGATATTCTGAGAGGAGTATTAGGTGGCTTCATCTCTCTAATGGACAGATTTGATTGACCCGAATGGTATTTTCCTGCCCCTAATCATTCTCCGGTTACATTGTATCTCCGAAATTGCAAACATTGTTTCAGCAGTTTTACACATACAAACACTAAATATGTTTCTATAACAGTCCGGTTATATCACCGATTAGAATTAGAAATAGGTTTCCAGCATCCGCAGTATTTTGCTTTAGATTTAGAAATAGAGCTGCCGCCTACTTCACCCAGTTTAATGTTAGAGCAGAAAACATTCACCTTCAATTTGAACTGTTCTACCAATAAGTTTACTCCGTTTTTTTTCAATTTGGTATAAGTTTCCTATAATGTAGGTTTGGGAAATTACAAATGTGTTTCCGTTAGTCATTACATTGGGTAAAAATACATGTGATTTAAGGACTATCCTTTGAGTAGAATGAGTGCCTCTCGTTCAATACCATTATAAAGATAGCCAATAACTTCCTTGTCACCCTGAACATTGTACAGTTTTACACAGAATAATATTCTATTGTGTGAACATCTGTATATCTTCTCAGATCAGATATAGCACTTTCCGAAATCTTATTGTGTGCTGAGAAGCGATAACATTATACTATAACGCATGTCTCCAGAACTTTCCCTGCACTTTATGGTGGAACAGATTTCCAGGGGCACAGGAACCGCTGAATAACTGGCTCAAGGCACTTTCTGATCCCAGAATGTCTGCGTGGCACAATGGAGGTTTGTATTAAGATTCGCTGTATATCAGAATACTACCAGATGTGTATGGGGTTTCACAGTGTATCAGGATCCTGCCAGGTGTGTATGGGGTTTCACAGTGCATCAGGATCCTGCCAGGTGTGTATGGGGTTTCACTGTGTATCAAGATCCTGCCAGGTGTGTATGGGGTTTCACAGTGCATCAGGATCCTGCCAGGTGTGTATGGGGTTTCACAGTATATCAGGCTCCTGCCAGGTGTGTATGGGGTTTCACAGTGTATCACGTTCCTGTCAGGTGTGTCTGGGGTTTCACAGTGTATCAGGCTCCTGTCAGGTGTGTTTGGTGTTTCACAGTGTATCAGGATTCTGCCAGGTATTTAGAATACCTCACAAGTGATGGAGATCAGCAGCTGGATTTAATGAAATACTGCAACGTCCGCATTTTACACGAAACATCAGAAATTGTTTGAATTTGAATTTGAACCTATAAAGACTAGCTTTGGATTGATAATAAATCTAAATGACTTCCAATCATATGTTTCCAGGTTTTGAACCTTTGATTCCCACATTCTGACAAACTCTAAACAAATGGGTACAGTCAATCATTCTGATTCTCAGCTGTTAAATAAAAGTTTTGAAATCTCCAGGTTGTCACTTACCTTTCAGGTGCCTGAGTACTTTGGATAAACCTCGTGCGATGTTCATATAATCAAATGGATCAGAACCTGTTTAAATTAATGAGCGTTCATGAAATCAGATCTGTGTATTATTAGTACAGCAAATCATGCTTTATTCCAATGTGAAATTGAATCCAGTGTGTGATTTTACCATACCAAGTTCGAGCATTTCTCTCATTATTTTGTCCAACTTTGGTACCCCATGGCGCATTTTCACAAAGGATTCCCACATCACCCTTCGGGCCCCAGAGTTTTTCTCCATCACCAGGTTTAGGAGAAGTTTGGAACTGTCCGCCCGGCTTCCCTTCCCCACAAGATCAGTGACTTTCTGTAAAGAATAATAATGAATATATTGAGGAGCGAAGTGAAAGATAAACACTGAGAATGAGAAGGAAATGATGTGCACAGTGATAGGATCTCCCAGTTGTTTTGAGCTGAGAAAACAATCACTGGGCCGGGTATTGACCCATTCTGAACATGGGCAGAATATTCTGTAAACATCTCGATCCACCATTAACGGGAAATAAATGTGATGACTTTTAGTTCTAGGGGAGAAAGGAATCACTGAGAATCTGCAGCAGCTTTAATGCAATTACTTTTCTCTCTCCATTCGTGTCCAACATGACATCAGCTTACTGATTGACGATATGATACACTCATTTCTCACATGTTTTCCTGCTGCCCCACTTTGTGATTTAATTAGAAATAAAGCAGCAGCGAGACTGAACTCCAGTTACAGGGAAGGGACAAATCTGAAGTGAGAGAAGCTGCTAGAAAACTGCCCGAGAAATTATCGCTGACTAATTGAAGCAATCACTGTTGATGTATAGGGCCGGAGAATCGACCAATTAAAATAAAGGTGAAAAATCGAATCATTTGTTCGCTCGTTAATTGAAATGTTTGACACCCATTATTTGACACACCCACTGCCAGTATGAAACCTCGGTAACTGGGAACAGATATCCAGCAATGGGGTCGGTGTAGTCAGGACATTCTTCATCAAAGGTTAGATTTATAGAACGCCTTTAAAGCAGAAAAGAAATCGTCGAAAGGCACTTCTCAGTGGTGCAATCAGACAATGGACAGAGAGACGGCGAGGACTGGAAAACGACAGCGTGTTGGTTATATTACTGGGCCAGTAACGATATAGAGAAGGCGAGAGAAGAATGAGTGTGTTGGTTATATTACTGGACCAGTAACGATATAGAGACGGCGAGGTGTGGAGAAAGAGAGCGTGTGGTTGTATTACTGCACCAGTAACGATACAGAGACGGCGAAGGGTGAACGAGACCGTGTTGGATATATTACTGGACCAGTAACGATAGAGATGGCGAGGGGAGAACGAGAGCATGTTGGTTATATTACTGGACCAGTAACGATATAGAGACAGTGAGGGGAGAACGAGAGTGTGTTGGTTCTATTATTGGACCAGTAACGATATAGAGACGGCGAGGGGAGAACGAGAGCATGTTGGATATATTACTGGACCAGTGACGATATAGAGACGGCGAGGGGAGAACGAGAGCGTGTTGGTTATATTACTGGAACAGTAACGATATAGAGACGGCGAGGTGTGCAGAACGAGAGCGTGTTGTTTATATTACTGGACCAGTAACGATATAGAGACAGTGAGGGGAGAACGAGAGTGTGTTGGTTATATTACTGGACCAGTGACGATATAGAGACGGCGAGGGGAGAACGAGAGCGTGTTGGTTATATTACTGGACCAGTAACGATATAGAGATGGCGACGGGTCGGGAACAAGAGCGTGTTGGTTATATTACTGGACCAGTAACGATATAGAGACGTGTGGTAAACCACTGTTATCGTTCACAACCGTTCACTATTGTTACACTGTTGTTATCATTGTTTACACTGTTGTTATCACTACACAAGATTACCTCTTGCCACGCACGCTGTTATACCTAGGCATACCTCAGCTGACTCCGCCCATGGCTCCGCCTGCTTGCCCAGGTATAAAGGTGACTGCTTGGCTAGTATTCTTCCTTGTTGGAACCGATCACCCACGAGGGTGGGCTCTGTTATTTAGCCAATAAAAACCTAAAGTTACTATCTTAACTCGTCGCTTTTCATGGAATGAATTGAAAGGTATATCAATTTTATTGGCTAAATTTTGAAATGACTGGACTGGAGCAGCCTAACGGCCAGCTACAACAGCCACAGCAGCCAACTTGGCTGCGAGCCCTCCGACCGCCGTACCTGGATCTAAAGCCACAGGCAGCAAATTCAGCCCTCGACTTCGATCACTGGCTGAGCTGCTTTGAATCCTACCTGGTAGCCTCCGGCGTGCCATCGGAAGCCGACAGATTAAGAGTTCTGACCGCCCAGGTGAGCCCTAAAGTATTTGCACTCATCCAGGACCTTGCTACATACGAGGAGGCCCTCGACCTGCTAAAAGAGCAGTACCGGAGCCCAGTAAATTCAATGTATGCCAGACATCTCCTAAGATCCCGCTCGCAACAGCCAGGAGAGTCTGTAGATGAATTTTTACGGGCGCTACAAACACTCGGCAGGGACTGTGACTTTAAAGCTGTATCGGCTGCACAACATGCTGAAGGAAATATCCGTGATGCCTTCGTGAAAGTCCTTCGGTCCGACTGCTCACAGCAAAGACTGCTCGAATCAAAGGACCTCGGCTTGAAAGCAGCTGCAGCCCTCGCTCGCTCCCTGGAAGTGGCCCATCGGGACCTAGAGACATACTCCGGGTACAGTGCTGCGCGACCCTGGGGCTCCGGCCCGATTCTGGCCGCAATACCCCTCGCACCGCCGCCCCTGGGACCTACAACGGCGTCGGTGTCCCGGAATCGATCGGGACCGCCACCCTTGGGACCTACTGCGGCAGCGGAGCCCCGCGATCGGGCCACCAGCTGTTATTTCTGTGGCCAGGCGAGACATCAAAGGGCGCGCTGCCCTGCAAGGAACGCGACCTGCTCCGGATGCAAAAAAAAAAGGCCACTTCGCAAACGCCTGCAGGGGGAAAGCCACAGGCGCCAGCAGTGCCTCATGTGAGTCGTGGGGTCGGCCATTTTTGATCAAGGCCACAGACGCCAGCAGTGCCTCATGTGAGTCGTGGGGTCGGCCATCTTTGATCAAGGCCACAGATGCCAGCAGTGCCTCATGTGAGTCGTGGGGGCGGCCATCTTTGATCAAGGCCACAGACGCCAGCAGTGCCTCATGTGAGTCGTGGGGGCAGCCATCTTCTCCGCCATTTTGTTCTACTTTGACCTCGTGGGGACCCGCGTCATGGGCGCCGCCATTTTGTTCGCCGCGCTCGGCCGCCATGTTGGCTCCAGACCCGACCACCGCCTCACCTGCCGACTACAGCAGCTCACTCAGCCATACACTGGCCTCCGTCACGCTTGACAAAGCTCTCCCGCATCATCTGTCCAGGTCCATGATGGACATCGAAGTAAACGGCCACACCACGAACTGCCTGTTCGACAGCGGGAGCATGGAGAGTTTAATTCACCCAGACACGGTGCGCTGCTACTCCCTCACTGTCCGGCCAACGCGCCATCGGATCTCGATGGCGTTGAAGTCCCATTCAACAGGCGTCAGCGGCTACTGTGTTGTGACCCTGTCGGATGGGGGCACGGAATATAAAAACTTTAAACTTCTCGTCCTGCCCCAGCTCTGCGCTGCCGTCCTACAAGGGCTGGATTTCCAATGCCACCTTCGAAGTGTCACTTTGGCAAACGGTGGACCCCTCCCCCCACTCACAGTCTACAACCAGCAGTTTCTAAACCGCCCGCCGCATACCACCTGCGGCCTCTCCACTCTCAAAGTCCTGCCCCCCTCCTTGTTCGCTAACCTCACCCGCGACTGTAAACCCATCGCTACCAAGAGCAGGCGGTACAGCGCCGGGGACAGAGCTTTTATTAGCTCTGAGGTGCAGCGACTCCTGAAGGAGGGCATCATCGAGGGGAGCACCAGCCCCTGGTGTGCCCAGGTCGTAGTCGTTAAGACCGGCAATAAACACCGCCTGGTCATCGACTACAGCCAAACTATAAACCGGTACACCCAGCTGGACGCATACCCCCTTCCCCACATATCTGATATGGTCAACCAGATTGCACAATACCGGGTATTCTCCACCATCGATCTTAAGTCGGCCTATCACCGACTCCCTATCTGCCCTGAGGACCGCCAATATTCCGCCTTCGAGGCGAATGGCCGCCTGTACCACTTCCTTAGGGTTCCCTTCGGCGTCACCAACGGGGTTTCGGTCTTCCAAAGGGAGATGGACCGGATGGTTGACCAGAACGCGCTGCAGGCCACGTTTCCTTATCTAGATAACGTCACCATCTGTGGCCACGACCAGCAGGACCATGATGTTAATCTGGAGAAATTCCTCCGTACGGCCCAACGGCTGAATCTCACAAACAATAAGGAGAAATGTATGTTTAAGACCTCGTGCCTTGCCATCCTCGGCTGCGTAGTAGAGAACGGAGTCATCGGCCCCGACCCCGAAAGAATGCACCCCCTCATGGAGCTTCCCCTTCCCCACTGTCAAAAGGCACTGAAGAGAACCCTCGGGCTCTTCGCTTACTATGCCCAATGGGTGCCCAATTATGCGGACAAAGCCAGACCCCTCATGAAGTCCACCTCCTTCCCCCTGACAGCAGAAGCATGCGCAGCCTTCTCCCTCATAAAAGGAGACATTGCGAAGGCCACAATGCACGCAGTGGACGAGCCCATCCCTTTCCAAGTGGAGAGCGATGCATCCGACTTCGCCCTAGCTGCAGCCCTTAACCAGGTGGGGAGACCTGTGGCCTTCTTCTCAAGGACCCTCCAGGGCCCTGAGATCTGACACGCTTCTGTCGAGAAGGAGGCCCAGGCGATTGTGGAAGCGGTACGATGCTGGAGGCATTACCTGGCAGGCAAACGATTTACCCTCCTCACCGACCAGCGTTCGGTTGCTTTTATGTTTAATAACAAGCTGAGGGGCAAAATCAAGAACGACAAGATCTTGAGGTGGAGAATTGAGCTCTTCACCTACGAGTACGATATCTTGTACCGGCCTGGTAATCTCAACGAGCCCCCAGATGCTCTATCAGGAGGTACATGCGCCAACGCGCAAGTTGATAGACTGCGGACCCTCCACAACGACCTCTGCCACCCCGGGGTCACTAGACTTTACCACTTCATTAAGGCCCGCAACCTGCCCTACTACATCGAGGAGGTCAGGACCATGACCAGGAACTGCCAAGCCTGTGCCGAATGCAAACCGCATTTCTTTAGGCCGGACAGAGCAAGCCTGATCAAAGCCACCCGCCCCTTCGAGCACTTGAGCATCGATTTTAAGGGGCCCCTCCCGTCCTCTGACCGTAATGTGTACTTCCTCAACATTATTGACGAGTACTCCCGTTTCCCCTTTGCCATCCCCTGCCCAGACATGACCAGTACCACGGTCATCAAATGCCTGAACGACCTCTTTGCCTTGTTCGGGTTCCCGAACTATATACATAGCGACCGGGGCTCATCCTTCATGAGCGAGGAACTTCGCCAGTTCCTGCTCGCGAGAGGTATTGCTGCGAGCAGGACCACCAGCTACAACCCCCGGGGGAACGGCCAGGTGGAAAGAGAGAACGCGACAGTTTGGAAGGCCGTCCTCTTAGCCCTAAAGTCTAAGGGCCTCCCAACCTCTCGCTGGCAGGAAGTCCTCCTGGCAGCACTCCATTCCATCCGGTCACTGCATTGTACCGCCATTAACGCCACCCCTCATGAGCAAATGTTTGTTTTCCCCAGGAAGTCGACTACGGGAACCTCGCTACAAACATGGCTGACTTCTCCGGGCCGGTCCTGCTGCGGAAGCACGTGAGGACCCATAAAACGGACCCCCTGGTCGAGAGGGTGAACCTCCTGCACACCAACCCCCAGTATGCCTATGTGGCATACCAAGACGGGCGGGAGGACACAGTTTCCTTGTGAGACCTCGCACCCTCGGGCACCCCTGAGATACTACCATTACCCCCCACCACTCCCTCAAATCCAGCTCCTGTAGGCGGCATGCCGGAACCCCAGGAGCCTTCGTCGACCACGCAGACACCAGCATTAACATCGGATACTGCACCACCGCCACCGCGCCGATCAGAAAGGCTTACGAGGCCTCCTGATAGACTGACATACACGAACTGGTAGTACACTTCACCCCGCCGGACTAAATTTTAAACAAGGTGGGAATGTGGTAAACCACTGTTATCGTTCACAACCGTTCACTATTGTTACACTGTTATTATCACGACACAAGGTTACCTCTTGCCACGCACGCTGTTATACCTAGGCATACCTCATCTGACTCCGCCCATGGCTCCGCCTGCTTGCCCAGGTATAAAGGTGACCGCTTGGCTAGTATTCTTCCTTGTTGGAACCGATCACCCACGAGGGTGGGTTCTGTTATTTAGCCAACAAAAACCAATAGTTACTCTCTTAACTCGTCGCTTTTCATGGAATGAATTGATAGGTATATCAAGACGGCGAGAAGAGAACGAGAGCGCGTTGGTTATATTACTGGACCAGTAACGATATAGAGACGGCGAGGTGTGGAGAACGAGAGTGTGTTGATTATATTACTGGACCAGTAACGATATAGAGAATGTGAGGGGAGTATGACAGCGTGTTGTTTATATTACTGGACCAGTAACGAAATAGAGACGGCGAGGGGAGAACGAGAGCGTGTTGGTTATATCGTGACTGGTCCAGTAATATAAACAACACGCTCTCGTTCTCCCCTCGCCGTCTCTATATCGTTACTGGTCCAGTAATATAAACAACACGCTCTCGTTCTCCCCTCGCCCTCTCTATATCGTGACTGGTCCAGTAATATAGAGAGGGCGAGGGGAGAACGAGAGCGTGTTGTTTAAATTATTGGACTAGTAACGATATAGAGACGGCGAAGGGAGAACGAGAGCGTGTTGATTATATTACTGGACCAGTAACGATATAGAGAAGGCGAGGGAAGAACGAGTGTGTTGGTTATATTACTGGACCAGTAACAATATAGAGGCAGCGAGTGGAGAACGAGTGTGTTGGTTGTATTGCTGGACCAGTAATGATATAGAGACGGCGAGGTGTGGAGAACGAGAGCGTGTGGGTATATTACTAGACCAGTAACGATATAGAGATGGCGAGGGGAGAACGAGAGCGTGTTGGATATATTACTGGACCAGTAACGATATAGAGCTGGCGAGGGGTCGGGAACGAGAGCATGTTGGTTATTTTACTGGACCAGTAACGATATAGAGACAGCGAGGGGAGAACGAGAGTGTGTTGGTTATATTACTGGACCAGTAACGATATAGAGACAGCGAGGGGAGAACGAGAGCGTGTTGGTTATATTACTGGACCAGTAACGATACAGAGACAGTGAGGTGTGGAGAACGAGAGTGTGTTGGTTGTATTACTGGACCAGTAACGATATAGAGACGGTGAGGTGTGGAGAACGAGAGCGTGTTGCTTATTTTACTGGACCAGTAACGATATAGAGACGGCGAGGGGAGAACGAGAGCGTTTTGTTTATATTACTGGACCAGTAACGATATAGAGACGGCGAGAGGAGAACGAGAGCGTGTTGGTTATATTACTGGACCAGTAACGATATGGTGACGGCGAGGGGAGAACGAGAGCGTGTTGAATATATTACTGGACCAGTAACGACATAGAGACAGCGAGGGGAGAACGAGAGTGTGTTGGTTATATTACTGGACCAGTAACGATAGAGAGACGGCGAGGGGAGAACGAGAGTGTGTTGGTTATATTACTGGACCAATAACGATATAGTGACAGCGAGTGGAGAACGAGTGTGTTGGTTGTATTACTGGACCAGTAACGATATAGAGACGGCGAGGGGAGAACGAGAGCGTGTTGGATATATTACTGGACCAGTAACGATATAGAGACGGCGAGGGGAGAACGAGAGCGTGTTGGATATATTACTGGACCAGTAACGATATAGAGACGGCGAGGGGTCGGGAACGAGAGCGTGTTGGTTATGTTACGGGACCAGTAATGACATAGAGATGGCGAGGGGAGAACGAGAGTGTGTTGGTTATATTACTGGACCAGTAACGATATAGAGACGGTGCGTGTGGAGAACGAGAGCCTGTTGGTTATATTACTGGACAAGTAATGTTAGAGACGGGGTTGTATCGAGAACGAGAGCGTGTTGGTTATATTACTGGAACAGTAATGATATAGAGAAGGCGAGCTGTGGAGAACGAGAGTGTGTTGGTTATATTACTGGACCAGTAACGATATAGAGATTGTAAAGGGAGAACGAGAGCGTGTTGTTTATATTACTGGATCAGTAACGATATAGAGATGGCGAAGGGAGAACGAGAGTGTTTTGGTTATATTACTGGATCAGTAACGATATAGAGATTGTAAAGGGAGAACGAGAGCGTGTTGTTTATATTACTGGACCAGTAACGATATAGAGACGGTGAGGGGAGAACGAGAGCGTGTTGTTTATATTACTGGACCAGTCACGATATAGTGACGGCAAGGGGAGAACGAGAGCGTGTTGGTTATATTACTGGATCAGTAACGATATAGAGATTGTAAAGGGAGAACGAGAGTGTGTTGTTTATGTTACTGGACCAGGAACGATACAGATGGCGAGGGGAGAACAAGAGCGTGTTGTTTATATTACTGGACCAGGAACGGTACAGACGGCGAGGGGAGAACCAGAGCGTGTTGGTTATATTACTGGACCAGTAACGATATAGAGACGGCGAGGGGAGAACGAGAGCGAGTTATTTATATTACTGGACCAGTAACGATATAGAGACGGCGAGGGGAGAAGGAGAGCATGTTGGATATATTACTGGACCAGTGACGATATAGAGATGGCGAGGGGTCGGGAATGAGAGCATGTTGGTGATGTTACTGGACCAGTAATGACAGAGATGGCGAGGGGAGAACGAGAGCGTTTTGGTTATATTACTGGACCAGTAAAGATATAGAGACGGCGAGCTGTGGAGAACGAGAGTGTGTTGATTATATTGCTGGACCAGTAACGATATAGAGACGGCGAGCTGTGGCGAACGGGATTGTGTTGGTTATATTACTGGACCAGTAACGACAGAGAGATGGCGAGGTGTGGAGAACGAGAGTGTGTTGATTATATTACTGGACCAGTAACAATATAGAGACGACGAGGGGAGAACGAGAGCGTGTTGGTTATATTACTGGACCAGTAACGATAGAGAGAAGGCGAGGGGAGAACGAGAGAGTGTTGGTTATATTACTGGACCAGTAACGATATAGAGAAGGCGAGGGGAGAAAGAGAGCGTGTTGGTTATATTACTGGACCAGTAACGATTTAGAGAAGGTGAGGGGAGAACGAGAGTGTGTTGGTTATATTACTGGACCCGTAACGATACAGAGATCGTAAAGGGAGAGCGAGAGTGTGTTGTTTATGTTACTGGACCAGGAACGGTACAGAAGGCGAGGGGAGAACGAGAGCGTGTTGGTTATATTACTGGACCAGTAACGATATAGAGATGGCGAGGGGAGAACGAGAGCGTGTTGCTTATATTACTGGACCAGGAACGGTACAGACGGCGAGGGGAGAACGAGAGCGTGTTGGTTATATTACTGGACCAATAACGATATAGTGACAGCGAGTGGAGAACGAGTGTGTTGGTTGTATTACTGGACCAGTAACGATATAGAGACGGCGAGGGGAGAACGAGAGCGTGTTGGATATATTACTGGACCAGTAACGATATAGAGATTGTAAAGGGAGAACGAGAGCGTGTTGTTTATATTACTGGACCAGTAACGATATAGAGACGGTGAGGGGAGAACGAGAGCGTGTTGTTTATATTACTGGACCAGTCACGATATAGTGACGGCAAGGGGAGAACGAGAGCGTGTTGGTTATATTACTGGATCAGTAACGATATAGAGATTGTAAAGGGAGAACGAGAGTGTGTTGTTTATGTTACTGGACCAGGAACGATACAGATGGCGAGGGGAGAACAAGAGCGTGTTGTTTATATTACTGGACCAGTAACAATATAGAGACGGAGAGTGGAGAACGAGCGTGTTGGTTATATTACTGGACCAGTAACGATATAGAGACGGCGAGGTGAGAACGAGAGCGTGTTGGTTATATTACTGGACCAGTAACGATATAGAGATGGCGAGGTGTGGAAAACGAGAGCGTGTGGTTGTATGACTGGACCAGGAATGATATAGAGACGGCGAGGTGTGGAAAAAGAGAGCGTGTGGTTGTATGACTGGACCAGGAATGATATAGAGACGGCGAGGGGGGAACGAGAACGTGTTGGTTATATTACTGCACCAGTAACAATATAGAGACAGCGAGGGGAGAACGAGAGCGTGTTGGTTATATTACAGGACCAGAAACGATATAGAGACGGCGAGGTGTGGAGAACGAGAGTGTGTTGGTTATATTTCTGCACCAGTAACGATATCGAGATGGCGAGGGGAGAACGAGAGAGTGTTGGTTATATTACTGGACCAGTAACGATAGAGACAGCGAGTGGAGAACCAGTGTGTTGGTTGTATTACTGGACCAGTAATGATAGAGATGGCGAGGGGTCGTGAACGAGAGTGTGTTGGTTATATTACTGGACCAGTAACGATATAGAGAAGGCGAGGGGAGAAAGAGAGCGTGTTGGTTATATTACTGGACCAGCAACGATATAGAGAAGTCGAGGGGAGAACGAGTGTGCGTTGGTTATATTACTGGACCAGTAACGATATAGAGATGGCGAGAGGAGAACGAGAGTGTGTTGGTTATATTACAGGACCAGAAACGATATAGAGACGGTGAGGTGTGGAGAACGAGAGTGTGTTGGTTATATTACTGCACCAGTAACGATATTGAGACGGCGAGGGGAGAACGAGAGCGTGTTGGTTATATTACTGGACCAGTAACGATATAGAGATGGCGAGGGGAGAACGAGAGCGTTTTGGTTATATTACTGGACCAGTAACGATATAGAGACGGCGAGGGGAGAACGAGAGCGTGTTGGATATATTACTGGACCAGTAACGATATGGTGACGGCGAGGGGAGAACGAGAGCGTGTTGGATATATTACTAGACCAGTAACGATATAGAGACGGCGAGGGGAGAACGAGAGTGTGATGGTTATATTACTGGACCAGTTACGATACAGAGACGGCGAGGGGAGAACGAGAGTGTGTTGGTTATATTACTGGACCAATAACGATATAGAGACAGCGAGTGGAGAACGAGTGTGTTGGTTGTATTACTGGACCAGTAACGATATAGAGACGGCGAGGGGAGAACGAGAGCGTGTTGGATATATTACTGGACCAGTAACGATATAGAGACGGCGAGGGGAGAACGAGAGCGTGTTGGATATATTACTGGACCAGTAACGATATAGAGACGGCGAGGGGAGAACGAGAGTGTGTTGGTTATATTACTGGACCAATAACGATATAGAGACAGCGAGTGGAGAACGAGTGTGTTGGTTGTATTACTGGACCAGTAACGATATAGAGATGGTGAGGGGTCGGGAACGAGAGCGTGTTGGTTATGTTACGGGACCAGTAATGACATAGAGATGGCGAGGGGAGAACGAGAGCGTGTTGGTTATATTACTGGACCAGTAACGATAGAGAGACGGCGAGGGGAGAACGAGAGTGTGTTGGTTATATTACTGGACCAGTTACGATACAGAGACGGCGAGGGGAGAACGAGAGTGTGTTGGTTATATTACTGGACCAATAACGATATAGAGACAGCGAGTGGAGAACGAGTGTGTTGGTTGTATTACTGGACCAGTAACGATATAGAGACGGCGAGGGGAGAACGAGAGCGTGTTGGATGTATTACTGGACCAGTAACGATATAGAGACGGCGAGGGGAGAACGAGAGCGTGTTGGATATATTACTGGACCAGTAACGATATAGAGACGGCGAGGGGAGAACGAGAGTGTGTTGGTTATATTACTGGACCAATAATGATATAGAGACAGCGAGTGGAGAACGAGTGTGTTGGTTGTATTACTGGACCAGTAACGATATAGAGATGGCGAGGGGTCGGGAACGAGAGCGTGTTGGTTATGTTACGGGACCAGTAATGACATAGAGATGGCGAGGGGAGAACGAGAGCGTGTTGGTTATATTACTGGACCAGTAACGATAGAGAGACGGCGAGGTGTGGAGAACGAGAGCGTGTTGGTTATATTACTGGACAAGTAACGTTAGAGACGGGGATTTATCGAGAACGAGAGCGTGTTGGTTATATTACTGGAACAGTAACGATATAGAGACGGTGAGGTGTGGAGAACGAGAGTGTGTTGGTTATATTACTGGACCAGTAACGATATAGAGATTGTAAAGGGAGAACGAGAGCGTGTTGTTTATATTACTGGATCAGTAACGATATAGAGATGGCGAAGGGAGAACGAGAGTGTGTTGGTTATATTACTGGATCAGTAACGATATAGAGATTGTAAAGGGAGAACGAGAGCGTGTTGTTTATATTACTGGACCAGTAACGATATAGAGACGGTGAGGGGAGAACGAGAGCGTGTTGTTTATATTACTGGACCAGTCACGATATAGAGACGGCAAGGGGAGAACGAGAGCGTGTTGGTTATATTACTGGATCAGTAACGATATAGAGATTGTAAAGGGAGAACGAGAGTGTGTTGTTTATGTTACTGGACCAGGAACGATACAGACGGCGAGGGGAGAACGAGAGCGTGTTGTTTATATTACTGGACCAGGAACGGTACAGACGGCGAGGGGAGAACCAGAGCGTGTTGGTTATATTACTGGACCAGTAACGATATAGAGACGGCGAGGGGAGAACGAGAGCGAGTTATTTATATCACTGGACCAGTAACGATATAGAGACGGCGAGGGGAGAAGGAGAGCATGTTGGATATATTACTGGACCAGTGACGATATAGAGATGGCGAGGGGTCGGGAATGAGAGCATGCTGGTGATGTTACTGGACCAGTAATGACAGAGATGGCGAGGGGAGAACGAGAGCGTGTTGGTTATATTACTGGACCAGTAACGATATAGAGACGGCGAGCTGTGGAGAACGAGAGTGTGTTGATTATATTACTGGACCAGTAACGATATAGCGACGGTGAGCTGTGGAGAACGAGAGTGTGTTGGTTATATTACTGGACCAGTAACGATAGAGAGATGGCGAGGTGTGCAGAACGAGAGTGTGTTGGTTATATTACTGGACCAGTAACAATATAGAGACGGCGAGGGGAGAACAAGAGTGTGTTGGTTATATTACAGGACCAGTAACGATAGAGAGAAGGCGAGGGGAGAACGGAAGTGTGTTGGTTATATTACTGGACCAGTAACGATATAGAGAAGGCGAGGGGAGAAAGAGAGCGTGTTGGTTATATTACTGGACCAGTAACTATATAGAGAAGGCGAGGGGAGAACGAGAGTGTGTTGGCTATATTACTGGACCAGTAACGATACAGAGACGGCGAGGGGAGAAGGAGAGCATGTTGGATATATTACTGGACCAGTGACGATATAGAGATGGCGAGGGGTCGGGAAGGAGAGCGTGTTGGTTATGTTACTGGACCAGTGATGACATAGAGATGGCGAGGGGAGAACGAGAGCGTGTTGGTTATATTACTGGGCCAGTAACGATATAGAGACAGCGAGGTATGGCGAACGGGAGTGCGTTGGTTATATTACTGGACCAGTAATGATATAGAGATGGCGAGGGGAGAACGAGAGCATGTTGGTTATATTACTGGACCAGTAACGATATAGAGAAGGCGAGGGAAGAATGAGTGTGTTGCTTGTATTCCTGGACCAGTAACGATGTAGAGACAGCGAGTGGAGAAGGAGTGTGTTGGTTGTATTACTGGACCATTAACGATATAGAGAAGGCGAGGTGTGGAAAACGAGAGTGTGTGGTTGTATTACTGGACCAGGAATGATATAGAGACGGCGAGGGGAGAACGAGAGCGTGTTGGTTATATTACTGGACCAGTAACAATATAGAGACGGCAAGGGGAGAACGAGAGTGTGTTGGCTATATTACTGGACCAGTAACAATATAGAGACGGCGAGGGGAGAACGAGAGCGTGTTGTTTATATTACTGGACCAGTAACGATATAGAGACGGCGAGGTGTGCAGAACGAGAGCGTGTTGGTTATATTACTGGACCAGTAACGATATAGAGAAGGCGAGGGAAGAATGCGAGTGTGTTGTTTATATTACTGGACCAGTAACAATATAGAGACGGAGAGTGGAGAACGAGCGTGTTGGTTATATTACTGGACCAGTAATGAGATAGAGACGGCGAGGTGAGAACGAGAGCGTGTTGGTTATATTACTGGACCAGTAACGATATAGAGGCGGCGAGGTGTGGAAAACGAGAGTGTGTGGTTGTATTACTGGACCAGTAACGATATAGAGACGGCGAGGTGTGGAAAACGAGAGCGTGTGGTTGTATTACTGGACCAGGAATGATATAGAGACGGCGAGGGGAGAACGAGGACGTGTTGGTTATATTACTGCACCAGTAACAATATAGAGACAGCGAGGGGAGAACGAGAGCGTGTTGGTTATATTACAGGACCAGAAACGATATAGAGACGGCGAGGTGTGGAGAACGACAGTGTGTTGGTTATATTTCTGCACCAGTAATGATATTGAGACGGCGAGGGGAGAACGAGAGCGTGTTGGTTATATTACTGGACCAGTAACGATAGAGACAGCGAGTGGAGAACGAGTGTGTTGGTTGTATTACTGGACCAGTAATGATAGAGACGGCGAGGGGTCGTGAACGAGAGTGTGTTGGTTATATTACTGGACCAGTAACGATATAGAGAAGGCGAGGGGAGAAAGAGAGCGTGTTGGTTATATTACTGGACCAGTAACGATATAGAGAAGGCGAGGGGAGAACGAGAGTGCGTTGGTTATATTACTGGACCAGTAACGATATAGAGACGGCGAGAGGAGAACGAGAGCCTGTTGGTTATATTACAGGACCAGAAACGATATAGAGACAGCGATGTGTGGAGAACGAGAGTGCGTTGGTTATATTACTGCACCAGTAACGATTTCGAGACGGCGAGGGGAGAACGAGAGCGTGTTGGTTATATTACTGGACCAGTAACGATAGAGACAGCGAGTGGAGAACGAGTGTGTTGGTTGTATTACTGGACCAGTAATGATAGAGATAGCGCGGGGTCGTGAACGAGAGCATGTTGGTTATATTACTGGACCAGTAACGATATAGAGACGGCGAGGGGAGAACGAGAGCATGTTGTTTATATTACTGGACCAGTAACGATATAGAGACGGCGAGGTGTGGAGAACGAGAGTGTGTTGGTTATATTACTGGACCAGTAATGATAGAGAGACAGCGACGTGTGGAGAACGAGAGTGTGTTGGTGATATTACTGGAGCAGTAACGATATAGAGACAGCGAGGAGGGAACGAGAACGTGTTGGTTATATTACTGGACCAGTAACGATATAGAGACAGCGAGGGGAGAACGAGAGCGCATTGGTTATATTACTGGACCAGTAACGATATAGAGACGGCGAGGGGAGAACGAGAGCGTGTTGGTTATATTACTGGACCAGTTACGATATAGAGACGTGTGGTAAACCACTGTTATCGTTCACAACCGTTCACTATTGTTACACTGTTGTTACCATTGTTTGCACTGTTGTTATCACTACACAAGGTTACTCCTTGCCACGCACGCTGTTATTCCTAGACATATTACTCATCTGACTCCACCCATGGCTCCGCCTGCTTGCCCAGTAATAACGGCGACCGCTTGGCTAGTATTCTTCCTTGTTGGAACCGATCACCCACGAGGGTGGGCTCTGTTATTTAGCCAATAAAAACCTATAGTTACTATCTTAACTCGTCGCTTTTCATGGAATGAATTGATAGGTATATCAAGACGGCGAGGAGAGAACGAGAGCGCGTTGGTTATATTACTGGACCAGTAACGATATAGAGACGGCGAGGTGTGGAGAACGAGAGTGTGTTGATTATATTACTGGACCAGTAACGATATAGAGAAGGTGAGGGGAGTACAAGAGCGTGTTGTTTATATTACTGGACCAGTAACGATATAGAGACGGCGAGGGGAGAACGATAGCCTGTTGGTTATATCGTGACTGGTCCAGTAATATAAACAACACGCTCTCGTTCTCCCCTCGCCATCTCTATATCGTTACTGGTCCAGTAATATAAACAGCGCGCTCTCGTTCTCCCCTCGCCCTCTCTATATCGTGACTGGTCCAGTAATATAGAGAGGGCGAGGGGAGAACAAGAGCGTGTTGTTTATATTACTGGACTAGTAACGATATAGAGACGGCGATGGGAGAACGAGAGCGTGTTGGTTATATTACTAGGCCAGTAACGATATAGAGACGGCGAGGAGAGAACGAGAGCGTGTTGTTTATATTGCTGGACCTGTAACGATATACAGATGGCGAGGGAAGAACGAGTATGTTGGTTATATTACTGGACCAGTAACGATATAGAGACAGCGAGTGGAGAACGAGTGTGTTGGTTGTATTACTGGACCAGTAACGATATAGAGATGGCGAGGTGTGGAGAACGAGAGCGTGTGGTTGTATTACTAGACCAGTAACGATATAGAGACGGCGAGGGGAGAACGAGAGCTTGTTGGATATATTACTGGACCAGTAACGATATAGAGATGGCGAGGGGTCGGGAACGAGAGCATGTTGGTTATATTACTGGACCAGTAACGATATAGAGACAGCGAGTGGAGAACGAGAGCGTGTTGGTTATATTACTAGACCAGTAACGATATAGAGACGGCGAGGGGAGAACGAGAGTGTGTTGGTTATGTTACTGGACCAGTAACGACATAGAGATGGCGAGGGGAGAACGAGAGCGTGTTGTTTATATTACTGGACCAGTAACGATATAGAGCTGGCGACGTGTCGAGAATCAGAGCCTGTTGGTTATATTGCTGGATGAGTAATCCAGAGACAACGGTTCAAATCACATCGTGGACGTTTCATGATTTTAAATTCAAATTTGAAACATTTCGAAATAAAACGGATATTGGTAAAGATTATCGGAAAACCTAATGTCCTTTTCATCTGCTCTATATGTGACTCTAGTCCTTCACCAATGTGGTGGCCTTTGAAATGAAGAAGAAAGCCTCTAGAAAGAAAGAAAATAAAGAAGAATAAAACCGGGCGGAACGCTCGGCTTCAGCACTGGATTCGGACACGCCGAAGGAACACACAGCCCAGGCAACCCTGCAAAGCCCTCCTCACTAACACCTGGGGACTGGTGCCAAAGTAGGGAGAAGTGGACCACACATTAGTCAAGCAACTTTTTGACGTAATGATACTTATAAAATCATATTTATTATCCAACGGCCCAGGCTCCTCAATCAGCAGTCATCGATATTTCCTGTCCCAGTAGAACAGACCCACCGGAGATGGGAATCATTAATATTGACTCCAGAGCCAATGA
This sequence comes from Somniosus microcephalus, assembly GCF_052327205.1. Classification (NCBI taxonomy): domain Eukaryota; kingdom Metazoa; phylum Chordata; class Chondrichthyes; order Squaliformes; family Somniosidae; genus Somniosus; species Somniosus microcephalus. The sequence continues at coordinate 44,367,615 of NW_028225180.1, read as the reverse complement.
AGTCTCATGGCTTCAGGTCAAACATGGGCAAGCAAACCTCCTGCTGATTACCACCTACCACCCTCCCTCAGCCGATGAATCAGTACTCCTCCATTTTGAACACAACTTGGAGGAAGCACTAAAGGTACCAAAAAGTGCAGAATGTACTGTAGATGGGAGATTTAAAGCCTCATCCCAAGGCAATTCAATATCAAGAAACAAATGAATGCACTGGGTACATGTGGTAAACCACTGTATGTATTCCACTGTGTACATGCCTGGACATGCCTCGGCTGACTCCTCCCACAAGTCCTAGTATAAAGGTGACTGCTCCCCAGCCCTTTGTATTTCTGGACCGGTCGACCACTCGAGGCAGACCTTCATTCTTTTGTCAATAAAAGCCTTTAGTTACTCTCTTAACTCTCAGGCCTAGAAATTCAATAGCCTTAGCGCCGCTTTTGAGGCGCTAGAGGGACTAGCGCCAGAGTTATGGCCAGTTCAAAAATTCCCTGGGGCCCTAAAGCGGCGTTGCACCGGTAGCGCTGCGCCGGCACCGATGACGTCATCGGTGTGCGCAGCGTCCCGGTTGCCATGCCGACGGGCCCCAGCGCCGAAATTCAGTTGCGGCCGCCTCGCCAGTGGCAGCCGCAACTAAGACTCTGGCAACAGAGTCCAACATGTGTTTGCGCCGGCGCATTAAAGGCCCCGCGGCGGCCGGCCGCTTTCCCGCCGGCCGCCTGCCCGCAGCTCCCTCCCCGGACTTCACCCCCCCCGCCGGAACAGATGCAAGCCCGGCACTTGTCCGAGATGCGGGCTCATTTTTGAAGAGATTTGCGCGGGCCGCGGCCGGGTGCAGGCAGCTCCTCCTTAACGGAAGGAGGAGGCCTGCACTTCCCGAGCCTGCCGCACCGCAGCGGGAGCCGCAGCGCCGGAATAGCGCCGCAATGCGGCGCGTTGCGCCAGTTTTCAGGCGCTAAAACCCTTCAGTAGCGCCGGCAGCCGTTTGGGCGCGGCGCTACTGAATTTTTGGCGCGCACAAAGGGACTTAGCGCCGGCGTTAAGTTCCGGCGCTAAAGCCCTGGCGCAGCGCAAACTCAATTTCCAGGCCTCAGTCTTTTATGAGTAATTGATAGCGCATCAATTTTATTAACAAAATTTTTATAACAACATTTTTATAATGGAGAAGATCCTCACACCAGCATGCCTGGAATTAGATCATCGGGAGGCGGACTCATCCATCAAGTTTACTCACTGGCTTAAGTGTTTCGAAAAATTCCTGACCGCCTCCGCAGCAATCAAATCGGACGAGGACAAACTGGATGTCCTGACCTCCAAAGTGAACCACCGAGTGTACTCGGTCATCCAAGACGCGACCTCGTACGCGGACGCTATCAAGCTCCTCAAGGACCAGTACACGCGCCCATTGAACGAAGTGTACGCCAGGCACCTTCTGGAGAGTCATAAACAACAACCTGGGGAATCGACCGTGGAATACCTTCAGGCACTGTCTGTGCTTGGCCGGGCCTGCGGTTGTAAGGATGTAAAGGCCGCCGTGTGCACAGAGGAACTTATCCGGGACGCTTTTGTAGCGGGCCACAGATCCAATTACACCCGACAGCGACTGTTGGAGCAGAGTGACCTCGACCTCAACAAGGCCTCTGAACTCGCACTATCATTGGATGCAGCCTACCGGGGCATGGATGCCTACTCCTCTGCACCGTGGATGCCGCGGGGAATGACAGCCTGGGACACGGTAGGACCGCCTCATAGCGCCGTGCCACCCCAGCAACGGCCCAACTACCGCAGCAGTGTCCCAAGGCCAGACAGCAGTGCCCCAAGGCCAGAAATGCTACTTCTGTGGCCAGGCAAAACACCCCAGAGCGCGCTGCCTGGCGAAAAATGCGATCTGCTCGGGCTGCGGGAAGAAGGGACACTACGCTAGCATCTGCAGGGCCAAAGCCACCCCGAACCCCAGCAGCGCCGCGTGTGGGCCATGTGGGCCGCCATCTTGTGCCTCCCCGGCCATGTGCGAACCACCGGTACAGCAGCCATTTTGGACGCCTCCAGCCACATGGGGATCATGGACGCCGTCATCTTGGAAGACAGCCGGAACGCAGCAGGCCCCCAACACCGCCTCATCTGAAACCCGCAGCGACACACCGACCCCTACGCTGGCATCCGTTACACTGGACCAAGCGAGACCGCACCAGCTGGCCAGTTCCACAATGGACATTATGGTAAATGGTCACGATACAATCTGCCTTTTTGACTCTGGGAGCACAGAGAGCTTCATCCACCCCGCCACCGTGCGGTGTTGCTCTCTCCCAGTCCTGCCTGCGCACCAGCGGATTTCTATGGCCTCCGAGTCCCAGTTGGCGGACATCGGCGGCTACTGCGTGGTGACACTCGTAGTAGACGGGACTGTGTATGATCATTTTAAACTTCTGGTCCTGCCCGACCTCTGCGCTGCCGTTCTGCTGGGGTTAGATTTTCAGTGCCACCTTAAAAGTGTTACGATGACGTACGGTGGACCCCTACCCCCACTCACAGTCCGCAGCCAGCAGCTTCCAAATTGCCGCCGCACACCAGGTGCTACCTCTCCACACTCAGAGTCACCCCCCCCCACTGTTTGCGAACCTCACCCCCGACTCTATGCCCATCGCCACAAAGAGCAGGCGATACAGTGCCGGGGACAGGGTTTTCATTAAAACCGAAGTGGAGCGGCTCCTGAAGGAAGGGATTATTGAGGGCAGCACCAGCCCCTGGCGAGCCCAGGTTGTGGTCGTTAAGACCGGCGAGAAGCAGCGCCTGGTCATCGACTACAGCCAGACAATAAATCGCTACACCCTGCTGGACGCCTACCCACTCCCCCGCATAGCTGATATGGTCAACCAGATCGCGCAGTACCACGTCTTCTCGACCATTGACCTGAGATCAGCGTACCACCAGCTCCCTATCCGCCCTGAGGACCGCCATTATACCGCCTTTGAGGCAAACGGCCGCCTCTATCACTTCCTTAGGGTTCCCTTTGGCGTCACCAACGGGGTCTCCGTCTTCCAAAGGGAGATGGACCGGATGGTAGATCAAAATGCGTTGCAGGCCACTTTCCCATATCTGGACAATGTGACCATCTGCGGCCGTGACTTGCAGGACCATGACGCAAAGCTCGAAAAATTCCTCCGCACCGCCCAACTCCTGAACCTGACATATAACAAGGAGAAGTGCATATTCCGCACAAACCGCCTCGCCATCCTTGCCTGTGTTGTGGAACACGGAGTCATCGGCCCCGACCCCGACCGGATGCGTCCCCTTATGTAACTCCCACTGTCCCACTGCCTCAAGGCCCTGAAGATGTGCCTAGGGTTTTTCTCCTGTTAAGCCCAGTGGGTCCCTTACTATGCGGACAAGGCCCGTCCGCTGATCAAGTCCACCTCTTTTCCCGTGACGGCAGAGGCCCGCTTAGCCTTCCACCGTATCAAGGAGGACATTGCCAAAGCCACCATGCACGCAGTGGACGAATCCTTCCCCTTCCAGGTGGAAAGCGATGCGTCCGACTTTGCCCTGGCCGCTACCCTCAATCAGGCGGGGAGACCCGTGGCCTTCTTTTCACGAACCCTCCAAGGCCCGGAGACCAGACACTCCGCTGTTGAGAAGGAGGCCCAGGCGATTGTGGAGGCTGTGCGTCATTGGAGGCACTACCTGGCCGGAAAACGATTTACTCTGCTCACTGACCAGCGTTCAGTTGCTTTCATGTTTAACAACAAGCAGAGGGGCAAAATCAAAAATGACAAGATCTTGAGGTGGAGAATTGAACTTTCCACCTACAATTAGGAGATCTTGTACCGGCCCGGGAAGCTCAATGAACCCCCGGATGCGCTATCGCGTGGCACCTGCGCCAGCGTGCAGATCGATAGACTGCGGGCCCTCCACAATGACCTCTGCCACCCGGGGGTCACCAGGTTCTTCCACTTCATCAAGGCCCGCAACCTGCCTTACTCTATTGAGGAGGTCAGGACCATGACCAGGAACTGCCAAGTCTGCGCTGAGTGCAAACCGCACTTTTATAGACCAGACAGGGCCCACCTGATAAAAGCCACTCGCCCCTTCGAGCGCCTGAGCGTTGATTTTAAAGGGCCTCTCCCCTCCTCCGACCGCAATGTGTACTTCCTCAATATTACTGATGAGTACTCCCGTTTCCCGTTCGCCAGCCCCTGCCCGGACATGACCAGTGCCACGGTCATTAAATGTCTGAACGACCTCTTCACCCTGTTCGGTTTCCCCAGCTATATCCATAGCAACCGGGGCTCATCGTTTATGAGCGACGAACTCCGTCAGTACCTGCTAACTAGGGGTATTGCCACAAGCAGGACCACCAGTTACAACCCCCGGGGGAACGGACAGGTGGAAAGAGAAAATGCGACAGTTTGGAAGGCCGCCCTGCTAGCCTTAAAGTCTACGGGCCTTCCAACCTCCCGCTGGCAGGATGTGCTCCCCGATGCGCTCCACTCTATTCGGTCACTGCTCTGCACTGCCACTAACGCCACCCCTCATGAGAAAATGTTTGTCTTCCCAAGGAAGTCCACATCGGGGAATTCGCTACCACCATGGCTGACGTCCCCAGGGCCGGTCCTACTGTGAAGACACATGAGGACCCATAAAACGGACCCCCTGGTCGAGAGGGTCGACCTCCTCCACGCCAACCACCAGTATGCTTACATTGCATACCCGGATGGGCGGGAGGACACAGTCTCCATAAGAGACCTTGCACCCTCGGGGGCCGCAGTAACCCACTACTCACTACCACCACGCCCCCCCACGATCCGATATCCAGCCCCAGCAGACGGCAGGCCTGGGCCCCGCGACCCGCTCGACATCTACGAGGACCACACGCCTGTGCCACAGCCTACGCAGGACTCGACGCCGGATGCTCCACTACCCCTGCCGTCGCCACGCCGATCACAGCGGCAGACAAGACCTCCGGAGAGACTCCAATACACTAACTTTTAATACACTTCACCCCGCCGGACTCAATTTTAAACAAGGGGTGAATGTGGTAAATCACTGTTTGTATTCCACTGTGTACATGCCTGGACATGCCTCGGCTGACTCCTCCCACAAGTCCTAGTATAAAGGTGACTGCTCCCCAGCCCTTTGTATTTCTGGACCGGTCGACCACTCGAGGCAGACCTTCATTCTTTTGTTAATAAAAGCCTTTAGTTACTCTCTTAACTCTCAGTCTTTTATGAGTAATTGATAGCGCATCAGTACAGCAAATGCTTTAGGTCCCGACAACATTCTGGCTGTAATGTTGAAGATCTGTGCTCTGGAACTAACAGCACCTCTAGTCAAGTTGTTCCAGTACATCCACAACACTGGTATCTACCCGACAATGTAGAGAATTGTCCAGGTATGTCCTGTCCACACAGAGCAGATTAATCCAACCTGGGCATATACCGCCCTATCAACCTACTCTCAATAATCATCAAAGTGTTGCAAGGAGTCATCAACACTGCTATCAACCATCACTTATTCACAAATAAGCTGCTCACTGAAGCTCAGTTTGAGTTCCACCAGGGCCAATCGACTCCAAACAAGGACCAAAGAGCTGAATTCCAGCTGTGAGGTGAGAGTGACTGTGTTTGACATCAAGGCAGTGTTCGATGTGTGTGACGCCAAGGAGTGTGGATATTGGAGGCGAATCGACTCAGCACCAGGACATCACTGCAGGTGTTCCTCGGGGCAGTGTCCTCGGCATAACCATTTCAGCTGCTTCATCAATTACCTTTCCTCCATCATAAAGCCAGGAGTGGGGATGCTCTCTGATGATTGCAGTGTTCAGCTCCATTTTTAATTCGTTATCAAGTACTGGACAAAATCTAGGCTTGGGCGGACAAGTGGTAAGTAACATTCACACCACACAAGTGTCAGGCAATGCCCATCTCCCACAAGAGAGTCCAACCATGTCCCTTTGTCATTCAGTGGCATTACCATCGTCTATTCGCTACCATTGACCAGCCACATAAATCTCGTGGCTCTGAGAGCAGGTCAGAGGCTGAGTATTCTGTGGCGACTGACTCACCTCCTGACAATCCAGAAGCCTCTCCTGCCCCTACAAGGCACAACTCAAGCGTGTGCTGGAAAGCTCTCCTGGATAGGTGCAGCTGCAACAACTCTCAAGATGCTCCACGCAATTCCGGGCAGAGAGATAAGCTTGATCGGCAGCCCACCCACCACCTTAAACATCCAATACCTCCACCAACGGTGCACCATAGCTGCAATGTGTGCTATTTACAGAAAGAACTGCAGCAGTTCACCGAGGTTTCTTTGACAGCGCCTCCCAAACACGCGGCCACTGCCACCTAGAAGGACAAGAACAGCATGTGCATGGGAACACCATCAGCTCCAAGTTCCCCTTCAAGTCACACACCACCCTGACTTGAACACATCGCCGTTCTTTCATCGTCAGTGTAAATTAGAGCTAAAACGCCCAGCGCCCTCTACAGAGGGAACAGGAAAGAAACTGTATGTTTCCTTAACCAATCAGATTGAAGAACCCTTACTAACGCACGCAAAGTCTGAACCAGGGCGTTCCCGTATATAGAATTCAATGTTAAATTACGTGCAGCAAGTGAAATAAAGAGAGAGAAAGAAAGATTGGAATCAGATTGGATCTCATTGAAACATATTAAATTATTACAGGGCTTGACAGGGTAGATGCAGGGAGGATGTTTCCCCTGGCTGGGGAGTCTAGACCCAGGGGTCACAGTCCCAGAATAAGGGGCCTGTCATTTAGGACTGAGATGAGGAGGAATTTCTTCACTCAGAGTGTGGTGAATTTGGGAATTCTCTATCCTCGGAGACTGTGGAGGCTCAGTTGTTGGGTATATTCAAGACAGAGGTCAATAGATTTTTGAATATTAAGGCAATCAAGGGATATGGGGACAGTGCAGGAAAGTGGAGATGAGTTAGAAGATCAGCCATGATCTTATTGAATGGCGGAGCAGGTTCGAAGTGTCAAATGGCCTCCTCCTGCTCCTATTGCTTATGTTCTTATGTTCAGAGCAAAAAAAGAGACAGAAAAGGTACAAACATTAATTCATTTTGGTTTGCACAGCTCCAACAATAATTAAAATCCAAAGTAATGAGACTCCAGACTTATAAAAGTTAATTTTCAGTGCAAGAGGGGTTGTTTGACATTGAATAAGACTGATCAGGCCCTTAAACAAATAAATACACTGAAATATGCAAGCCCTGACTTCTCCTGGTGAGTTTTTTCTGTATCTATCAGGTAAATACAGTAATTTAACGCCGTTCCGTGCATTTCAATGGTGAATCTCTTGGCGAGATACCATTCTTGCGCAGCTTTTGGAGCAACAGGGCAACTCGGACAGCAACTTCCTGATTTTCGTGTTTAACTCCGCATGTGCGGTCATTGGAAGTTGCTGTCCAATTTACACTTTAATAACAGTGAGCGCTGTTAGCCCCACTGTCATTTCTAACCCTAAATCTGGCCTGTTACATAACTATGAAACTATCACTATTTCATCCGCCAGTCACTCACTCCGTGAACAAAATGGTGCAGAAAACAAACCATTAAAGTGAGCGGATGGAAAAAGACAGGCTGAGAAATCTCAATTTCCTCATGTTCCCCGCTGGGGAGTGACGTTCCACACCAAGAGCACAGGTCCAGGTAATTACAGACAGAATGAGCTCAAGTTCCTCATGTTCCCCGCTAGGGAGTGACGTTCCACGCCAAGAGCAAAGGGACAGGTAATTCACCCAGTTGTGTACAGGTTTGGACACTCCATTTATAGAATGTAAAAGCAATAGATAAACTGGCGTGCAATTGCATTAGGATGTTACCAGGGATGTGGAGTTACTGTTAGAGAGCGCGATTTGAGAATGTTGGGCTCATTCCACTAGAGGTGAGCAGATTAAGTTAGGAGTTGCTGCAAGTCTGCAGATTCTGAAGAGTTATGATCAAATAAATCTTTACTGCTACATTCCACTGATTGGCCAGAGGGCACATATTTAGGCTAATTCGAAGAATTTGCGGTGAAGGTTGATACATTTATTTACACACGAGGTGGTTCAAAAGCAGAATTCAATCCCACAAAATATTGTGGAAGCAAGTTGACATTTTTTTGAAAAAATCTATTTCTATTGCTGCGTGGATAGAAAGGAATGCTGGAGTATGGGGAGTAAACAGAAGATTACACCTGGACTAATTGGAATACTAACCATAATACGGTCAGCAGGAGGCTGGGGTTAGACTAGGTGGGATATTAACGGTAATGGGTAGTGAGCAGGAGGTTGGGGTTAGACTAGGTGGGATATTAACAGTAATGGGTAGTGAGCAGGTGGTTGGGACGTGAGTAAGTTGGTTTCAGTTTGACCGTCCATTATACACCCTGCCCGATTATCATTTCCATTTAGTTCTATTCCATTAAAGGTAACTGACAGATCATTACAAGCTGCTTGCTGTAATTTCCTGAAGTGCTGTCCCGGGGAGTGATGCACCCCGACAGGTTCTACCGCCCGTATTAAATCTCTGCCGAAGTTGGAATTGACCCCCGGTGATGCAGGGGGGAGGAAAAACCTGCACAGCGTCGGGTTTTCAATTCTCATTTTGGGGGTTAGTTTTCCTGTTTGGGTCTCATACATTTTAACCATTTTGTTTTTGTTCTTGATATGCCTCTCATTTACTTCGCAGATGATTTTTCTCGTCTCTCAGTACCTTAATTTACATTAAGCAGTTTGCAGGACAGTAAACTAATGACCTTCCCTTTAAGCCCAGTCTGTTCCCTCTGGTCTCTCCTTTTCCCAGTCGCACTAAAACTGTTTCCCTTTGTTTTCAGTCCACACAAGAGTTTTACCCGAACCGTTCCCCTGTCCTTTGTACAGATACTAATGGATCCGCTGAGTATTTTCACCTCTTCGTATCATTGTTTGAGATTCACAATATTTTCAGTTTTATCCATTTCTTTTCCATTTGGCCTGTTTCTCTTCAGTTACATTCTAAGATCTGATGTCCAGTCAATTCTGTGATCTTTAAATAATACAAACTCATTCTGTGTCCCTCCCACTCACCCGATGTTCTTGTCCACTAAAATGCCTCTCGTATGTTAACAATGAGCTGACTCCGTCCACCCCACCTTCAATCGCCTGTTCCAGTCTGTCCCGGTAGAATTTCGTCAACTGGAACAGCTGGTAATCGTCGCACTGTGTCAAGAACTCAGTGATTGTAGAGTTCGGATCTGTGAACACAAATATAGAAAACTGACCACATTATCCACTTTCTGCCCAGGCAGCTACATTTCATCGTATAGCAAACGGCTGAAGCTTCCTGTGAGCCACAATATCAAACACCTTCTGATATACAGCGCATGTACAACATTCCATCAACCTGTATTGTCACATCTCCATAAAACTGCATCTTAATGTGATGTGAGATTGGGCTCCTGACTGGCAAATGATGTTTAACTTGGATTAGGGGCCAGTGTCGGGAAGAGCAGAGAGCGCCGGTAAAAGGCTTACCAATCTCAGACCGGCGGCGGCGTTCCGGAGCCACGTCACAATTCAAAAAGTGACGCGGGCAAGAGGCAGCAGCTGATTGGGTGAGTACGGCCAGGTGAGTATTTATACTACTCTATAGTTTGACAGTTAAGATTAATAGTTTATAAAATTTAGAAGGTCTTAATTTTTGTGGTTATAGTTTTTAAGGTCTCTGCTGTGTATCAGGGTGTGCTAGTAACCAAGGACCATTGAGTATATAATTTAATTGCAGTGTAACTAGTGGTATTGATTTGATGTAATTTAATTCAAGTTAATTAAAGGGTAAGCCATGGCAGGACAACTCAGCCTCGTGGCATGCTCCTCCTGCGCACTTCCTGCGTCCCTGATGACCATGTGTGCGGGAAGTGTATCCAGCTGCAGCTACTGACAGACCGCATTGCGGCGCTGGAGCTGCAAATGGATACCTACTGGAGCATTTGCAATGCTGAGGACATCGTGGATAGCACGTTTAGGGAGTTGGTCACACCACAGGTAATGGCTGCACAGGCAGGAAGGGAATGGGTGACCACCAGGCAGAGTAGTAGGCACAGGCAGGTAGTGCAGGGGTCCCCTGTGGCCATCCCCCTCTCAAACAGATATACCACTTTGTATGTTGTTGAGGGAGATGGCTTATTGGGGGGGGAAGGCCACCAGGTTTGCAGACGACACAAGGTGGGTGGGCGTGTGTGCTGTGAGGAGGAAGCAGAGAAACTCCAGGATGATTTGAACAGATTAGTTGATTGGGCAGATGCATTGCAGATGCAGATGTAGTATAATGTGGATAAATGCGAGGTTATCCACTTTGGTGGCAAAAACAGGAAGACAGATTATCTGAATGGCAATAGATTGGGAAAAGGGGAAGTGCAATGAGACCTGGGTGTCCTTGTGCACCAGTCGCTGAGGGTAAGCATGCAGGTGCAGCAGGCAGTTAAGAAGGCAAATGGTATGTTGGCCTTCAAAGCGAGAGGATTTGAGTACAGGAGCAAGGATTTCTTGCTGCAGTTGTACAGGGCCTTGGTGAGACCACATCTGAGTATTGTGTGCAGTTTTGGTCGCCTTATCTGAGGAAGGATGTTCTTGCCATGGAGGGAGTGCAACGAAGATTCACCAGACTGATACCTGGGATGGCAGGAATGACGTATGAGCAGAGATTGGGTCGATTAGGCTTATATTCGCTAGAGTTTAGAAGAATGAGAGGGGATCTCATTGAAACTTATAACATTCTAACAGGACTGGACAGATAGATGCAGGATGTTCCCGATGGTCGGGGAGTCCAGAACCAGGGGTCACAGTCTAAGGATAAGTGGTAGGCCATTTAGGACAGAGATGAAGAGGAATTTCTTCACCCAGAGAGTGGTGAACCTTTGGAATGCTCTACCACAGAAGGCAGTTGAGACCAACTTATTAAACATATTCAAGAAGGAGTTAGATATATTTCTTAAGGCTAAAGGGATCAAGGGATATGGAGAGAAAGCAGGGACAGGGTACTGAATTTGGATGATCAGCCATGATCTCATTAAATAGCGGAACAGGCTCGAGGGACTGAATGCTGCTATTTTCTATGTTTCTATAAGTGCAGTTTTATGCCTGTAGACAGCGCGAATGCTCAACATCCATACACCCTTCATGGAGAAGCATTAAATAAGGGGGAGAAAGGAAGATCCGGGCATTCCAGTGCATATATTTCTAAAGGTACAGGATCAATGCTGTGAAGCGATAGCTAGAACAAAGAGGGTATTGGGGTGCATTCATAGGACAGTTGGCTATAAGACGACCGATTTTGTCTTAGTTCAGGACCTTGGTAAAGGCCTCATTTGGAATCCTGTGTCCAGTTTTGGTGTCCTCAAATGATGGGTGATATTGAGGCTTTGAAACAGTTGCAAAGCAGGGACATTAGACTAATTCCCAGTATAAAGCAACTCAGTTATCAAGTTAGGCCAATAATTTGGACTCTACACATTAGAGAAGTGATACGCTTATCAATTACTCCATAAAAGGTGATGAATTAGGAAAGTAATGAAGAGGTTTTTATTAACGAAGGAACAGAGCATGCCTCTCGTGGCCAACTGGTTCCAAGAAGGAAGTGGGTTGCCAAAACACCCACCTTTATACCTGGTCATGTGGGCGGAGCCAGCTGAGGCATGCATTGGTACACAGCGCCAACCAGAGGTGCAATAACGATAACAGTAGGATACAATAAAAGTGGTTTACCACATTCACCCCTTGTTTAAAATTTAGTCCGGCGGGGTGAAGTGTACTACAAGTTCGTGTAGGTAAGTCTATCAGGAGGCCTTGTATGACGTCCTGATCATCGTGGTGGCGGCGGCGGTGGTGCAGTATCCAACGTCGAATCTGGTGTCTGGGTGGTCAACGAAGGGTCCTGGGGCTCCGGCATGCCGTCTACTGGGGTTGGGTTGGGAGAAGTGGTGGGGGATAACGTTGGTAATTCAGGGGCACCCGAGGGTGCGAGGTCTCGTATGGAGACCGTGTCCTCCCGCCCGCCTGGGTACGCCACGTAGGCATACCGGGGGTTGGCGTGTAGGAGGTTCACCCTCTCGACCAGGGGGTCCATTTTATGGGTCCTCACGTGCCTCCGCAGTAGGACGGGCCCAGGAGAAGTCAGCCATGTCGGTAGCGAGGTTCCCGATGTGGACTTCCTGGGGAAAACCAACATTTGCTCATGAGGGGTGGCATTGGTGGCAGTACAAAGCAGTGACCGGATGGAGTGGAGCGCCGCAGGGTGGACCTCCTGCCAGCGAGAGGTCGGAAGGCCCTTAGATTTTAAGGCTAAGAGGATGGCCTTCCAAACCGTCGCTTTCTCTCTTTCCACCTGGCCGTTCCTTCGGGGGCTGTAGCTGGTGGTCCTGCTCATAGCAATACCTCTCGCGAGCAGGTACTGATGAAGTTCGTCACTCATGAAAGATGAGCCCCTGTCGCTATGTATATAGCTAGGGAACCCGAACAGGGCGAAGAGGTCATTCAGACATTTGATGACCGTGGTACTGGTCATGTCTGGGCAAGGGATGGCGAACGGGAAACGGGAGTACTCGTCAATTATGTTGAGGAAGTACACGTTGTGGTCAGAGGAGGGGAGGGGCCCTTTAAAATCGACGCTCAGGCGCTCGAAGGGGCGAGTGGCCTTGATCAGGCTTGCTCTGTCTGGCCTATAAAAATGCGGTTTGCACTCGGCACAGATTTGGCAGTTCCCGGTCATTGTCCTGACCTCCTCGATGGAGTAGGGCAGGTTACGGGATTTGATGAAATGGAAGAACCTGGTGACCCCCGGGTGGCAGAGGTCATTGTGGAGGGACTGCAGTCTATTAACCTGCGCGTTGTCGCATGTACCACGTGATAGGGCATCTGGGGGCTCATTGAGTTTCCCGGGCCGGTACAAGATATCATAATTGTAGGTGGAGAGTTCAATTCTCCACCTCAAGATCTTGTCGTTCTTGATTTTGCCCCTCTGCTTATTATTGAACATAAAAGCAACTGAACGCTGGTCAGTGAGAAGGGCAAACCGTTTTCCGGCCAGGTAATGCCTCCAGTGACGCATCGCTTCCACAATAGCCTGGGCCTCCTTTTCGACAGAGGAGTGTCGAATCTCGGGGCCCTGGAGGGTCCTTGAGAAAAAGGCCACGGGTCTCCCCGCCTGTTTAAGGATCGCAGCTAGGGCGAAGTCAGATGCATCGCTCTCCACTTGGAAGGGGATGGACTCATCCACTGCGTGCATTGTGGCCTTCGCAATATCGCTCTTGATAAGAGTGAAGGCTGCACATGCCTCTGGTGTCAGGGGGAAGGAGGTGGATTTGATGAGGGGTCTGGCTTTGTCCGCATAGTGGGGCACCCACTGAGCATAGTAAGAGAAAAACCCCAGGCATCTCTTCAGTGCTTTTGGCAGTGGGGGAGGGGGAGCTCCATAAGGGGGCGCATTCTGTCGGGGTCGGGCCCGATGACTCCGTTCTCCACTATGCAGCCGAGAATGGCAAGGCGTTTGGTGTGAAACATACATTTCTCCTTATTGTACGTTAGGTTCAGCCGCTGGGCCGTCCGGAGGAATTTTTCTAGATTAGCGTCATGGTCCTGCTGGTCGTGGCCGCAGATGGTGACGTTATCCAGGTAGGGAAAGGTGGCCTGCGGCACGTTCTGGTCAACCATCCAGTCCATCTCCCTTTGGAAGACCGAAACCCCGTTGGTGACGCCGAAGGGACCCCTAAGGAAGTGGTAAAGGCGGCCGTTCGACTCGTAGGCAGTATACTGGCGGTCCTCATGGCGGATCGAGAGTTGGTGGTATGCTGACTTAAGGTCAATGGTGGAGAATACTCTGTATTGCGCAATCTGATTGACCATATCAGATATGCGAGGAAGGGGGTATGCATCCAGCTGAGTGTACCGGTTTATGGTTTGGCTGTAGTCAATGACCAGGCGGCGTTTATCGGTGGTTTTAATGACTACAACCTGGACTCGCCAGGGGCTGGTGCTCCCTTCGATAATGCCCTCCTTCAGGAGCCGCTCCACCTCAGAGCTAATAAAAGCTCTGTCCCCGGCGCTGTACCACCTGCTCTTAGTAGCGATGGGTTTACAGTCGCGGGTGAGGTTAGTGAACAAGGGAGGGGGGGGACTTTGAGTGTGGAAAGGCTGCAAGTGGTGTGCGGCGGGCGATTTAAAAAGGTGTTGGTTGCAGAGTGTGAGTGGGGGGAGGGGTCCACCGTATGCTAACGTGACACTTTTAAGGTGGCACTGAAAATCCAACCCTAGCAGCACGGCAGCGCAAAGACGGGGCAGGACAAGAAGTTTAAAATTTTTATATTCTGTGCCCCTAACCGAAAGGGTCACCACACAGTAGCCGCCGACGTCCATTGAATGGGACTTAGACGCCATAGAAATCCGATGGCGCGTTGGCAGGACCGTGAGGGAGTGGCTACATACCGTGTCGGGGTGAATAAAACTCTCTGTGCTCCCGCTGTCAAATAGGCAAGTGGTGGCGCGGCCATTTACCGTGATGTCCATCATGGACCTGGACAGATGATGAGGCAGGGCTTGATCCAGCGTAACAGAGGCCAGTGTATGGCTTAGTGAGTCGATATGGTCGTCCGACGAGACGGTGGTCGAGTCCGGAGACAAAATGGCGGTTGAGTGCGGCGGACAAAATGGCGGCGGCCATGATTCAGGTCCCCACGCGGCCGGAGGTGCACAAAATGGCGGATAAGATGGCTGCCCCCACGGTTCGCACGATGCACTGCTGGCGTTCGCGGGTTTCCCCCTGCAGGCATTGGCGTAATGGCCTTTCTTCCCGCAGCCTGAGCAGGTAGCGGTCTTAGCCGGGCAGCGCGCTCTAGGGTGTTTTAACCGGCCACAGAAATAGCATTTTTGGGCCTGGTTACGGGGCATCGCTGCAGTTGGTTCCGGGGGCGGCGGTCCCGGTTGATTTCGGGACATCGCTGCAGCAGTTGGTACCGGGGGCAGTGGTCCCATGTCCCAAGGTCGCGATGGCCATGGCGCGGCGCCGTTATGTGAGTAGGCTTCGAGGTTTCGTTGGGCCGCATCTAATGAGAGCGCAAGGGCTACGGCCGACTTCAGGTCGAGCTCATTGCTTTCGAGCAGTCTCTGCCGGGAGTAGTCGGACTGGAGGCCCCTAACGAAGGCATCACAGGTAAGTCCCTCCGCGTGCCCCGCAGTCGTTACCTCCTTACAGTCGCAGTCCCTGCAGAGTGTCTGTAACGCCCGTAAAAATGCCTCTACCGATTCCCCCAGTTGCTGCCTGCGGGATCCCAAGAGGTGTCTGGCGTAAATCGTGTTCACTGGGCACGTATATTGCCCTTTTAGTAGTTCGAGGGCCGCAGTGTACATCGTAGCGTCCCGGATGAGTGTATATACTTGAGGGCTCACCTGGGCGGTCAAAACTTTTACTTTGTTCTCCTCCGATGTCACGGCGGAGGCTTCTAGGAAGGATGCAAAGCAGCTCAGCCAGTGTTCGAAATTGGTCGATGAACCCGCTGCTTGAGGGTCGAGGTCCAGGCATGCTGGTCTGAGGGCTCGCAGCAATGCTTGCTGTTGTTGCTGTTCAGGTGTCGACATTTTACTTTTAGTTAATAAAATTGATACGCTTATCAATTACTCCATAAAAGGCGATGAATTAGGAAAGTAATGAAGAGGTTTTTATTAACTAAAGAACAGAGCATGCCTCTCGTGGCCAACTGGTTCCAAGAAGGAAGTGGGTTGCCGAAACACCCACCTTTATACCTGGTCATGTGGGCGGAGCCAGCTGAGGCATGCATTGGTACACAGCGCCAACCAGAGGTAACAATATGCAATAACGATAACAGTAGGATACAATAACAGTGGTTTACCACAAGAAGCAAAGTCTTGGTGGTGATCTGATTGAGGTTTATACGATGATGAAGGGAATCGATTGTGTTCCAGTTGACAATTTGTTTCAATTAAATAGGTTAGGGAGGGCCAGGAGCGACAATTTTAAGTTGTAGAAGGCCAGATTTAACTTAGATGTCAGGAGGTGATTCTTTTCCCAGAGAACAGTCGACCTCTGGAACAGGATACCTTCTCTGGTGGTGGATGCTGACTCGCTGAATTCCTTCAGGCTAGAGCTGGACCTGTGCCTGTTTGGGGCGGACATCACCTCTTACAACGGGAAGACACTTCCGGGAATTCAGTGCAAGATTGATCTGCTGGACTAGTTTAAATCGCCTAGATGGGTCGGAAAGCAATTTCTCGTATTTTAATCCCCCAAATTGGCCTGTGATTGGACCTGTTTTTTTCAACCACCCCAGGAGGTCACAAGGTTTTGTTTGGGATAACTAGAACAAAGTATCGCAATTGCCTGGGGAAGGCTGGATGGACCAAAGGATATTTACCTGTCCGTCATTGTTCGTACAATTGTCATATACGACTTTTCTCCAGATAATCCATTCCAGCCTCCCCTCATCATCCTCTTTATCACTAAATGCACACTAATTCGACCTGGATTAACAGATTTGAGGAGATTCTACACAATGGTCTCTGGTTACCAGGTTGATCCTCTTTCCGCATTATAACAGAAACATGGCTTGGGCTCCTTCAGTCCACCTGTATATTTTTGATATCAAACGTGGGTTGAAATGCTGTGGTCAGTCTCTCCTATCTCCTCTCTGGCTTCCTTTAACAGTTTGGGATGCATTATTTCTGAGCCCAATGACTTCTTCACCTCAGCTATTTTACTCAGATCCAAATCCTCCTCTACAGTGATCTCCAACTATGGACCCACATCCTCCTCTAGTATATCAACATTCTCTCTTCCACCATCATTTTTAGAAAGTTCAGGAAATATTTTGCATCTCCCCAAAATTGCATCCTCCACATCTAGTTTCCCCAGCCCCACCTCTATCTGCCCTCCACTGCTTGCTGGCCTGCAAAACCCACTGAGAATTGTGATATTTCCCTTCCCATTGCAGAACTGCATACATATAGATTCCATCTTAGCATAGCTCCCTGGAACACCCATATGTCATAGAGTCATAGAGTCATACAGCATGGATAGAGGCCCTTCGGCCCATCGTGTCCGTGCCGGCCATCAAGCCCTGTGTAATCTAATCCCATATTCCAGCATTTGGTCCTTAGCCTTGTATGTTATGGCATTTCAAGTGCTCATCCAAATGCTTCTTCAAAGTTGTGAGGGTTCCTGCCTCCACAACCCTTTCAGGCAGTGAGTTCCAGACTCCAACCACCCTCTGGGTGAAAAAGTTCTTTCTCAAATCCCCTCTAAACCTCCCGCCCTTTACCTTGAATCTATGCCCCCTAGTTATTGACCCTTCTACTAAGGGAAAAAGCTCCTCAGTATCCATCCTATCTATGACCCTCATAATTTTGTACACCTCAATCATGTCCCCCCTCAGCCTCCTCTGCTCCAAGGAAAACAAACCCAATCTGCCCAGTCTTTCTTCATAGCTGAAGCGCTCCAGCCCTGGTAACATCCTGATGAATCTCCTCTGCACCCTCTCCAAAGCGATCACATCCTTCCTGTAGTGTGGCGACCAGAACTGCACACAGTATTCCAGCTGTGGCCTAACCAGTGTTTTATACAGCTCCATCATAACCTCCTTGCTCTTATATTCTATGCCTCGGCTAATGAAGGCAAGTATCCCATATGCCTTTTTTACCACCTTATCCACCTGTTCCACCACCTTCAGGGATCTGTGTACTTGCACACCCAGACCCCTCTGCACCTCCGTCTTGCCTAGGGTCTTACCATTCATTGTGTATTCCCTTGCCTTGTTAGTCCCTCCAAAGTGCATCACCTCGCACTTTTCCGGGTTAAATTCCATTTGCCACTGTTCCGCCCATCTGACCAACCCATCTATATCGTCCTGCAGACTGAGGCTACCCTCCTCGCTATTTACAACCCTACCAATTTTTGTATCATCCGCAAACTTACTGATCATACCTTTTACTTTCATATCCAAGTCATTAATGTAGACCACAAACAGCAAGGGACCCAGCACCGATCCCTCTGGCACCCCACTGGCCACAGGCTTCCAGTCACAAAAACAACCTTCGACCATCACCCTCTGCCTTCTGCCACTAAGCCAGTTTTGTATCCAATGTGCCAAGGCACCCTGGATTCCATGGACTCTTACCTTCTTGACCAGTCTGCTGTGCGGGACTTTATCGAAGGCCTTACTGAAATCCATGTATACCACATCCACTGCGTTACCCTCATCCACACACCTGGTCACCCCCTCAAAAAATTCAATCAAATTAGTCAGACATGATCTTCCCTTGACAAAGCCATGCAGACTATCCCTGATTAATCCTTGTCTCTCCAAGTGGAGACTAATTTTGTCCCTCAGAATTTTTTCCAATAATTTTCCTACCACTGATGTTAGGCTCGCTGGCCTGTAGTTCCCCGGTTTTTCCCTACTTCCCTTCTTGAATAATGGTACTACATTAGCGGTTCTCCAGTCCTCTGGCACATCCCCTGTGGCCAGAGAGGTCCTGAATATATGTGTTAGAGCCCCCGCAATCTCTTCCTTTGCCTCACACAGCAGCCTGGGATACATTTCATCCGGGCCTGGGGATTTATCCATTTTTAGGCCTGCTAAAACCGCCAATACCTCCTCCCTCTCGATGTTAATATGTTCGAGCATATCAAAGTCCCCCCGCTCTATTTCTATGTCTACATCGTCCTCCTCCATAGTGAAAACAGATGCAAAAAATTCATTTAGAACCCCTCCTACATCTTCCGGCTCCACACACACATTGCCACTTTTGTCCCTAATGGGCCCTATTTTTTCCCTAGTTATCCTCTTACCCTTAATATACTTATAAAACATCTTAGGATTTTCCTTTACTTTGCTCGCCAGTGTTATTTCCTGGCCCCTCCTTGATCTTCTAATTTCTTTTTTAAGTATCCCCCTGTACTTTTTGTACTCTAAGGCTTCCTCTGTCTTTAGCCTTTTGTATCTGCCAAAAGCCCTCCTTTTTTCCTAATCCATTCTCGTATATCCCCTGACATCCAAGGTTCCCTGTGGTTTTTGGAACCACCCTTGACCTTTACGGGAACATGTTGCCATTGTATGATCTCAATCTCCCTTCTGAAAGCCTCCCATTGCTCCGATGCGGATTTTCCTACAAGTAGCTGATCCCAGTCCATTTTGGCCAGATCCTGCCTTATCCTATTAAAATCGGCCTTCCCCCAATTTAGAACCTGTATTTCCGGCCCATCCCGGTCCTTTTCCATGACCACCTTAAATCTCACCATATTATGGTCACTGTCACCAAAGTGCTCACCTACTAGCACTTTTTCCACTTGGCCGGCCACATTCCCTAGAATTAGGTCCAGTACTGCCCCCTCTCTTGTAGGACTTTCTACATGCTGGCTCAAAAAGCTCTCCTGGATGCACTTTAAGAATTTTACACCCTCTGAGCCTTTCACACTTTGACTATCCCAGTTAATATTGGGGAAGTTGAAATCCCCCATTATTATTACCCTATTATTTGCACATTTCTCTGAGATTTGCCTACATATCTCCACTTGGAGAGGCAAGGATTAATCGGGGATAGTCAGCATGGCTTTGTTAAGGGTAAATCATGTCTAACAAATCTGATCGAATTTTTCGAGGGGATGACTCGTGGGGTGGATGAGGGAAATGCTGTGGATGCGGTGTACATGGACTTCAGTAAAGCTTTTGACAAAGTCCCGCATAGGAGACTGGTCAAGAAGGTAAGAGCCCATGGGATCCAGGGTGCCTTGGCGCATTAGATCCTAAACTGGCTGAGTGGCAGGAGGCAGAGGGTGATGGTCGAAGGTTGCTTTTGTGACTGGAAGCCTGTGTCCAGTGGGGTGCCTCAGGGATCGGTGCTGGGTCCCTTATTGTTTGTGATCTACATAAATGATTTGGATGAAAATGTAAAAGGTATGATCAGTAAGTTCGCAGATGACACGAAAATTGGTGGGGTGGTAAATTGCGAGGAGGAAAGCCTCTGGCTACAGGAAGATATAAACGGGTTGGTCAGATGGGCGGAAAAGTGGCAAATGGAATTTAACCCTGAAAAGTGCGAGGTGATGCATTTTGGACGGACAAATAAGGCAAGGGAATACACAATGAGTGGTAGGACCCTAGGAAGTACAGAGGGTCAGAGGGACCTTGGTGTACATGTACATAGATCCCTGAAGGCAGCGGAGCAGGTAGATAAGGTGGTTAAAAAGGCATATGGGACACTTGCCTTCATTAGCCGAGGCATAGAATATAAGAGCAGGGAGGTTATGATGGAGCTGTACAAAACGCTGGTGAGGCCACAGCTGGAGTACTGTGTGCAGTTCTGGTCGCCTCACTATAGGAAGGATGTGATTGCTTTGGAGAGGGTGCAGAGAAGATTCACCAGGCTGTTACCTGGGATGGAGCGCCTCAGCTATGAAGAGAGGCTGGACAGGCTGGAGTTGTTTTCCTTGGAGCAGAGAAGGCTGAGGGGGGACCTGATTGAGGTGTACAAAATAATGAGGGGCATAGATAGGGTAGATAAAGAGGAACTTTTCCCCTTAGTGGGGGGGTCAATAACAAGGGGGCATAGATTCAGGGTAAGGGGCAGGAGATTTAGAGGGGATTTGAGGAGGAACTTTTTCACCCAGAGGGTGGTTGGAATGTGGAACTCAATGCCTGAAAGGGTGGTGGAGGCAGGAACCCTCACAACATTCAAGAAGCATTTGGATGAGCACTTGAAATGCCATTGCATACAAGGCTATGGACCAAATGCTGGAAAATGGGATTAGACTGGACAGGGATGGATGGGCGGCGCAGACACGATGGGCCGAAGGGCCTCTTTCTGTGCTGTAAAACTCTATGACTCTATGACTCTATATCTGTTCCTCTATCTCCCCCTGATTGTTTGGAGGCCTATAGTACACTCCCAGCAAAGTGCTTGCCCCCTTTTTGTTTTTAAGCTCCACCCATATGGCCTCATTAGAGGAACCTGCTAATATATCATCCCTCCTTACTGCAGTAATTGACTCCATAATTAATATTGCGACACCCTCTCCTTTTTTACCTCCCCCTCTGTCTCGCCTGAAGATTCTGTACCCCGGAATATTGAGCTGCCAGTCTTGCCCCTCCCTCAACCATGTCTCCGTGATAGCAACAATATCATACTCCCATGTGTTTATCAACACCTTCAGTTCATCCACCTTATTTGCAAGACTCCTTGCATTAAAATAGATGCCATCCAGCCTTGCCCTTATAAATTTGCCCTGTCTACCAAGCTGACTTGTTTTTTTCTCTATAATTGGCAGCACATCACCCCCTATTTCAGCTCCCCTCTGTATCCCATCCCCCTGCCAAGTTAGTTTAAACCCCCCCCAACAGTGCTAGCAAACCTCCCCGCAAGGATATTTGTCCCGCTCTGGTTCAGGTGCAACCCGTCCAACTTGCACAAGTCCCACCTTTCCCAGAAGCAGGCCCAGTGATCCAGGAAACTAAATCCCTCCCTCCTACACCAACACTTTAGCCACGCATTCATCTGCACTCTCCTCCTATTCCTATACTCACTAGCACGTGGCACTGGGAGTAATCCAGAGATTACAACCTTTGAGGTCCTGCCCTTTAATCTGTTACCTAGCTCCCTAAATTCTTGATGCAGGACCTCATCCCCCTTCCTACCTATGTCGTTGGTCCCAATGTGGACCACGACCTCTGCCTGTTCACCCTCCCCCTTAAGAATGCCCTGTAGCCGCTCAGTGACATCCATGACCCTGGCCCCAGGGAGGCAACAAACCATCCTGGAGTCACGTTTGCGGCCACAGAAACGCCTATCTGTTCCCCTTACGATAGAATCCCCTACCACTATTGCTCTCCTACTCTTTTTCCTCCCTTCCTGAGCAGCAGAAGCATCCCTGGTGCCAGGAAACTGGCTGCTGCTGCCTTCCCCTGGTGAGTCATCCCCTTCAACAGAATCCAACTTGGTATACCTGTTTGAAAGGGGGATGTCCACAGGGGTTCCCTGCACTTCCTGCCTGCCTCTGTTGCTCCGCCTGATGGTCACCCCCTGTGCAGCCCTACCCTGAGGCACGAACAACTCGCTAAACGTGCTATCCACGACCCTCTCAGCATCGCGCATGCTCCAAAATTCATCCACCCGCAGCTCGAGCGCCGCAATGCGGTCTACAAGTAGCTGCAGCTGGATGCATTTCCCGCACACATGGTCGCCAGGGACATTGGCAGCATCCCTGACTTCCCACATGGAGCAAGAGGAGCAGAACACGGGTCTGAACTCTCCTGCCATGATTTACTCCTTTAATTAATTAAAAAATTTATTCAATACCCCAGTTACAGGTATACTCTAGGGCGCTTTATTTACCAAGGCCTAGAAATTCAGTTGCGTTTGCGCCCAATTTGGGGCGAAAGAGTGGGGTGCGCCGGAAGTTGCATCGCGCCCGAAATTAGGTGGGCCCTAACATCGGCGTTAGCCGGTAGCGCTGCGCCGGCACCGATGACGTCATCGGTGTGCGCAGTGCCCCGGTACCGCCCGAAACCACGCCGATCCCCATCTTCAGTAGCGGCCGCCTCTTCCGTGGCGGGCGCTAACAACATCGGGAGACCGGGTCCTTACTGCAGCCTTAGCGGCGCAAGTTAAGGTGGAAGTGCGGGGTGGCCGCTTTTTTGGCGGCCGCCTGCCCGCACCTCCTTCCCCGGCCTCCTCCACCCCCCCCCCGTGGCATTGCCGGCTGGTTTCCGTGGAGCCCGGCACCTCTCCGTTGTGCCGGGCTCTTTTGCCGGCACTTGCAATCGGGGCTCCGGCCGTTGCAGGCACCTCCCCCTTAAGAGAAGGGGGAGGCCTGCAGTACAGCAGCCTGTCGCACCGCATCGGGTGGCGCAGCGGGACCGGGAGCACTGAAATTCACTTTCAGCGCCCAAAGCGGGGCGGACACACCCTGTACCAGTGCCCGGTTCCGCTTTGGGGCGCTGAAAGTGAATATGGGGCGGGCACAACTGGCTCCACGGCGGGCGCAAAATTTTCGGCGCAAACGTGCTGGCGGGGCTATACCCAATTTCTAGGCCCAACTGTCCCCACTGCACCACAGAGACCCTAGAAATTTATCCACAGAATTCAAGCTTTTATTGAAAAGAGAGAAAATACTCACCAACCAATCACTTACCTGCTACCTGCTGACGTCACACTTGGACTACTTTTTACCTCTCTCCTGGAACCTGGATTGGTATGCCTCTGATTGCTCCCTCTCAAGCCTTTAAGCTCTCCCGCCTCGGGCTGCTCCTGCGCAGGTCCGCTGCTTCTCCGGTCTCGGGGCTGTGGGCATCGGTGCCTCTGACTGCTTACTCTCAAGCCTTTAAGCTCTCCCGCCTCGGGCTGCTCCCGCGCAGGTCCGCTGCTTCTCCGGTCTCGGTTCTAAACCTCTCCACCTCTCTCCTCCTTTCAGACGTTCCTTAACCCTTACTCCTTTGAGCAAGCCTTTGCTCACCTGTCCTAATATCTCCTTATGTGACTCAGTGTCAAATTTTGATTGATAACGCTCCTGTGAAGCACCTCGAGACGTTTTACTACCTTAAAGGTGCTATATAAACGCAAGTTTGTTCTTGTTGTTCTTCTTCACCTGTCATGGAATGCATTATTAATACTGCCGCCAACAAACATTTTGCTCTTCGCACAACATTTCCCTCTGAATCCTGTGAAAACCCAGGGCCTGTCTTATGGATAGTAGATCACATTTCTCATGCTTCTGAATGTTTGGAATGATTTGTACACTCACATACACCACAATCAATACCAGCTCCAACATTGGGAATGTTGACTTGTCCCCGTTTCTTTTTTTAAAAACAAGTGACTTTATCTCTCACTACTTCAAATCCTCCTTCCTTTTTCCAGCCAATAACTTTTCACTCTTTGGTAAATCTTCTGTTCCAGCTCCCACATTTTTATTAATTCCGCTCTCTATTCTCAGATGCGGATAATTCCCACCCTACAGTGATATCAGCTGATACCCTTCCCACTGCTCCATTCACCTTTTCTGTAAAACCATTGTTGTTGGTGGGTTCAGATCACAGCCGCCCCATCCCGTCTCCCTGAACTCACTCTAGTGCCCCAAGAACGTGAACCCTTCCCTCCTGCCCCAGCCCTGCAGCCGCACATTGACCAGCCTCCTATTTCCCTCCTTAAGCAGCCCAGTGTAAAACAATCCGGAGATCAGCAGCTTGAGGCCTGGTTTCTTAGTTTAGTGGCTAAGTGTTAATAGCCCCTCTATAAACGTATTTCTATCCGTGTTACTGGTTCTGACCATGGCTATTTTCTGCTCTCCTTTCCTTCCCAAAGATGGCCCCACCCGTTCCAGAATGTTATTCCCTCCGGCACCAGGGAGGCAACAATCAATTCGGGACCTGCTCAGGGCTGCAGAAGAGGTTGTTTATTCCGCCGACTATACAATCTGCCACCAGTATTGCTCTCCTATTCCTGTGCCCCACCTGCCCCTCACACTCACCCCACTCTGGGTGGCGCCCTGCTCCCTGGTGCCACACTGTTGCTCAGGAAGACTCTCCTCTGAG
The DNA here is from genome assembly GCF_052327205.1 of Somniosus microcephalus. NCBI lineage: Eukaryota > Metazoa > Chordata > Chondrichthyes > Squaliformes > Somniosidae > Somniosus > Somniosus microcephalus. The sequence goes on along the minus strand of NW_028225180.1, from coordinate 44,343,043 downwards.
TCACTGTCTCTATCCACCTTACAGTCCCCAATACCAGGTATCTATTGGACAGTTCCAGTGCTCAGAGGCTCCTTCCACCTGTGACTGCAATGCCCCTCTAGATGGTCACACACTTCCCTCTTTGTACTCAGTCCCTGTCCTGTTCCTTCTTCCTGTGTGTGCTGCAGGTTCTGTCTGGACAGAAATTGTATTTTAAAGTATTTTGTGAACCTACCTGTGTCCATTATCATTCTTTTTGAAGATGTTGGATCTTCTCCCCTGTTTGGACCTTCAGCCATGGTGATGACAGATGCTCTGTAATAAATATTTTAATAGGAGGGTTAGATGTTAATACTAAAATGAGGAGGAGAACGTTGCCTTGTTAACCATGGTATCAAGTCCCTCCACCCCCATCAGTACACCAGCTGTTAGCTCTGGGATTTCAGAAAACACCATAGATATACAAGTGGTAGATTTGACTGCTGTGTTATAATCATTTACTCTATTTGTGTGTGTTCCCGCGCACGTGCGTCCATTGAAACTATCAATCAGCGTCCTTTCCTTTCCCCACTGTGGAAATGTAAAAGCGATTCAGTTAAGTTATAAACAGTTTGAGACTTTGTAAAATTCAGCACTTTGCTGCTTCACTAACGCTGCCACTAGTATATTAAACACACAACAGCAACAGAGGGGCAAGGAGAATGTATGTGAAATGATTAGCGGGAACACTATCGCCTTTTATAAACATATAAAGCGTGAAAGAATAGTCCAAGGAATGTTGGGGCCGATTAAGGACCAAAAAGGCAATCATCTTGTAGAAGCAGAGGACATGGCTGAGGTACTCAATGAACACTTTGCCTCCGTATTCACTAAAGAAGAGGATGCTGCCAATCGTACAGTAAAGGAGGAGGTGATAGAGAAATTGGACAGGATATAAATCGATTAGGACGATGTACTAAATCGGTTGACAGGGATAAAAGTAGAAATGTCACCCACTCTGCCACAATCTTCCAATTCTTGAATATGGGAAAGGTGCCAGAGGACTGGAGAGTTGCAAACGTTACTTCCTATTCAACAAAGGAGAGAGTGATGAACTAAATAACTACAGGCATGTCAGCTTAACATCGGTGTTGAGGAAGTTCTAGGGGTAAAAATCCGAATCAAAATGAACTGTTACTTGGAAGAACATGGGTTAATTAGTGACAGCCAAAATGAGTTTTTTAAAAGGCAAATTAAATCTGGCTGACTTGAATGAGTTAAGCGATGAAATAGGAAAGGATTGATGCCGGTAGTACAGTTGATATTCTGTATGTGGTATTCAGAAGGCATTTGATAAAGTACCTCATAATAGACTGGTTACCAAAATTAAAGCCAATGATATTAAAGGAGCAGTGGCAGCGTGGATACTAAATTGGCGAATGGACAGAAAACAGACAGTAGTTGTGAACTGATATTTTTCACACTGGAGGGAAATATACAGTGGTGACTCCAGGGCTCGGTATTAGGAGCACTGCTCTTTTTCATATATATTATTGACCTGGACTTGTGTATACAGGGCATAATTTAAAATTCTGTCGATGACATGAATCTTGGAACAGTCGTAAACCATGAGGAGGGTAGCAGAATATTTCAGGAGGAAATAGACCGTCTGGTGAAATAGAGAGACACATGGCAGGTGAAATATAATAGAGAATTGTGAAGAGCTGCATTTTGGAAGGAAGAATGAGGCGATGAAATATAAACTAACTGGTACAATTTAAAGGGGTTGCAGGAATAGAAAAACTTGGGGGTATACATACAGAAATCTTTGAAAGTGGCAGGACAGGACGATAAGGCTTTTAGAAAAGAATAAGGGAGCATTGGCTTTATAGAGGCATAGGAACAGGAGTAGGCCATTCATTCGTTCGAGCTTGTTCCTCCCTTCAATTTGATCATGGCTGAGATGAATCTTAACTCCATCTCCCCGCCTTGGTTCCATAACCCTAAATATCATCGCCTAACAAAAGTCTATCAGTCACAATTTTGTAATTTTAAATCGACCGAGCCTCAACTGCTTTTTGAGAGTGAATGTTCCAGATTTCCACTACACTGTGTCTGAAGAAATGCTTTCTAACATCAGCCCTGAATGGCCCAGCTCTGCGGTTAAGGTTATGCCGCCTTTTTCTGGACTCGTCCACCAAAGGAAATAGTTTAAACCTTTATATCCTGGAAAATCGTTCGATCATCTTAAACACCTCAGTTAGATCACCCCTTAATCTTGTATAATCAAGGGAATAAAAGCTTCGACTATGCAATCGATCCTCAAAATTTAACATTTTAGCCCCAGTATCGTTCTGGTGAATCTGAGCTGCACCACCTCCAAAGCCGAGATATTGTTCCCGAGGTGCGGTGCCCAGAACTAAACACAGTTCTCTAAATGGGTCTAACCAGAGCTCTGAACAGCTGGAACAGAACTTCTACCCCTTTGTATTCCAGCCCTCGAGATAATGGCCAACATTCCATTAGAATTTTACTTATTTTTGGTACCCATCAACTAGCTTCTAGTGATTTCTGTACTTGGACCCCTAGTTCTCTCTGCTCATGCATGGCTCCTAACTTCTAACCATTTAGGAAATTCTCTGATCTATCCTTTTTAGGTCGAACGCGAATGAACTCATTTTTTCCTGAAGTGAGGGGAGTGCGGTAAACTCGCTCAATTCATTTCAGGAGCAATGAATCTCCAGCGTTCTGAATGTTATTTAACATTGGTGTCGCGAGTCTAACACCCTCGAACGTATATGTGGATACATTGTCAAGATGTAATTAGAGTGGGAGGCGATTCCCCTGGAGTATAAGCACAGCATAGACCACTTGGGCCGAATGGACTGTTTCTCTACTGCAGTTTCTATGCAACTCTAATATGCCCTGAACAGTCACAAACTACAACTGCTGTGACTGTGACCATGGTGTCTAACCATTCCTTGTCCATCATTACCTTCCCACTTCATTAGATATGGTCTCATCAAGCATCCTATTCCATGTCATGGCCTCCATTACCCATCCCATAAAACTTTTTTTTTTTAATTTGCTTATGGGATCTGGGCATCGCTGGCAAGGCCAGCATTTATTGCCTATTCCTAACTGCCCTTGAGAAGGTGGCTGTGAGTCGCCTTCTTGAACAGCTGCAGTCCGTGTGGTGAAGTTACACCCACAATGCTGTTAGGGAGGGAGTTCCAGGATTTTGACCCAGCGACGATGAAGGATTGGCGATATACTTCTAAGTCAGGATGGTGTGTGACTTGGAGGGGAATTGGAGCTGGTGGTTTTCCTATGCGACTGCTGCCTTTGTCCTTTGAGGTGGAAGAGATCGCAGGTTTGGGAGGTGCTGCCAAAGAAGTCTTGGCGAGTTGCTGCAGTGCATCTTGTAGATGGTACACACTGCAGCCACGGTCTACAGGAAGTGGTTGGCAGTGAATGTTTAAGGTGGTGGATGGGGTGCTAATCAAACAGGCTGCTTTGTCCTAGATTGTGTCGAGCTTCTTAAGTGTTGTTGGAAATGCACTTTCCCTGGCAAGTGGAGAGTATTCCATCACACTCCTTACTTGTGCCTTGTAGATGGTGGAATGGCTTTGGGGAGTCAGGAGGCGAGACACTCGCCACAGAATACCTAGCCTCTGTTGCCACAGTATTTATCTGGCTGGTCCAGTTAAGTTTCTGGTTAATGGTAACCCCCAGGATGTTGATGGTGGGGGATTTGGCGATGAAAATGCCGTTGAATGTAAAGGGGAAGCGGTTAGACTCTCGCTTGTTGAAGATAGCCATTGCCTAGCAATTCTGTGGCGTGAATGTTACCTGCCACTTATCAGCCCAAGCCTGAACGTCGTCCAGGTCTTGTTGCATGCGGGCTTGGACTGCTTCATTATCTGAGGAGTTGTGAATGGCACTGAACACTGCAGTCATCAGCGAATATCCCCATTTCTGACCATATGTTGGAGGCAAGATCATTGATGAAGCACCTGAAGATGGTTGGGTCTAGGACACTGCCCTGAGGATCTCCTGCAGCGATGTCCTGGGGCTGTGATGATTAACATTCAATCATCACAACCATCATCCTTTGTGCTAGGTATGACTCCAGCCAGTGGAGGTTTTCCCCCTGATTCCCATAGACTTCAGTTTTACCAGGGCTCCTTGATGCCACACTCAGTCAAATGCTGCCTTGAGGTCAAGGGCAGTCACTCTCACATCACCTCTGGAATTCAGCTCCTTTGTCCATGTTTGGACCAAGGCTGTAATGAGTTCGGGAGCCAAGTGGTCTTGGCGGAACCCAAACTTTGCATCAGTGAACAGGTTATTGGTGAGTAAGTGTCGCTTGATAGCACTGTCGATGACACCTTCCATCACTTTGCTGCTGATTGAGAGTAGACTGCTGGGGTGGTAATTGGCCAGATTGGATTTGTCCTGCTTTTTGTGGACAGGATATACCTGGGCAGTTTTTCAAATTGTCCGATAGATGCCAGTGTTGTAGCTGCACTGGAACAGATTGGCTAGGGGTGCAGCTAGTACTGGAGCACAAGTCTTCAGCACGATAGCTGGGACGTTGTCGGGGCCCATAGCCTTTGCCGTTTCCAGTGTGTTCAGCCATTTCTTGATATCACTTGGAGTGAATCGAATTGGCTGAAGACTGGCTTTTGTGATGGTGGGGACCTCAGGAGTAGGCCGATTCTCAGACTCAGTTTTGTAATTTTCAATTGACCTTTCCTCAACAGCTTTTTGAAGGCGAATGTTAGATTTCCAGTACACTGTGTTAAGTGCTTTCTAACATCACTACTGAATGGTGACTTTAAAGTTATGCCTCCTTGTTCCAGACTCGTCCACCAGAAGAAAGAGTTTATCTCTTGTAACCTTATCAATTCCTTAGATCACCTTAAATACCTCAGTTAGATCACCCCCTAATGGTTCATATTCAAGGCAATACAAGCTTTATCTATGCAATCAGTCCTTGTAATGTACCACCACAAAAGCCAAGATATCCTTCCTGAGGTGCAGTGCCCAGAACTTAGCACAATACTCTAAACTTGTTCTAACCAGAGCTCTGGACAGCTGTACCATAACTTTTGTATTCCAGCCCTCCTGAGATAAAGCCTAACATTCCATTAGCCGTTTTACTTATTTTTGTAGCTGTCCATTGGCTTCTAGTAATTTCTATACTTGGACCACCAATTCTCGCTGCTCATCCACAGTGCCTAGCTTCTCACTATTTAGAAAATACTCTCTCTTTTTTAAGGTTCAAAGTGAATTACCTCATACTTTCCCACATTGAACTCCATCTGCTACAGTTTTACCCAGACTACAAACGCAACAAAATTATGCTCAAACCTTATCACACACTGGCTAGGCCTCAGCCAGAGCATTGTGTCCAATACTGGGCACCACTCCTTGGGAAGGCTTCCAAGGCCTTGGAGAGGGTGGAGAGGAGATTTACTAGAATGGTAACAGAGATGACGGTCTTCAGCTTCATGGAGACACTAGAGAATCTTGTTCTCCTTAGAACAGAAAAGGTTAATGGGAGATTTAATAGAATTGTTCAAAATCATGAAGGTGTTTCAATAGAGTAAATAAGGAGCAACTGTATCCAGTGCCAGAAGGGTCAGTAAACAGAGGACACAGATTTATTTTAATTCACAAAAGAGCCAGAGGTGAGATGAGGAGATTGTTTTTAGGCATCATTTTATTATGATCTGGAATGCACTGTCTGAAAGATTGGTGGGAGCAGAGGCAATAGTAACTTTTAAAACTGAATTAGTTAAATAAACGAAGGGGGAACATTAGCAGTGCTCTGGGGAGAGAGCAGGGGAGTGGGACACATTGGATTGCTCTTTCAGAGAGCTGGTACAGGCAGGCTGTGCTGAATGACCTTCTTTGCTGTATGATTCCAAGTTTCTATGATATTGACCTCTGACTATTCCTAAGCGTGTAATAAGTGTTAAGTGGACTTCAATACTATTTACAGAAGCAGATCTTTAGCGTGTGAAATTGCATTTGGAAGCTTTATTTTGAATACCAGCAAAGGAAGACCAAAAATTGATAAAAAGGGAGAAGTTAGAATGTGAGAGTGTACGAGCAAGAAACATACAAATTGCAAGAGCTTCTAAAAGGAAGTAAAAAGGAAGAGTGTAGCAAAAGTAAGCATTGGTCCTATGGAGGCTGAGACAGCAGAAATTATAATGGGAAATAAGGAAATGGCAGATACTTTAAACACATATTTTGCATCTGTCTTCACAGTAGAAGACAAATAACATACCAAAAATAGCAGGGAACCAAGGGCCCGATGAGAGTGAGGAACTTAAAGTAATTATCAGTAGAGAAAAAAAGCACTTGAGAAACTAATGGGACTAAAAGCCGACAAATCCCCTGGACCTGATGGCCTACATCCTAGGGTTCTAAAAGAGGTGGCTGCAGAGATAGTGGATGCATTGGTTGTGATCTTGCAAAATTCTTCAGACTCTGGAACATTGGAAGGTAGAAAATGTAACCTCACTATTCAAGAAAGGGGAAAGAGAGAAAGCAGGGAACTACAGGCCAGTTAGCCTAACATCGGGAAATGGCTGGAATCGAGGTGGCAGGGCAAGTAGAAAATCATAATATGATCAGGCAGAGTCAACATGGTTTTATGAAAGAGAAATCATGCTTGACAAATTTACTAGTTTTTTTTGAGCATGCAACTAGCAGGGTAGATAAAGGGGAAACAGTGGATGTAATATATTTGGGATTCCAAAAGGCATTTGATAAGGTGCCACATAAAAGGTTGCTATGCAAGATAAGGGGTCATGGGGTTGGGGGTAATATATTAGCATAGATAGAGGGTTGGTTAATGCCCAGAAAACAGAGAGTAGGGATAAACAGGTCATTTTCAGATTGGTAGGCTTTAACTAGTGGGGTGCCATATGGATCAGTGTTTGGGCCTCAGCTATTTACAATCTATATTAATGATTTAGATGAAGGGACCGAGTGCAATGTATCCATGTTTGCTGACGATACAAAGCTAGGTGGGACATTAAGCTGTGAGGAGGAGACAAAGAGACTGCAAGGGGATATGGGCAGGTTAAGTGAGTGGGCAATAAGGTTAGAGATGGAACATAACGTGGGGAAATGTGAGGTTATTCACTCTGGTAGGAAGAATGGAAAAACAGAATCTTTTTTAAATCGTGAAAAATTATTACATGTTGGTGTTCAGGGGGATTTAGCTGCTCTCATACAGGAAGCAGAGTTAGCATGCAGGTACAGCAAGCAATTAGGAAGGCAAATGGCATGTTGGATTTTATTGCAAGCGGGTTGGAGTACAACAGTAAGGAAGTCTTGCTACAATTGCACTGGGCTCTGGTGAGCCCACACCCGGAGTACAGTGCACAGTTTTGGTCTCCTTTTCAATAAAGGATGTGATAAAGACAGTAGAGAGAAAGGATCTTGGCTCCGAAAATTAAGAAGTAAAATCAATTTGGGTGGAGCTAAGAAACAGCAAGGGGAAGAAAACATTTGTTGGAACTGTTTATATGCACCAAACAGCAGCTGTAATGTAGTGCAGAGTATAAATCAGGAAACTAGAGGTGCATGTAGCAAGGGCAATACAGTAATCATGGGGGACTTTAATCCACATATAGACTGGGTAAATCAATTTGCAGTAATAGTGTGGAGGACATTATCCGAGTCAATAGGACTCTCACTGACCTTTCTCCCCAGTCCATCGCCAGGACCGGTGTGTATCTGAGTCAATGGGGCTCTCTCGAACATTATACCCAGGCCATCTCCAAGACCACTGTGTACCCGAGTCTGAATTTTATATTGAACTTGAAGGTGACTTAGTTAAATCCGAAACTGGGGTAATAAATCCAAACAAAGCAAACTACGTAGGTATGAGGGGCGACTTGGCAAAGGTAAATTGGGAAACTACCTCCCAAACCCGCAACCTCTTCCACCTTGAAGGAAAAGGGCAGCAGGTGCATGGGAACACCAGCACCTCCAAGTTCCCCTCCAAGTCACACACCATCCTGACATAGAAGTATATCACCGATCCTTCATCGTTGCTGGGTTAAAATCCTGGAAATCCCTACCCAACAGAACTGTGGGAGTACCTTCACCACACGGACTACAGCGGTTAAAGAAGGAAGCTCACCATCACCTTCTCAAGGGCAATTAGGGATGGGTATTAAATGCTGGCCTTGCCAGCGACACCCACATCCCATAAAAATTAATAAACAAAAGGTATGATGGTAGACAAGTAATGTCTAGCATTTAAAGAATTAATACATAATTTACAACAAATATATATTCATTTAAAGCACAAAACCCCACAGAAAAGGTGATCCCACCATGGCTAACAAGAGAAGTTAAAGATTGTATTATATCAAAGGAAGAGGCTTAAAATGTTGCCAAAAAGAATAGTAAGCCAGAGGATTGGGAGAATTTTTAGAATTCAGCAAAGGAGGACCAATAAATTGATAAAGAAAGGGAAACAGAATATGAGACTGAACTAGCGAGAGACATAAAACAGACTGTAAAAGCTCCTATAGGTATGTAAAAAGACTCAGATTAGCAAAAGTAAATGTGAGACCCTTACAGGCTGAGACAGGAGAAATTATAATGGGGAATTAAGGAAAAGGCAGAGAAATTAAACAAATACTTTGTTTCTGTCATCACAGAAGGAGATGCAAATAACTTCCTGGAAATAGTGGAGAACCAAGGGTCTTGTGAGAATGAGGAACTAAAATTATTAGTACTGGAGAAATTAAAAGGGACTAAAAGCCAATAAATCCCCTGGACCTGATGGCCTACATCCTAGAGTTTTGAAAGAGGTGGCTATAGAGATAGTGAATGCACTGGTTGTCATTTTCCAAAATAGCATAGATTCCAGAACGGTTCCTGCGAATTGGAAGGTAGCAAATGTAACCGCACGATTTAAGGGAGGGAAGAGAGAAAATGGGGAATTACAGACCACTTAGCCTGACATCAGTAGTAGGGAAAATGCGAGAATCTATTATTTAGGACGTGGTAACAGGGCACTTAGAAAATAATAATAGGATTGGGCAGAGTCAGCATGGATTTATGAAAGTGAAACCGTGTTTGACAAATCCGTTAGAGGTTTTTGAGGTTGTAACTAGCAGAATAGATAAGGGGGAAACCAATGGATGTGGTGTATTTGGATTTTCAGAAGGCATTCGATAAGGTGCCACACAAGAGGTTATTAAACAAAATTAAGGCTCGAAACCGAGGATGACTTGCTTCCACATTAAAAATGAGTTCGCAGGTGACTGATGAGTCCAATGCGGGAGCTACAGTCTCTGTCACAGGTGGGGCAGAAGGTGGTTGAAGGGGCAGATGGGTGGGGTGCTTGGGTTGACATGCGCTCCTTCTGCAGTTTACGCTTGGCTTCTGCTTGCTCCCGGCGAAGAGACTCGAGGTGTTCGGTGCCTTCCCGGATGCTTCTCCTTCACTTTGTGCAGTCTTGGGCCAGGGATTCCCAGGTGTCGATGGGGATGCTACACTTTTTCCAAGGAGGCTTTGAGGGTTTGCTTGAAGCGTTTCCTCGGCCCACCTGGGGCTCTCGCCGTGCCAGAGCACCGAGTAGAGCGCATGTTTAGGGAGTCTCGTATCGGGCATGTGGACAATGTGACACGTCCATCGGCGCTGATTGATCATGGTCAAAGCTTCGATGCTGGGGATGTTGGCCTGAGCAAGAACCCGGACGTTGGTGCGCCTATCCTGCCAATGGATTTGCGGAGGCAGCGTTGGTGGTACATCTCCAGTGCTTTGAGGTGCCTGCTGTACATGGTCCATGTCTCTGAGGCATACAGCAGGGCGGGTAACACTGCTGCTCTGTAGACCATGAGCTTAGTGCCGGGTTTGAGGTCCTTCAAACACTCTCTTCCTCAGGCGACCGAAGGCTGCACTGGCACACTGAAGGCGGTGTTGGACTTCGTCGTCGACGTCTGCCCTTGTTGACAGTAAGTTCCCGAGGTATGGAAAGTGGCCCACGTTGTCAAAGGCCTTGTCGTGGATTTTGATAATCGGGGCCAGTACTGTGTGGTGGGGGCACGTTGGTAGAGGACCTTTGTCTTACGGATGTTTAGTGTAAGACCATGCTCTCGTATGCTTCAGTGAAGGTGTTGATGATGGTTTGGAGTTCGACCTCCGAGTGAGCACAGACACAAGCGTCGTCTGCATACTGTAATTCGACGACAGAGAATGGGATGACCTTGGATCTGGACTGGAGGCGACGGAAGTTGAACAGTTTCCCGTTTGTTCTGTAAATTAGCTCCACTCCAGTGTCTCATGGGATTGGGGTTAATATATTAGCATGGATTGAGGATTGGCTAACAGACAGAAAACAGAGTGAATGAACGGGTCATTTTCTGGTTCTCAGGTTGTAACTAATGGGGTACCACAAGGATCAGTGCTTAGGTCTCAGCTATTCACAATCTATATCAATGATTTGGATGAGGGGGCCTAATGTAACATATACAAGTTTGCTGATACAAAGCTCGGTGGGAATGTACGTTGTGAGGAGGATGCCAGGAGGCTTCAAGGGGATATAGACAGGCTAAGTGAGTGGGCAAGAACATGGCAAATGGAATAAAATAGAGAAATGTGAAGTTATCCACTTTGGTAGGAAAAATAGGAAAGCAGAGTATTTTTAAATGGTGAGAGATTGGAAAATGTTGGCGTTCAGAGGGACCTGGGTGTCTTTGTACATGAACCATTGAAAGTTAACATTCAGGTACAGCAATCAAATAGGAAAGCAAATGGAATGATGGCCTTTATTACAAGAGGATTTGAGTACATGAGTAAAGATGTCTTACTGCAAATAGGTTGGGCCCTGGTGAGACCACAACTCGCGCATTGTGTACAGTTTTGGTCTCGTTACGTAAGGAAGGGAGGTTATACTTGCCATAGAGCAAATGCAATGGAGGTTCACCAGACAGGTTCCTTGGATGGGGAGATTGTCCTATGAGCAGAGGTTGAGTCAACTAGGCATAAAGGCCTAGAAATTCAGTGGGCTGCGCCACCAGTTTGCGCCGAAAGAGGGCACTCAGTGGCTTTAGCGCCACACCTACCGCGATATTTAGCGGGGCGCTAATGGCGGCGTTAGCCTGTAGCGCTGCGCCGCCACCGATGACGTAATCGGTGTGCGCAGCGCCCCGCCCCGATGACCATATTTGGTCACGCCCGCCTCTTTAGCGCCGGTCGCAAATAGAGGCCGGTTCACAGGGGCCTACCTGTGGCGGTAGTGGCGCTAGTTAAGGTGGAGGTGCGGGTGGCCGCTTTTTCGGCGGCGGCCTGCCAGCACCTCTGTCCCCGGCCTCCGAAACCCCCCCCCCCCGCGGCATTGCCGGCTGTTTCCCCGAGAGCCAGGAACTTCTCCTTGGTGCCGGGCTCATTTGCCGGCACTCGCGAGCGGGGCTCGCGCTGTTGCAGGCACCTCCCCCTTAACAGTGGGAGGAAGGCCTGCAGTACCGCAGCGTGCCGTGCCGCAGCGTGTGGCGCTGCGGCCCTTAGCCCGCCGATATTCAGGGTGAGCGCCCCAAGCGGGGCGCGGGAAGCCTCGAGTAGCGGCCCGCTTCCATTTGGGGCGCAGAAACTGAATATCCGGATGGCGCAAGCGGCTCTGCTCGCAGCGGTAATTCCGGCGCCCAGGCGAGCTTGGTGCCCCAAACGGCGCCCAACTGAATTTTTAGCCCATATTCTCTAGCATGTCGAAGAATGAGAGGAGATCTCATTGAAGCATACAAAATTCTTAGAGGGCTTGATATGGTAGATGCAGGGAGGATATTTCACCTGACTGGAGAGTCTACAACCAGGATCACACTCTCAGAAGAATGGGTTGGCCATTTAGGACAGAGATGAAGAGACATTTCTTCACTCAGAGAGTGGTGAAACTTTGGAATTCTCTACCCCAGAGGGTTGTGGAGGATCAGTCGTTGAGTATATTCAAAACAGAGATCAATAGATTTTGAATATTAAGGGAATCAAGGGAGATGGGAACAGTGCTGGAAAGTGGAGATGAGATAGATCAGCCATGATCATATTGAATGGCGGCGCAGGCTCGAAGGGCCAAATGGCCTACACCTGCTCCTATTTCTTATGTTCTTAAAGAAGTGGGTTTTAGGCGGGTCTGACAGAGGGAGGCAGAGGGGTTTAGGTGCGGAATTGCAGAGCCGGGACAGCTGAAGGTACGGCCGCCACTTTTGGGATTAGAAGAGGGTGAAATGCACAAAAGACCAGAATCGGAGGAACAGAGGAATTTTGGAGGTGGGGGATTGTATAGCTGGAGGACGTTAGAGAGAGGGAGGGACATGACCATGAAGGGATTTAAACGAAGATGAGAGTTTTAATTTGGAGGTGATATGGGACCGGGAGCCAATGTAGCTTCGCAAGAACAAGGGGTGACCGCTGAGCAGGGATTTTGATGCATTAAATTTACGGAGGGAAAAATGATCAAAGTCTACCCGGAGAGCACTGGAAACTTCAAGACTCCAGGTGATAAAGGTATGGATGAGGGTTTTAGCAGCTGATGGGATGAAGCAGGGAAGAAGATGGATGATATTACAGAAGTGGACGGTCTTTGAGCTGGAGAGAATATCTGGTCAGAAGCTCAGCTTGGCATCAAATAGAACGCAGCAATTAAAATTTTTTTTTTTATGGGATTTGGGCGTCGCTGGCAAGGTCAGCATTTATTGCCCATCCCCAATTGCCCTCGAGAAGGTGTTGGTCAGCCATCTTCTTGAACCGCTGCAGTCCATTTGGTGAAAGTACTCCCAAAGTGCTGTTAGGGAGCAAGTTCAAAGATTGTGAGCCAGTGACTGTGAATGATCGGTGTTCCCATGCGCCTGCTGCCCTTCTCCTTCTAGGTGGAAGAGGTCACAGGTTTGGGAAGTGCTGCCGAAGAAGCCTTGGTGAGTTGCTGCAATGCATCTTGTAGATGGTACACACTGCAGCCACGGTACGCCGGTGGTGGAGGGAGTGAATGTTTAAGGTGGTTGATGGGGTACCAATCAAGCGGGCTGCTTTGTCCTGGATGGTGTCGAGCTTCTTGAGTGTATTGTTGGATCTGCACTCATCCAGGCAAGTGGAGAATATTCCATCATACTCCTTACTTGTGCCTTGTAGATGGTGGAAACGATTTGGGGAGTCAGGAGGTGAGACACTCGCCACAGAATACCTAGCCTCTGACCTGCTCTTGTTGCCACAGTATTTATGTGGCTGGTCCAGTTAACTTTCTGGTCAATAGTGACACCCAGGATGTTGATGGTAATGCCGTTGACTGTCAAGGGGAGATGGTTAGACTCTTGCGAGTTGGAGGTAGTCATTGCCTGGCATTTGCTTGGTGCAAATGTTACCTGCCACTTATCAGCGAAAAGCGTGAAAATCGTCTAGGTCTTGTTGCATGCGGGCATGGACTGCTTCATTATCTGAGGAGTTGTGAATGGCACTGAACACTGTGCAGTCATCAGCTAACATCCCCATTTCTGACCTTATGTTGGAGGGAAGGTCATTGATGAAACAGCTGAAGATGGTTGGGCCTAGGACACTGCCCTGAGGAACTCCTGCCACGATATACTGGGGCAGTGATGATTGACCTACAACCACCACAACCATCTTCCTTTGTGCTCGGTATGACTCCAGCCAGTGGAGTGTTTTCACCTCAATTCCCACTGACTTCAGTTTTACTATGGCTCCTTGATGCCACATCCGGTCAAATGCTGCCTTGATGTCAAAGGCAATCTCTCTCACCTCACCTCTGGAATTCAGCTCCTTTGTCACCAAGACTGCAATGAGTTCGGGAGCCGAGTGGTCTTGGCGGAACCCAATCTGTGCATCAGTGAGCAGGTTATTGGTGAGTAAGTGCTGCTTGATAGCACCTTCGATGACACCTTCCATCATTTGCTGATGATTGAGTGTAGACTGATGGGGTGTTTTTGGCCTGGTTGGATTTGTCCTGCTTTTTGTGGACAGGATATACCTGGGCAGTTTTTCACATTGTCGGATTGATGCCAGTGTTGTAGCTGTACAGGAACAGCTTGGCTAGAGGTGCGGCCAGTTCTCGAGCACAAGTCTTCAGCACGATAGGCGGGATGTTGTTGGGGCCCATAGCCTTTGCTGTATCCAGAGCAGTTAGCCATTTCTGGATATCATGTGCGAACAGTATGTTTAAATCTGAGACACCAATTGGGATGGGGAGGGAACAGAATTCCTGGCAGGGGTCGAAGACCATATGGGGGAGAAATTCAGTTGTTAGCACCACCTGTTAGCGCCTTAAGAGGTGCTAACCAACTAGCGCCCGGGCGCAGCGAGACCTGCGCCTCTCGCGAAATTGAGCAGACATTTTGCGGCGGCGCTAAACAATACCGCCACAATCTCCTGCACCGGCAGATCGTGACATCAGTCGAGTGCACAACGCCCTATTAGTGCCCCGGACCAGAAATTGAGTGTCGCCCCCTGCCTTACCGCCTTCCGCTAGCAACGACATGTTGAGGGGACCGTTATGCTGTCGGAAAGGGACTAGGGGAGTGCTATTTAAAGGCGACCACTTCCTGCCTTCTTTTGTCGGTGACATTTTTGCACCACACATTCTGAGAGAGAGAGAGAGAGAGACTGACTTCTGGAAAGATTCAATGCTGTGTGAAGGAGTTTTGCAGGTTGCTTTTGATTTGCCCTTCCTTGTATCGATTTAGAAGAGACTATGGGGTCTGCACTCTGAGCTCTTTCCGGGTTCGCTCCATTGTTCTTTCCAGCAGATTTGATGTACAGGACTCTCCAGGTTGAGATTCAGGCCGAGATTCAAGGCTGCAATGAGCAGGATGTGGATGGAGAGCAAGGCAAGATCAACCCTCCCCTTTAAGATAAAAACAGAAAATGCAGGAGAATCTCAGCAGGTCAAGCAGCATCTGTGAAGAGAGAAACAGAGTTAACGTTTCAGGTCGATGACCATTCGTCAGAACTCCCCTTTAAGAATTGGACGGTGGCAGTGTGTCTGTGTTCCATTGCTGAATGACATCACATCAGCTTCACCAGCGCTGTGAGGTAGCGCCCCGCTCCTGCGGCTTAATGCCTCGAGGAGGTGTGTAGCGGCAGATTTAGCTCTCCAATCACCTCCAGGGGCGATAGAGACAAATTTTACAGTAGGCGGCGATAATTTGCGCCAAGCGCTAATCTTTGCGCCTGGCCGATAATAGCACCTCAAAATGGGCGTTGCCGAATTTCTCCCCCCATGTCTTTGGTCTTCCCAAGTTTAATTGGAGAAATGTGTAGCTCAACACAGATGGATGTTGGATAGGCAGCATGAGAAAGCAGAGGCAGTGGAGGGTGCGAGAGAGGTGGTCGAGAGGTAGAGCAGAGTTATAGAGTGGTACAGCAATACAGCACAGAAAGGGGCCCTTCGGCCATCAAGCCCTGTCCATTCTAATCCCATTTTCCAGGACTTTATCCGTACCCTTGTAAGGTATGGCGTTTCAAGTGCTCATCTAAATGGTGTCAGGTTACATGTGCAAGCTGACCACTTGTCTTTGGATGTCTCCAAGGGGCAGCACAAATATAAGAAACAGGAGGGGGCGAGGGGAGATCCATGCTGGACTCCACAGGGAACATAGAAGATAGGAGAAGGAGCAGGCCATTCAGCCCATCGAGCCTGCTCCGCCATTTAATGAGATCATGGCTGATCATCCAAATTCAGTATCCCGTCCCTGCTTTCGGCCCATATCCCTTTTTCCTTAAGAAATATATCTGTAATGAAATCTGTTTGTCTTGATCCTGTATTCGCTTTGCACTCATGTATATTACCCTCCCCCACTGTGTATAGCTTAACTTCCTCTTTCCCGACTAACCTGGGAGGTTCCAGGTCTTGGCTCTTGGCTCCGCCCCTGACTTCTCTTACATAAAGATCCCAGGATCTGTATGACTCATTCCTGTGAACCAGTCGGCATGTTGAGATGCTGCTCTGATCTTAGTGATTAAAAGCCAACTTGTTTAAGTCTATAACTTCTAGTTTTGTGGTTATTGAAGGCCCATCAATATCTAACTCCTTCTTGAATATATTTAATTAGTTGGCCTCAACTGCCTTCTGTGGTAGAGAATTCCACAGGTTCGCCACTCTCTGGGTGAAGAAATTCCTCCTCATCTCTCTCCTAAATGGCCTACCCTTTATCCTTCGACTGTGACCCCTGGTTCTGGACTCCCCCGCCATTGGCAACATCCTTCCTGCATCGAATCTGTCTAGTCCTGTTAGAATTTAATAAGTTTCAATGAAATCCCCTCTCATTCGTCTAAACTCCAGCGAATATCAGCCCAAACGACCCAATCTCTCCTCATACATCATTCCTGCCATCCCAGGTATCAGTCTGGTGAATCTTCACGGCACTTCCTCCATGGCAAGAACATTCATTTTCAGATAAGGTGACCAAAACTGCACACAATATTCAAAGCTGTGGTCTCACCAAGGCCCTGTACAACTGCAGCAAGACATCCTTGCTCCTGTACTCGAATCCTCTCGCTATGAAGGCCAACATACCATTTGCCTTCTTAACTGCCTGCTGCACCTGCATGCTTACCTTCAGCGGCTGGTGCACAAGGACACTCAGGTCTCATTGCACTTCCCCTTCTCCCAATCTATTGCCTTTCAGATAATAGTCTGTCTTCCCGTTTTTACCACCAAAGTGGATAACCTTGCATTTATTCACATTATACTGCATCTGCCATGCATCTGCCCAATCACAAAACCTGTCCAATTCATACTGGAGTTTCTCGGCATCCTCCTCACCGCGCACATGCCCATCCAGCTTTGTGTCGTCTGCAAATTGGAGATAATACATCTAGTTCCCTCGCCTAGATCACTAATATATATTGTGAATAGCTGGGGTCCTAGCACCAAACCCTGCAGTACACCTCTAGTCACTGCTTGCCACTCTAAGACCCGTTTATTCCAACTCTTGGCTTCCCGTCTGCAAAACCAGTTCTCTATCCAAGTCAGTACCTTGCCCCCAATCCCATGTGCATTAACTTTACTCGCTAATCTCTAATGCGGGACCTTATCGAAAGCCTTCTCAAAGTCCAAATACACCACATCCACTAGTTGTCCCTTATCTATTCTACCAGTTACATCCTCAAAAATTCCAGTAGATTAGTCAAGCACAATTTACCTTTTGTAAATCCATGTTGATTTTGTCCGATCCGGTCACTGTTTTCCAAGTGCTCTGTTATTACATCTTTTATAATGTCAGGTTTACCGGTCTATAATTCCCCGTTTTCTCTACCACCTTTTTTGAATAGTGGGGTCACATTAGATGCGCTCCAATTCATGGGAACTGTTCCACATTCTATAGAATTTTGGAAGATGACCAGCAATGCATCTACTATTTCTAGGGCCACTTCCTTAAATACCCTAGGATGTAGATTATCAGGCCCTGGGGATTTATCGGCCTTCAATCCCGTCAATTTCCCTAATACCATTTCCCTCCAAATACTGATTTCATTCAGTTCCTCCCTCTCATTAGACCCTATTTTCCCCGACATCTCTGGGAGTTTGTGTCCTCCTTTGTGAAGACAGAACCAAAGTATGTATTTAATTGGTGTGCCATTTCATTGTTCCCATTATAAATTCCCCTGATTCTGACTGCAAGGGACCTACGCTTGACTTCACCAATCTTTTTCTCTTCACATATCTATAGAAGCTTTTACAGTCAGTTTTTATGTTCACAGCAAGCTTACTCTCATACTTTATTTCCCCCCTCTTAATTAATCCCTTTGGCCTCCTTTGCCGAATTCCAAACTGCTCCCAATCCTCAGGTTTGTTGCTTTTTCTGACCAATTTATATGTCTTCTACTTGGATCTTATGCAATCCCTAATTTCCCTTGTCAGCCACGGTTGAGTAACCTTTTTTGTTTTATTTTTATGCCAAACAGGGATGAACAAATTCTGTCGTTCATCCATGCGGTTTTTGAATGTTTGCCATTGCCTATCCACCGTCAGCCCTTTGAGTGACATTCCCCAATCCATCTTAGCCAACTCGCACCTCAGACCATCGTAGTTTCCTTTATTTAAATTCAGGACCCTAGTCTCTGAGTCAAATACTTCACTCTCCATGTTAATGAAGAATTCTATCATATCGATGGCCCAGAAATTCGGGTCTCCACAGGCGAGTACGCACGGGGTACTCACCTGTAGGCCAAATGGAAGGGCCGGTTTCATGCACATGCACGGGAAACCAGCACTTCCATTCCCCTGAAAGAAGGGGTTGAGAGGCGCAACGCGTGCTCCGGAGAGGCAGCGCGTGCACATCAAGCTTACCTTTTTTTTTTCCAGGTTTCTCCGGGAGGGTATGTCTCCAGCAGTTACACTTTTAAAAAGCAGGCGCAAGACCTGCTTTAAACAAGGTAAGTGGTGAATTAATTAAAATTAAAACATTTTTCCCACAGGTTTATTATTTTTAAATACTAAAGAAAGGAAAGTTTATTCTTAGCCCCGTTAGAAAATGTAATTAATTTTCTCAAAAATTTTAATTAGTGTTTAAAATAGTTATTTCATGTAATTTATAGTTATTTTAAAAATTTGATTTTTTAAAAATGTATTTGAAGTTTGAGATGTTTTGGGGCTTATAGTATTTTATAGATTTGACAGCTCTTCCTGTCAAACTTATGAATGATGCATTCCTTGCTACCATTGGCTCTCCCTGGCCCACGTGATCACAGGGGACGCATCGAACTAACTGCGCCCCTGGGATACGTAAGCACTGCGCGCCGGCAGTTGAAGGAGGCCCAGGATCGGAATCCATTGCAGGCCCACAGCTCAACGGCCGGCCCGCAAGGCGGGGCATGCACCCGCAGGAAGCCCCCGACCCGAATTTCTAGGCCATTATGATCGCTCCACCCCAAGGGGCCTCGCACAACAAGATTGCTAATTATATCCTCTCATTACATAATACCCAGTCTAAGATGACCCGGTCTCTAGTTGGTTCCTCGACATATTGGTGCAGGAAACCATCCCGTATACACTCCAGGAGTTCCTCCTTCACAGTATTGTTACTAATTTGGTTAGCCTAATCTATATGTAGATTAATGTCACCCATGATAACTGCTGTGCTCTTATTGCACACGTCTCTAATTTCACATTTAATGCCATCCCCAAACTCAGCATTACTGTTTGGGGGTCTGTAAACAACTCCCTCTAATGTTTTCTGCCCCTTGGTATTTCTCAGCTCTACCCATACAGATTCCACAGCATCAGAGCTAATATCCTTCCTTACTATTGCGTTAATCTCCTCTTTAACCAGCAATGCTACACCACCTCCTTTTCCTTTTTGCCTGTCTTTCCTCAATATTGAATACCCCTGGATATTGAATTCCCAGCCTTGGTCACCTTGGAGCCATGTCTCTGTACTCCCAATTATATCATATCCATTTACATCTATTTGCGCAGCTAACTCATCCACCTTATTACGAATGCTCCTCGCATTAAGACACAAAGCCTTCAGGCTTATTTATTTTTTTTAAAACATGCTTAGACCTCTCAGAATGATTATTTACTGTGGCCTTGTTTGACTTACACCCTTGACATCTCTGCCTGCCACTTTTGCTTTTCTCATTCCTGTCTTTGGCTTCTATCCTTGCCTCCCTGCACAGGTTCCCAACCCCCTGCCATTTTAGTTTAAACCCTCCACAACAGCACTAGCAAACACTCCCCCTAGGACATCGGTCCCAGTCCTGACCAGATGCAAACAATGCAGTTTGTACTGGTCCCACCTCCCCCAGAACCGGTTCCAATGTCCCAGGAATTTGAATCCCTCCCCCTTGCACCATTCCTCTAGCCACGTATTCATCTGAAATATCCTTCTATTTCTACTCTGACTAGCACGTGGCACTGGTAGCTATCCTGAGATTACTACCTTTGAGGGCCTATTATTTTAATTTACCTCCTAACTCCCTATATTCAGCTTTTAGGACCTCATCTCAGTTTTTACCTATAGCGTTGGTACCTCTATGCACCACGACAACTGGATGTTAACCCTCCCCCTTCAGAATGCCCTGCAGCTGCTCCAAGACATCCTTGACCCCTGCACCAGGGAAGCAACATATCACCCTGGAGTCTCGTTTGCGGCTGCAGAAAACCTATCTATTCCCCTTACAATAGAATCCACTATCACTATAGCTCTCCCACTTTTTCCTCCCGTCCTGTACAGCAGATCCACCCATGGTGCCAGGAAGTTGGCTGCTGCTGCCTTCCCCCAATAAGCCATCTCCCTCAACAATATCCAAATTGGTATATCTGTTTGAGAGGGGGATGGCCACAGGGGACCCCTGCACTACCTGCCTGCGCCTATTACTCTGCCTGGCGGTCACCCATTCCCTTCCTGCCTGTGCAACCTTTACCTGCGGTGTGACCAACTGATTAAACGCGATATCCACAATGTCCTCAGCATCACGAATGCTCCAGTATGTATCCATTCGCAGCTCCAGTGCCGCAATGTGGTCTGCCAGTAGCGACATCTGGATACACTTCCCGCACACATGGTCGGCAGGGACACAGGAAGTGTCCCTGATTTCCCACATCGTGCAGGAGGTGCATGCCACAGCGCTGAGCTGTGTTGTCATGACTTATCCTTCAATTAAATCAAAATCAATACCACCAATTACACTACAATTAAATGATGTCCTCTAGGGCCCTTGGTTACTAGCACTCCTCGATACACAGCAGAGACCTTAGAAACTATAACCACAAAAATTAAGATCATCTAAACTTTATAAGCTAGTAACCTTAACTGTCAAACTATAGAGTAGTATATAAATAATCACCTGACCGTACTCAACCAATCAGCTGCTTCCTCTTGCTCGCGTCACTTTTTGAGTCCTGGCGTAGCTCTGGAACACTGCCACCGGTCTGCGAGATTGACCGGCCTTTGAGAAATAGCCCGCGAAAGTGAGTTTAAATAGTCATTACTCTCCTGCTGCTCCAGACACTGGCTTCTTCCTACAGGGTGAAAAGTTAGGAAAAACAAAGGCGAAGCAAGGGAGCTCCTCCTTCCACTCCTCACCTAACTCCGACTCACCCAACTCCCAGCACTCTGTTGAAACTACACTCAGTGCAAAATCGCACTTCAAAGCCTGTTTTAAAGGCCCTGAGCAAGGGAGACTTGTTTAGACTTGCCGAGCCCAGCTACAGGAGAACTAATTTAATCAAGTTTCCCGAATTAACTGCCTTCAGCTGCTCTGAATTGTAGGCCTTGCATATCCCTTTATAACCCTGCTTAAAGCTGGGAAATTTAGATTTTAAACAGTAGACAGTAACAGTAAATGTGAAACAAACAAAAGTTTTATTTTAACAACCAGTTAAGCCTCCCTGACTCACCCAACTCGCAGCACTCTGTTGAAACTGCACTCGGTGCTGGAGCAGGAAGAGAAGCCATTGATGGAGATTCTCTGGCTACGACTGGATGGGTAAAAGTGGAGCCAAGCGAAGGCAGTCCCGCTGAGCTGGGCAATGCAGCAGAGGCTTTGGATGATGTTGTGCTCGACCGTGTCAAGACTGCAGAGGTTGAGAAGAATGAGGAGTGATAGTTTACCATGGTCACAGTCTTAGACTGTGTTGATTGGGACTTTGGTTATTGCCATTGCAGTACTGTGGCAGGTGCAGAAACCCGATTTAAGAGAGTCAAACATGAGGCTGTGACAAAGATGGGCAGAAATTCAGGAGCCAAAAAAACATTGAGGAAAGCGAGGCTGGAGATGCAACTGTCTAGCTCTTCACCCACGGGTCAAACGGGACAAGTCTCTTATCAAATCCTCTCCTCTGAAATACACAAGTCTCATTGAATGTTACAGGAACAGTTAAACGCATTTCACTTTTGCAGAATATGCCACGCGCTCTGGCTGGGCGACTGGAATCTCCCAGTTTCACCGGAGGAGTTTGCTTGTTGCAGGCTACAGAATTAGAGCAAACCTTCTGATATTCTCTTTACACCAAACTGTCTCAGAAAATGCGGCATCGTCACTTCCTTTTTTTTTACATAGAATTAACAGCAGAGAAACAGGCTATTCAGCCCAAGTGGTCTGTGCCGGTGTTTGCGGTCCACACGAGCCTGCTACCACCGCTCTTCATCAACCCAATCAGCATAGCCTTATATTTCATTCTCCCTCATGCATTTATCAAACATCCCATTCAATGCATATTTTATTTGCAGTGAGGCTCAGCAACATGGAACTTGCCTTCTGACCGGCCCTGTACAATTCAAGTGATGTTGTTCCTCCATCCCCACACTGGCCCAGCCCCCTGCATCATCATTGGCCCAGCCACCCGCCACCTCCACTGGCCCAGGCCCCCGGCGCCCCCGCTGTCCCAGCTTTCCACACCTCCCGCCCCCCCACCCTGGCCCAGCCCGAAAACCCCACCCACCACTCGCCCAACCCCCGTCACAAGGAGCCTTTATGCAACCAAATGTTTGGTCAAAGAAGTAGGTTTTAAAGAGCGTGTTAAAGGAGCAGAGAGAGGTAGAGACGTTTAAAGAAATCGGAGATGCGCCACAGGCCAGAATTGGCGAAGTGCAGGGATTTCGGTGGGATGTAGGACTGGAAAAGGTTACAGAGATAGGGAGGAGCAAGGCCATGGAGGGATTGGAAATCAAGGATGGGAATTATAAAGTCAATGTAATGCCAGACCCGGAGCCAATACAGGTCAGTGAGCACAGGGATGATGGGTGAATAGGACTTGTTGCGAGTTAGAATACACGGAGCAGATTTTTGGAGGAGTTCAAGTTTATGGAGAGTGGAAGGAGGAGGCCGGCCAGGAGAGCCTTGGAACAGTCACGTCTAGAGGTAACAAAGGAGTGGATGAGGGTATCAACAACAGATGAGCTGAGGCAGGGTCAGAGACCAGCTCTGAGGTGTATGTGCCTTTAAGAGCAATTATGGTGTATGTGCCGTTAAGAGCCTCAGGTGTGCGTAATGCCGGTAATTGTCACTTGGGCTATATCAGCCTGTGTATTGTGTATATCCTTTAGAAACCCCCCCCAGACTTGCTTAGTAAATACCTATGAACCAACTCCTGTCTTCAGTGTCTTTATCTACACACGGACACTACAGTGGCGACGAAGTGGAAACGGACTTACCTGCAATTCAGCAGCACCTCAGGGACATCGATTCCTCCAGCGTCCAGAAGACTCAAGGAAGTAAGAGAAACTGTGGTTTCACCAGCTGCCCAAGCTGGTGACAGGTACCGCGCTAATCCTTCCTGGGCGTCAGGCTGGAGCTCCAGCGGCGGGCTCTACAGCTGAGACAGGCAGCGAAATCGGAGGCAAGCAATAACGGACTGGGAGGGTGCACTCGAAAGACGGCCGGCGCGGCAAGCAGGTCAGCGTTTAGACCTCCGTCGGGAACGAGTCTCCAACAGTGAATAAACGGAAACCACAGTAAAACAGCGTTGTTATCGGTAGCAGCGGCGGGAAAGCGCGGGAAGCGCCATATCGTTGATACAGAGAGAGAAAAAAAAAGCGCGGGAAGCGCCATATCTTTTCTGAAATGCCTAAATCTGGTAATATTGAGGCTTTTGATGGCGAAATAGAAGATTGGACCACATACTTGGAAAGAGTAGAGGTTTATTGCACTGCAAATGGAATAGCAGATGAAAAAAAAGCTTCAGTACTTCTGAACTTAATGGGCGCGAAGACATACAGGCTGTTACGAAATTTAATCACTCCAGCCAAACCAAAGGACAAGACTTTTGAAGAAATTGTTGATACCCTGCAGGAGCATTTAAACCCAACACCGCTGCTGATAGCGGAACGATTCAAGTTCTTCAAGAGAAATCAACACAAGAATGAAAGTAACGCTGATTACCTAACCGAATTAAGAAAGCTATCAAAGTACTGCCAATTCGGAGCAGAACTATCGGATTATCTTCGAGACAAATTTGTTTGCGGTCACTTAAGTGAAGGAACACAAAAAAGACTGCTTTCTGAAAAAGATTTAACATTGGACAAAGCTTTCAGTATGGCTGTATCATACGAAGCAGCAGCAAAAGGAGCTGCAGAGATACAACAAGAGACACAGGACTTTGGCACCCATGAAATGACACAGGAGTTCGGAAGATGTTATCGCTGCGGCAGATCCACCCATAACCAGAGGGGCTGCTGGTTCAAGGGCAAAGCATGCAGGCAATGTGGTAAGATTGGACACATTGCACGGGTATGCCAATCTGGACAAAATAAATCCACTGACAGAAAACAAAAAAATCAATAAAGAAAAGTGCAGGAAGGTACAAATGATGACGGACAATAGCTCCGAAGACCAGAATAGTGATAGCGGCTCCGGAAACAAGAGACTAAGCTGTCTCAAATTACATAATGTACTTGCCAAAGAGAATTACCAAACCATTTGGGTTACCCTCAATAGCAGGGTCCCCAGTTAAAATGGAGCTAGATACAGGATCAGCTCTAACCGTAATAAATCGACGAGATTACGAGAGGCTATTTTCGCATATACCTCTAAAAGACACATCCATTATCTTAAAAACATATACGGGGCAGAAAGTCTACCCCAAAGGAAAAATAAGGGTGCCTGTGGAATACAACGGCAAAGAAATACAAAAGTTGTATTTATATATTCTACAAGATGGTGGTCCACCGTTGTTGGGACGTGAATGGATAAGGAAGATACGTTTAGACTGGCACTCCATTCAGGCACTGACGGTGACCAGTAAGGAAAAAGTAATGATGACATCATACCTGAACGATTAAAAGACATCTTGGCCAACGCCAATGAAGTGTTTCAAGAGAAACTAGGAACCTTGAAAGGTGGAAGATACAGCAATTCCAAAATGTTTTAAGGCAAGACCGGTGCCATACGCAATACGTCCGGCAGTCGAGGCATAGCTGAAGAATTTGGAAAAGGCAGGCGTATTATCCAAAATAGATTGGAGCGAATGGGCAACACCCATCGTTCCAGTCATGAAAAAAAACATTGAAAAATAACTCTGAGGAACAGAAAAAAATTCGCATCTGTGGGGACTTTAAGGTGACTGTAAACCCGGTCCTTCACACGGTACAGTATCCTCTTCCGAGGATAGAAGATATTTTCGCCTCACTATCCGGAGGGAAACGTTTCACAAAAATTGACTTGGCACAGGCATATCTACAGATGGAGGTTGAGGAGACCTCTTAAAAGTATCTCACAATAAACACACACAAAGGACTGTACCAGTACAATCGACTGGTTTTTGGAATAGCATCAGCTCCAGCTATCTGGCAAAGAGCTATGGAGCAAGTCCTGCAAGGGATTCCGGGGACTCAAAGCTACCAAGACGACATCCTTATAACAGGAGAAAACGACAACGAGCACCTTGCCAATTTGGAGCAGGTGCTCACTAGGCTAAAAGAACGGGGCCTACGAGCAAATCGCCCCAAGTGCGAATTTTTCCAAAATCAGATATCATATTGTGGCCACATATTTAATAAGGAAGGGTTGCATAAGTCACCTGAAAAAATTGAAGCAGTTATAAAAGCCCCAGCACCTGAAAATGTTTCACAATTAAGGTCATTCCTGGGATTAATAAATTACTATCATAAATTTATACCGAACTTATCAACTATTCTACACCCTCTTAATGATCTTCTACAGACAGGAGTGATTTGGAAATGGAACGAAGAATGTAAACGTGCCTTCCATAAATGTAAAGACTTAATAACATCCGAGAAAATTTTGGCTCATTACAACCCATCACTACCAATCAGACTGGCGTGCGATGCATCCCCTTACGGCATAGGAGCGGTATTGTCCCATAGATTCCCTGATGGCTCGGAACGGCCGATAGCTTTTGCGTCACGCTCAGTGAACTCAGCTGAGCGTAACTATGCCCAGATAGACAGGGAAGCACTCAGCCTGGTATGGGGAGTGAAGAAATTCAACCATTACCTACATGGACAAAAATTTACCTTGCTGACTGACCATCAACCCCTCATCTCCATATTCAACCCTAAAAAAGGTGTCCCCATTATGACGGCACAAAGACTACAGAGGTGGTCCCTTTTTCTAGGGGCACACCAATACAACATTGAATACAAAGGGTCAAATCAGCATGGGAATGCTGACTGTTTATCACCCCTACCGTTGCCAACGATAGAAGAGGCACCTACAGTAGACCCAGTAGAGATATTCCACTCTACCATAGTGGAATGTCTACCGGTGACAAATTCTGCCATTGAAAGGGAGACAAGAAATGACCCTACTCTCTCACGGGTCTACGATTTAACAGTGAAGGGATGGCGAGCACATGGCGAACCACTGTTGCCAGCATTCTCGCAAAGACGAGAATAGCTGTCAGTGTGCTGAGGAACCTTGATGTGTGGATCCAGAGTGGTGATTCCACCCAAACTCCAGGATAAAGTGCTAAAGGAGCTTCACGAGGGGCATCTGGGTGGAGTGAAAATGAAGAACCAAGCTAGGGCGTTTGTATGGTGGCCATGTATCGATGGAGACATCGAAGACATGACCAAGAGCTGCCTAGGATGCCAGAAGGTCCAAAATGCTCTGCCACAGGCCCCTCTACATCCATGGGAGTGGCCCTCATCTCCCTAGCAAAGGGTGCACATCGACTTTGCTGGTCCATTTATGGACTCAATGTTCTTAATCACAGTTGATGCACACTCCAAGTGGCCGGAGGTAATAAAGATGTCCTCCACCACCACGGAACAAACCATCACAGTATTAAGGACCATATTTGCCAGGAATGGGCTGCTGGAGCAGATATGTTCTGATAATGGACCGCAATTTGTGTCCGAAGAATTCAGGAAGTTCTTAAAGAACAATGGGGTAAAGCACTACACGTCCACCCCATACCATCCCGCCAACAATGGATTGGCTGAAAGGTTTGTCCAGACCTTCAAGAAGGCCATCAAGGCCATGGGTAATGAAGACATAAAACTTCAGCACAAGGTGGATAACTTCTTATTTGCATATAGGAATGCAACGCATATGGTTACTAAGCAAACTCCCACCATGATGTTCTACAATAGAAACCTAAGATGCCGGCTGGATTTGGTGAAGCCCAACATCCGAAGGGACGTGGAGAACCGGCAGTTTCAGGGCATGAATGAAAGGCCAACCGGTTTTGGCCCGGGACTACCGTACCGAGAAATGGCAGCCTGGAACTATCTGCACACGATTAGGACCACTGATGTATACCGTGGACATCGGAGACAGCATAATAAGGCGCCATGCTGACCAAATCATCAAGTCATCCGAAAAGGGACAACCTACACCACCACTCTATACATCTAATCTACCTCCGATCTGTTGATACTGGAGCCCGATGAACCCGACACTGGCCTTCAAGCCGAATCAGCCTTGCCAGAAGAACCTACTAGACCACCAGAAACTACTACACCCCCGAGGCGTTAAATGGACCGAGTCAGGAAGCCTCCTAAGAGACTAACTTATAATTAATTAATACAGCAATGTATATTATTTTGCATTAAACATGTAATTAATAATTACTTAAAATATGATGTACTAGTTAGCTAGGAGGGGAGCAATTATGGTGTATGTGCCTTTAAGAGCCCCAGGTGTGCGTAATGCCGGTAATTGCCACTTGGGCTATATAAGCCTGTGTATTGTGTATATCCTTTAGAAACCCCCCCCAGACTTGCTTAGTAAATACCTATGAACCAACTCCTGTCTTCAGTGTCTTTATCTACACACGGACACTACAAGCGCTGTTACAGAGTTGGAAGTAGACGGTGTTGGTCATGGAGTGGATATGTGGTCAGAAGCTCATCATACGGTCAAATACGACAGCAAGGTTGCGGATGCTCTGATTCAGCCTCAGACAGTGGGCAGGGAGAGGGATGGAGTCGATGCCTCGGGAACACAGCTCGTGGTCGGGACCAAAGACAATGGCTAATGTTACCTTTCTACCTGCCCCACAGGTGCTGCTCAACCAGGAGAATCCCTCCCACTGACAGAACTGGTTGATGCTTTTCATGCATCTCCACATCAGCAGGGTGCACGGTCTAGGAGACACTTACAATGGAAAGACTGGTCACAAACACAGGCCGACGGGTTGGGCGTCCAGCGGGCACAAGGGTTCGGTCAGTCCGGTGGGGGTAGAGGCAGAGGAAAGAGAGAGGGAGGCAGGGGGCAGGAATTTATTGTACTCTGGACAGCCTTACCCTGAATATAACAGACATTGTACAAGGGAGGAAACATACATCTCTTCTAATATCAAAAGCAACTTCTAATATTATTACTAACAGTAAAATACTGGAGATGCTGGAAATCTGTCATAAAAGCTGAAAATGCTGGAAACACTCAGCGGGTCAGGCAGTGTCTGTGGGGAGGGAACGGTGGGGTTAACGGTTCAGGTCAATGACCTTTCCTGAGAACAGTGTGTCAATGGGATTTAGTCTTACCTTTCTCCCCAATCTCTGGAAGCTCTTTGAATCAGAAGGGTTCTCTCTGGTTGGTGCTCTCAATCCTGTACTGGTTCACCTGCTGTTGTTCCTCAGTCTAAAAATTCCTGTTTATTTCCTGGTGTGGACCATCCTCGATCATTCCGTCATTCGCCGGGAGATCTAATTATGGCAGAATATAAAATGAGAATAATATTGAAAGTGTGAAATAATGTAATGTAGACTTTATTCTGCTTACTAAAAATTAAATTTCAAGGCCGAGTGTTTTTGTTTGATTTTGTCTCTTTCCTCAGATCCCCAGCCCGGTTTCCTAAATATCCGCAGAGTTTTGAGTGCAAATGTGCAATTTACTCTCTGTGCTTTAGATAAACTGTTGCAGTGTGATCTCACTGGGCCCATCCTCCCCGGGTTACACACTGTCTGATCTCACTGGGTCCATCCTCCCCGCGATAAACACTGTCTCAACTCACTGGGTCCATCCTCCCCGGGTTACACACTGTCTGATCTCACTGGGCCCATCCTCCCCAGGTTACACACTGTCTGATCTCACTAGGCCCATCCTCCCCAGGTTACATACTGTCTGATCTCACTGGGGCCCAGCACACAGCAAACCCTGCCCACTGCACATGCCCAGATCAGTAAGGGAGCGGCACTGCGCCTGCACGGGAGGGCAAATGAGCGAGACTGCATCACCACAGCGTCCCCAGTGGAAGGAGTACTACTCCGGAACATAGCAACAGGAGGAGGTCATTCTGCCTCTCCAAATTGTTCCAGCATTCAATTTAATCATGGCTAATCTGTCTAAACTCCATGGCCCTGCCTTGGTTTCATAACTATTAATGCCCAACAAACATCTATTAATGCTTTCCACCATCCAAACAGAACTAGACCAGTACCTGAAAAAAATAATGCTCGGTTATGGGGAAAGGGCGGGGGATTGCGCTGAAGCGCTCTTGGAGAGCCAGCATGGGTTCGACAGGCCGAATGGCCTCCTACTGTCCCGTAATGATGATTCTATGATTCTAGCACCCCTTAACGGCCAAACTCTAATTTGAAGTTTATGCCTCATTGTTCTGGACTCCCCCACCAGAGGAAAAATAGTTTTTCTCTATCTTATCAAATGCTTTAATCGTCTTGAACACCTCAATTAGATGACCGCTTGATCATTTATATTCAAGTGAATACAAGCCTGGTCTTTGCAACCTATGAGACCCAAAGGACCAGACCTTGGTGGAGCAGAGAGAGAGCGGAGTAGTCCCGAGAGGCAGGAGCCCAGGGCCGGAAGGAGCAGGACTGGTGGGAACACAGCGAGAGAGGAGCAGCTAAAAGGAGCAGTCCCGAGAGGCAGAAGCCCAGGACCAGAAGGATCAGGAGTGGTGGGAGCGCAACGAGAGAGGAGCAGCTAAAAGGAGCAGTCATCAGCGGCAGGAGCCCAGGACCAGACATTGGGAGAGCACAGAGAGAGTGGAGCACAGAGAGAGCGGAGCAGTCCCGAGAGGCAGGAGCCCAGGACCGGAAGGAGCAGGACTGGTGGGAGGCCTCGGAATGCATCGCGCTCTTCAACCAGTATTCTGTTCTGACTACTGGTGAGGGCGATGGTTCCTCTGGGGAGAGCAGCCAGAGTCAAGTCCATGGCACCACGGGTGGCTCAGCTGCACAGGGGAGGAGGAAAAAGAGTGGAGTCGAAATAGTCAGTGGATTCGATAGTTAGGTGAGCAGACATGTGTTTCTGCGTCTGTAGACATGACTCCAGGACGCTATGCCAGAATCAAGGATGTCACAGAGCGGCTGCAGGACACTGAGGGGGGAGGGTGAACAGCCAGAGGTCGTTGTCCATATCGGTACCAACATAGGCACAAAGAGGCATGAGGCCCTGCAGGCAGAGTTTAGGGAGCTGGAAGAGAGGTTAAGAAGCAGGACCTCAAAAGGCAGTAATCGCCACATGCTAATGAGTACAGGAATAGAAGTACAGATGAATGCGTAGCTGGAGAGATGGTGCAGGAGGGAGGGCTTTAGATTCCTGAGGCATTGGGACCGTTGCTGGGGAAGGTGGGACCTGTACCAGCCAGATGGTTTACACCTCAACAGAGCTGGGACCAATGCTCTCGCGGGGAGGTTTGTTAGTGCTGTTGGGGAGGACAACCTAGCTTGGCAGGGGGATGGGCACTAGCTTATAGGAGTAGAAAAGAGGAATAAGGTGCATAAAATAGTGATTTGTTGGATAGTACTATCGACGATAGTACTAGAGGCAGTAGTAGTACCATATTAGATAGGACCAATCTAAGAAAGATTACGAAAAATTCAAAAATGGGTTTAGAATGCATGTACGTTAGCACAAAGTGTGGTGAATAAGGTTGGTGAGCTAGAAGCACAATTAACTGTGTGGCAATATGATGTGGCGATAACGGAAATGTGGCTTAAAAACAGTGAGGACTGGGCACTTAATATTCAAGGATACAAGGTGTTCAGAAAAGACAGGGAAGGAAAAAAGGGAGGTGGGGTGGCAGTGCTGATTAAGTAAGACATTGTAGTGTTGGAAAGGGAGGAATTCTAGAGTGGAAAAGGGCAAAATCCATTTGGTTAGAGTTGAGGAGCGACAAAGGGAATGATCACGCTATTGGGGGTATTCTATAGGCCCCCAAATAGTGAGAGGGAAGTAGAGGAGTAAATCTGCAGTGAAGTCACAGAGATATGCAAGAGCTACAGTGTGTTGATATTGGGGGACTTTAAATAGCCAAATATCGATTGGGATAATGCTAGGGTAAAAGGAAAGGAGCGGGAGGAATTTCTGAAGTTTGTTTAGGAGAATTTCTTTGTCCAATATGTTCTTGGCCCAACTAGGAAGGAGGCGTTGCTGGATTTAGTGCTGGGGAATGAGATGGGCCAGGGCGACCAACTGTCTGTACGAGTGATCATTGTATCATATGTTTTAGATTAGCAATGGAGAGGAGCATAACAATCTAGTGTGGAACTTCTAAACTGGAATAGAGCTAACTTCATTGGGATGCAAAAGGATCTAGCCAGGATAAAATGGAACCAAAGACTGACAGGAAATCTGTAACAGAACAATGGGTGATCTTTCAGGAGCTGTTCCAAGTACAGGCTAGGTACATTCCAACAAGAGGGAAGGGTAAGGGAACCAAAGCAGGCTCCCTGGATGACGAGGGAGATAGAGAAGATGATGAAAAAAAAAGGGGATGTATGATGCATGTCAGGTGAATTCTTCAAGGGGGAATCAGATCAAATACAGTAAGTTGAGAGTGGATCTGAAGATGAAAATAAGATTGGCAAAGAGAGAATGATAGTAGAATGGTGGTTAACATAAAAGGGAACCCAAACATTTTACTGGCATGTAAACAGTAAGCGGGTAGTAAGAGGTGGGGTGGGGCTTATTAGAGACAAAAGGTGCTATATGCTTAGAGGCGTAGGGAAAGGCTAGAATACTGAGTACTTTTTAAATCTGTGTTTACTAAGGAGGTGGATGCTGTCAAAATATCGGTAGAAGCAATGGAAGGGGTGAAAATTGATAGATACGACGTACTAGAAAGGCTGGGTATGCTTAGAGTGGACAATCGCCTGACACAGATGGCTTGCATCCCAGGTTGCTAAGGGAATTGGGAGAGGAGATGGCGGAAGGGCTTACCATAATTTTCCAATCTTCCCTAGATGCAGGGGAGGTGCCGGAGGTTTGGAAAGTACCACATAGAAGGCTGGTTAACGAAATTGAGGCTCATGGAATAGGTGGGTCAGTGACAGCTTGGATAAGGAATTGGCATAAGGACAGAAAACAGAGAGTTGTGGTAAATGGCTGTTTTTCAGACTGGAGGATGGTAGACAGTGGTGTTACCCAAGGGTCAGTGCTGGGGCCACTGCTTTCTGATATAAATAAATGACCTGGATATTGGAATAGAGAGTAGAATTTCAAAATTTGCCAATGACACCAAATTTAGTGGTGTGGCAAACAGTGATGATGATAACAATCAACTGCAACAGGACATAGAAAGGCTAGCAGAATGGGTAGACAAGTGGCAGATGGAATTTAATACAGAGAAGTGTGAGGTGATGCATTTTGGCAGATGGAACAGGGAGAGGCAATATACACTTACTGGCACAGTTTTAAAGCGTGTGTAGGGACAGAGGGACCTGGGAGTTAATGTGCATAGGTTCCTGAAGGTGACAGGACCTATTGAGAGAGTGGTTAACAAAGGATATGGGATCTTGTGCTTCATAAATAAAGGTATTGACTATACAAGTAGAGAAGAAATGCTGAACCTTTATAAAGCACTGGTTAGGCAACAATTGCAGTACTGCGTCCAGTTCTGTTCACCACAATTTAGGAAGGATGTGAAGGCCCTTGATAGGGTGCAGAGGAGATTTCCCAGAATCTTTCCGGAGAAGGGGGATCTTAGCTACGAGGACAGGTTGGAGAAGCCGGATTTGTTTTCATTAGAGCAAAGGAGGTTGAGGGGTGATTTGATAGAGGTGTGATGGGTTTGGATAGGCTAGACGGGGAAAGGCTGTTCCCACTAGTTGATGGTACAAGGACTAGGGGACACAGATTTAAGGTTTTGGGCAAGAGATACAGGGGGAACGTGAGGACAAACTTTTTTACGCAGCGAGTGGTGATGACCTGGAATTCGCAGCTGACAGAAGAAATGGTGGAAGCGGTGACACTCAATGTCACCTTGATAGGCCCTTGAGGGAAATAAACTTGCAGGGCTACAGGGATAGAGTGGGGGAATGGGACTGACTGGATTGCTCTACAGAGAGCTGGCACAGACTTGACGGGCCGAATGACCTCCTTCTGTGCCGTTATGATTATGTTAGAAATAGACCGTGTCACCTCTGAAAACCTGATTGTCTTAAACCATCTAAATCTGTTACTGTTAACAAATTATATGTATTTATAAGCCTGGTTCATGTGACCAAATAGAAACTTCATTCTGATAGCACAAAATAATTAATTGGAAGTAATTTTACTAATATTTAGTAAAATATGAGATTTACGTATCATTTTATCTGTTTATAATCATTTAATTCAACTGCCATTGCGAAATTCAGAAATAGATTTACCGATAGAAAATAACTAAGTAAACCCCAGTGTCCAGTTCAGAATAGTGAGATTATTTATTGAGAGTTGGATATAAAACATATTGGAGTGTCTGGTACTATCTTAACATGCAGTGTAATATCGCTATTATGGGGAACATAAAGGTCAGTTCTTTTCAAGTTGCTGCTGGGGGTGGGGAAGACAGTTAATATCTGCTGGGCTCTTGGATCAAACCACTTCCAATCTTACAACACAGGAGGCCATTCGGCCCACAGTGCTTGTGCTGGCTCTTTGAAAAGATGTACAAACTAGTCCGACACCCCAGCTTTCCCAAAGGTCCCAATTCCGGCCCCTGGATGACCCAATGCATCCTTCTCTCCATGTCAGAAAAACATCCGTTCACCACTGCTCTCTGCCTCCTATCACTCAGACAATTACAAACCCAATTTACCACCGTCCCTTTAATAGCATATCCATCTCCAGGACCAGTGTGTATTGAGTCAATGGGAATCTCTTTGTCCTTTCTCCCCAGTCCATCTCCAGAACCA
The DNA here is from genome assembly GCF_052327205.1 of Somniosus microcephalus. Classification (NCBI taxonomy): domain Eukaryota; kingdom Metazoa; phylum Chordata; class Chondrichthyes; order Squaliformes; family Somniosidae; genus Somniosus; species Somniosus microcephalus. The sequence goes on along the minus strand of NW_028225180.1, from coordinate 44,309,048 downwards.
TAGGCAATGGCTAACATTTAAGGAATGAATGCCTGAATTGCAACAGTTATACATTCCTTTCTGGCACAAAAACACAAAAGGAAACGTGGCCCAACGGTAGTTAAAAAAATAAATTAAGGATAGTATTATATTCCAAAAAGGCGTCATATAAAAGTTGCCAGAAAAAGTAGCAAGTCTGAGGATAGGAAGCAGTTTAGAGTTCAGCAAAAAAGGACCAAGAGCTGGATTAAGAGGGGAAAAATAGAGTAAACTGGCAAGGAACATAAAAGCAGATGGCGAAAGCTTCTACAAGTATGTACTGTAAACAGAAAAAGATTAGTGAAGACAAAAGGAGGTCCCTTACAGTCAGAGACAGGAGAAATTATAATAGGGAAAAGGAAATGGCAGAGCAATTAAAGTAGTACTTTGGTTCTGTCTTCATGGAAGAGGACACAAATAACTTCCCAGAAGTGCTAGGGGATGAAGGGTCTAGAGAGGAGGAGGAATTAAAGGCAGTTAGTAATAGTAAAAAAAGTGCTGCATAAATTAATGGGACTGAATGCCAATAAATCCCCAGGGCCTGATAATCTGCATCCCAGAGTACTAAAAGAGGTAGCCACTGAAATAGTGGATGCATTGGTTGTCATCTTCCAAAATTCTATAGATTATGGAGCAGTTCCTGCAGATTGGAGGGTTGCAAATGTAACCCCACTATTTAAAAAAGGAGAGAAAACAGGGAACTACAGACTGGATAGCCTAACAACAGTAGTAAGGAAAATGCTAGAGTCTGTTATAAAGAACACTTAGAAAATATCAACGGCATTAGACAAAGTCAACATGGATTTATAAAAGGGAAATCGTGTTTGACAAAACATATAAGAGTTTTTTTGAGGATGTAACTGTTAGAATAGATATGGGAGAACCAGTGGATATGGTGTATTTGGATTTTCAGAAGGCCTTTGATAAAGTCCCACATAAGAGGATAGTGTGGAAAATTAAAGCACATGGGATTGGGGGTAATATACTGGCATGCATTGTTTCCTGTCTGTTAACCAATTTTCAGAGAGCAAGAATAAATGGGTCTTTTTCAGGGTGGCAGGTGATGACTAGTGGGGTACCGCAGGGATCAGTGCTTGGGCCCCAGCTATTCAGAATATACATCAATGATTTGGATGAGGGAACCAAATGTAATATATCCAAGTTTGCCGACGACACGAAACTAGGTGGGATTGAGAGTGGTGAGGAGGATGCAAAGAGACTTCAAGGCGATTTAGACAAGTTGAGTCAGTGGGCAAATACATGGCAGATGCAGTATAACGTGGATAAATGTGAAGTTATCCACTTCGGTAGGAAAAACAGAAAGGCAGAGTATTATTTAAATGGTGATAGATTGGAAAATGTTGATGTACAAAGGGACCTTGTTCACCAGTCACTGAAAGCAAACATGCAGGTGCAGCAAGCAATTAGGAAGGCAAATGGTATGTTGGCCTTCATGGCAAGAGGATTTGAGTACAGGAGCAAGGATGTCTTACTACAGTTCTACAGGGCCTTGGTCAGACCACACCTGGAGCACTGTGTGCAGTTTTGGTCTCCTTACCTAAGAAAGGATATACTTGCCATAGAGGGAGTGCAGCGAAGGTTCACAAGACTGATTCCTGGGATTGCAGGACTGTCGTATGAGTAGAGATTGGGTCGACTAGGCCTGTATTCACTCGAGTTTAGAAGAATGAGAGGGGATCTCATTGAAACGTATAGAATTCTGACAGGTCTAGATAGGCTGGATGCAGGGAGGATGTTTCCCCTACCTGGAGGGTCTAGCACGAGCGGTCATAGTCTCAGGATACCGGGTAGTACATTTAGGACTGAGATGAGGAGAACTTTCTTCACTCAGAGGGTGGTGAACCTATGGCATTCCCTAACACAGAAGGCTGTGGAGGCCAAGTCACTGAATATATTTAAGGAGGTGGTAGATAGATTTCTAGACACAAAAGGCATCAAGGGGTATGGGGAGAGTGCGGGAATATGGTATTGAGATACAGGATCAGCCATGATCATACTGAATGGCGGAGCAGGCTTGAAGGGCCAAATGGCCAATTCCTGCTTCTATTTTTCTATGTTTCTATGTATCTGAATCAATGGGACTCTCTGACTTTTCTCCCCAGTCAATCTCCAGCACCAGTGTGTATCTGAGTCAATGGAACTACCTATGAAATGTCACCCCAGTCCATCTCCAGGACCAGTGTGTATCTGAGTCAATGGGACTCTCTCCCTCTCCCTGCCTCTCTCTCCCTGACTGAGAGGTGGGCTGTGTCTGCAGTTCGCTGCAAACTGTAAAGTTTGGCTGTGTGGGGCGGGGCAGGAAGGTTTCTAGCTACAAGTGAGGCATCTTAATCAGAATATTCAACAATCACAACTGGCATAAACTGTGGCTCAGTGCTGGAACTCAGAGGGAACTGTTCCTCTGTTGGAAGGCAAGAGACAACAAGAGGATTACACACATAGGATATACAGGCTCAGAAAAAGGCCAATCCGCCCAACCAATCCATGCTCCACTCGAGCCTCCTCCCGCCTTTCCTCATCGAAATCTATCAGCATAATCATCTATTCCCTTCTCCCTCATATTCTTGTCTAGCCTCCCCTTAAATGCATCTATACTATTCGCTTCAACCACTCCCTCTGGTAGTGAGTTCCACATTCTCACCACACTTTGGGTAAAGTTTCTTCTGAATTCCCTGTTAGATTGCTTGGTGAACATCTTTGATTGATGGCCTCTAGTTATACTCCTCCCAACAGAGTGGATACAGAGAGAATGTTTCCAATTATCAAAAGCTTTCATAATTTAAAAAACCTCTATCGGGTCAGCCCTTTTTTCAAGGGAAAAGAGACCCTGTTCATCCTTTCCTGATATGTATAGACTTACATTTCTGGTAGCATCCTTGGTGCCCACCTTCTGCCACTGTGAATAGCTACTTTTTACTTCTACTCTCTGCTTTCTGTCCTGAAGCCAGCCAGCAATCCATTCTGCTACTTGTCCCCTCACTCTGCATTCGCTGACCTGGTTCATCAGTCTATTATGGGTACATTATCGAAGGCCTTTTGAAAATCCAGATAAATTACAGCTACTGCATTACCATTATCTACTCTCAGTTACCTCTTCAAAAAATTCAATAAGGTTGGTCAAGCAAGATTTTCGCTTTTGAAATCCATGTTGAATATTCATTATTATTATTTTTGGTTTCTAGATGTTCTTGTATATTCTCCATTAGTAGGGATTCGATTATTTTTCCTACCTCTGATGTTAAGCTGACTGGTCTATAATTCCCTGGACATGTTCTATCCTCCTCCTTAAATATCGGTATTATGTCAGCTATCCGCCAGTCCTCTGGCTCTGTACCCTTTTCTAATGAATTATTAAATGTGTAATAATGCCTCTGCTATCTCTTCCCTAGATTCTTTTAAAATGCGTGGATGCAATCCATCCAGACCATGGATTTTATCCTCTTTGAGTTTGATTAATTTATTTAATATACAACCTTTATTATTTTTAATGCACTTATGTCATTACTAATCTTATCATCCAATGTCATGTCCACCTGTTCTATCTCCTTGGTAAATACTGAAGCAAAATAATTATTTAATATCTCTGCCATCTCTCTATCGTTACCTGTGGTTTTGTCCTGACTATCCCTTAATGGCCGTATTCCCATCTCAACCTTCCATTTTTTATTGCTCTGTCTATAAAATATTTTACTGTTTTGTTTTATGGTCCCTGATAATTTAATTTCATAGTTCCTATTTGCTTCCCAAATTGTTTTTTTGACTCCTCTCCTAATCTTTTCGTAATCTCTCTTATCATGCACTCCCCTGCTGTCTATGTATTTAATGAATGCCTCTTTCCTTACCCTCAAGTGTGCCCTTATGGCTTTATTCATCCACAGAGTCTCATTATTGTTTCGTTTGTTCTTTCCTTTTAGCTGAATATATTTTTCCTGCACTCTGTTGAAAACCATTTCAAATGTTTCACATTAATGTTCCCAATTGCTATTCCGCATCATTGCTTGCAAATATTGTTGCCCATTTTTGTTTCCCAAGTTATATTCTCAGCCCCTCAAAATCAGCTTTTCCCCAATCTATTAACCTGGTTTTCATCATACTTGTGTCCGTCTCAATTATCATCTTAAAGCGTATTATATTATGTTCACTATTGCCTACATGTTCCCCTACCTTTACTTCTCTTATCTGCTCCGGTTCATTCCCCATTACTAGATGCAATATCGAATCCTCCCTTGTTGGGCTTTTTACATATTGAGTTAGAAAAGAGTCCTGTAGACATTGTAGGAACTCTATTCCCTTATCCCCTTTACTTACCTCTTCTGTCCAATTAATACCACGGCAGTTGAAATCCCCCATGATTATTATTTTATGTTTTTTACTCATTTCCCTAATTTGTCAGCATATTTCTTCCTCCACCTCCCTTCCACTATTAGGTGGTCTGTAGACTATGCCTATTAGTGTGATTGGTCCTTTATTATGTTATCTCTATCCATATGTATTCTATTTTGTCTTGCTGATATCTGCGTCACCTTTTTACACTGCCATTATGTTATCACTAAGAAGTACAGATACTCCACACCCCTTTATCCCTCTCTATCTTTTCTAAACATGTTATACCGTGCAATGATTAATTCCTAGTCCTGATTTTTCTGCAACCATGTCTCAGTAATCACTACGTCTGGTTCCTCACAATGTATGATTGCCTCCAGCTCCCCTATTTTCTTACGGACACTGTGTGCATTGCTGGACAGTTTAACTCATTTTAAATAGGATTTCCTCTCACTTTATGTTTAACCATTTTACTAAAGTAAACCGAATCTCTCGTCATAGCTCAGTCCCTTCATCTCAGCTCTCACCTAGAGCAATTCCAGCTGGACTCCCTCCAGAGCCACTCTGTCCTTCCTGGGACAGGCGTCCCAAACTCAACACACCGAGTTCCAGCTCACTGAACAACTGCAGTGACCTCGAGTATTGTTTAGAGCTGGAATCCAAGGTTTAGTGATTTCTGTATCTAGAGTGAACTCCGTGTGACCTTCTCCCAGTCATTCCCTATTCACGCTGTATTCCAGTCTGTAACTCTTCAATCCAGAGTGTATTGTCCCAAATTGTGTTACATTAAACTACTTCCACAATCCCACCGCTGTCTGCCTGACCAGCTTAGGATTGGCGGACACTGTGGAGTCCGTGTTCCTGGTTACTCTCGCTTGACCCCTCTTAAAAATGAGAGGGATATTGGGGAACGAGAGCAGGTTGCTCCGAGGGTCCCAGTGTTGAACAGACTGTCCTCGGTCACTGTCCGAGCGGACACAGAGAGAATGGCGATAGCCGCCCGGGAATGTATTGGCCACAGCGGCCCGTGGAACAGAATCTCCCCGGGAGAGCCCGGCTTTAAACGGGAAGAGTAAAGAATCAATGCAGAGTGAGACAGAATACAGGTTCAGAGCTCCATTCACATTACCTTGGTCCCCGGGATTCTCTGTCTCTCTGCAAACTCCGTCTGTGGAAATGCACTGCAGCCAACGGCTGCTTTTCATGGAGCGAGTCACAGTTTGATCATTTGAGCTGATCCTTGTTGTTGAGATTTGTGCCCGAGTTTCACCCTCTGGTGAAAAGGTGGATTCTGCTCGGGGATTGTTTCGCATCTGAAGAATTTCTATGTTTAGAAAGAGGAGCGGAGTTTCTGGTAAAAACCAATCGAGCCGGGTTGACAAGTCCTCACCCCGTTCAACTGTGGATAAAGTGAGTTAGAAACATTTCTTTATCACTTCCTGTTCAGTCAGTGCAGCAAAACAGACCCAGCGTTAGACACCAATTAATCCATTAACACCTGGGGCATTGTGGAAAGTCCCACCGATCGCCAGATGTTTGGAGATTGAGCAAAACACCCGAGAGCACTTTCATGTGCTGAGGACCGAGTGAGGGGATGGGCGCAGCTCCACTGTGTGGGTGGCGAGCGTCAGAGTTCCTCAACCTGGTCCCCTTCAACTTCAAAACTGAGTGCGTCCACAAAAGAGGCAGTGTGTGAACACAGTGTGTGTGGTGGTGAAGATCCTCAGAGAGGAAGAGGGGTCCAGGGCCCACCGCAGTCTCAGCTGCCGAGGATGGGGTAACACTCTGATTCATCTCACTCCATCCCTCTGAAGATTGAGAAGGGCGGTGCAGAACAGGAGCTGGCTGGTCCCCGGGACCCTCGCTGTTAAACAGAGCCTCTGCCCTGGGTCACTGTCCGAGCTCACACTGAGAGAATGGCTGGAGCCGCGGGGAGAGGGCCCGTGGAACATCACCTCACCGGCAGACACCGCCTTTAAACAGGGAGATTAAAGTTAGACACAGGCTGCAAACTAAATGAACCTTACCTGGACCCGCAGATTCTCCCTTTCCGTATGCAGCCTGCCAGTTCTGTCTTTGTAAACACATTGCCACCAATCAGGAGGCTGTACCTGGTTTTCTTCCTGCCAATCACAGTTTGGTAATTGGAGCTGATCCTTGGTATTTGAGATTTGAGCCAATCTCCGCCCTCTGACTGGAAGCTGCTGTTTCAAAATACCAATCGAACCGGTTTCACAACTCGTTTAATTATAAACAAAGTTAGTTAGAAACAATTCTCCGTGAATTATTATCTCAATAAAAGACACACAGTTCTGGGAATGAATTGTAACGCCTCTATCTGAGACTTTATGAACTGTTCCACGGATTCCCTCATGTTTGAACTTTCAGACCAACACCTCAGAGCTAGTCCGATAGCAAAACACTGCAGATGCAGGAAACCTGAAATAACAGAAAATGCTGGAAAAACTCAGCAGGCCAGGCAACATCCGTGGAGAGAAATTAGAGTTGACTTTCGGGTCGAAAGCCTTTTTCAAAACTGGAAAGGAAATAAAATAGATCGAAGTCAGGGCTGCGATAGAACAAAAGAAGTAAAAGAGACATTAAGAGGTATTCAAAACCAGACGAGATGCTAATAGAACAGTGGAGACAAAAGACGGCTCAGATTAGGTGTGAAGTGTACTGGCAGGATCAGAGACAGCTGCCATGTGGGAGAGTGAAAAAAAAGGAAAAGGGGGGGGTGGAAAAAATAGAAGTAAAAATGTAATAGGGGCCGAGGATTTATTAGATCAGAAATTGTTGAACTCGATATTGAGTCCGGAAGGCTGCAAAGTGTCTAATTGGAAGATGAGGTGCTGTTCCTCGAGTTTACGTTGAGCTTCCGTGGAACAATACAAGAGGCCAAGGACGGCGAGGTCAGAGTGGGAATGGAGCGGGGTCACCTTTACGGACTGAACGGAGGTGTTCCGCAAAGCGGTCACCCAATCTGCCTTTGGTCTCCCCAACGTAGAGGAGACCACATCGTGAGCAGCGAATACAGTATACTAGATTGCAAGAAGTACAAGTAAATCGCTGTTTCACCTGGAAGGGGTGTTTGGGGCCCTGGACAGTGGGAAGGGGGGAGGTATAGGGGCAGGTGTTACATCTCCTGCGCTTGCACGGGAAGGTGCCAGGCGAAGGGGAAGGGCTGTTGGGGGTGATAAGAGGAGTGGACTATGGTGTCTCGGAGGGAGCGGTCCCTGCGGAATGCTGAAAGGGGAGGGGAAGATGCGTTTGTTGGTGGGATCACTTTGGAGGTAGCGGAAATGGCGGAGGATGATCCGTTGAATGTTGAGGCTGGTGGGGTGAAAGGTGAGGACAAGGGGAACCCTATCGTGGTTCCAGGAGGGAGGGGCAGGGGTGAGGGCAGAAGTGCAGGAGATAGAACGGACACGGTCAAGGGCCGTCTCAACCACGGTAGAGGGGAATCCTCGGTTGCGGAAAAAGGAAGACATGTCGGAAGCACTGGTGTGGAAGGTGGCGCCATCTGAGCAGATACGGCGGAGACAGAGAAACTGGGAGAATGGAATAGAGTCCTTACAGGAGGCGGGGTGGGAGGAAGTGTAGTCCAGGTAGCTGTGGGAGTCAGTAGCCTTGTAGTAAATATTGGTCGATAACCTATCCCCAGAGATGGAGATGGAGACGGAGAAGTCGAGGAAGGGAAGGGAAGAGTCAGAGATGGACCATGTGAAGGTGAGGGAAGAGTGGGAATTGGAGGCAAAGTGAATGAAATTGTCTAGTTTGGGGCGAGAGTAGGAAATGGCACTGATACAGTCATCAATGTATCAGAAAAAGAGGTGAGGGAGGGGACCTGAGTAGGACTGGAACAAAGAGTGTTCCACATATACCACAAAAAGGCAGGCATAGCTAGGACCCATGCGGGTACCCATAGCAACACCTTTGATTTGGAGGAAATGAGTGGAGTTAAAGGAGAAGTTGTTCAATTTGAGAACAAGTTCAGCCAGGCGGAGGAAGGTGGTGGTGGATGGGGACTGGACGGGCCTCTGTTCAAAGAAGAAGCGGAGCGCCCTCAGGCCATCCTGGTGGGGGATGGAGGTGTAGAGGGATTGTACGTCCATGGTGAAAAGGAAGCGGTTGGGGCCAGGAAACTGTTAAAAGTGGTGGAGGGCGTCCGAAGGGTCGCGGATGTAGGTGGGAAGAGACTGGACAAGGGGAGAAAAGATAGAGTCGAGATAGGAAGAGATAAGTTCTGTGGGGCAAGAACAGGCTGAAACGATGGGTCTACCAGGGCAGTCCTGTTTGTGGATCTTGGGAAGGAGGTAGAAGCGGGCTGTGCGGGGTTGTGGAACTATGAGGTTGGTGGCCGCGCGGGGAAGATCTCCAGAGGAGATGAGTTCAGTGACAGTCTTGGAAACGGTGGTTTGATGTTCGGTAGTGGGGTCATGGTCCAGGTGGAGGTAGGAGGAGGTGTCGGAGAGTTGGTGCTCAGCTTCCGCTAGGTAGAGGTCAGTTCGCCAAACAACAACAGCGCCACCCTTGTCAGCGGGTTTAATGACAATGTCAGGTTTGGATCTAAGGGAATGGAGTGCTGCAAGTTCAGAGGGAGGTAGGTTGGAGTGAGTGAGGTTGGAGTGAGTGAGGGGAGCAGAGAAATGGAGACGGCCGATGTCACGGCGGCAGTTAGCCTGCCCCTATACCTCCCCCCTTCCCACTGTCCAGGGCCCAAACACCCCTTCCAGGTGAAACAGCGATTTACTTGTACTTCTTGCAATCTAGTACACTGTATTCGCTGCTCACGATGCGGTCTCCTCTACATTGGGGAGACCAAATGCAGATTGGGTAACCGCTTTGCGGAACACCTCCATTCAGTCCAGAAGGGTGACCGCGAGCTTCCGATCGCCTGTCATTTTAATTCACCACTCCATTCCCACTCGGACCTCACCGTCCTTGGCCTCTTGCATTGTTCCATGGAAGCTCAACGTAAACTCGAGGAACAGCACCTCGTCTTCCGATTAGGCACTTTGCAGCCTTCCGGACTCAATATCGAGTTCAACAATTTCAGATCATAACCTCGGCCCCCATTACATTTTTACTTATATTTTTTTCCACCCCTTTGTTTTGGGTCTTCCCTCCCCTCCCCCGCCTTTCCTTTTTTTTTCTCCCTTCACTCTCCCACATGGCAGCTGTCTCTTATCCTGACAGTACATTTCACACCTAATCTGTGCCGTCTTTTGTCTCCACTGTCCTATTAGCATCTCGTCTGGTTTTGAATACCTCTTAATGTCTCTTTTACTTCTTTTGTTCTATCGCAGCCCTGACTTCGATCTATTTTATTTCCTTTCCAGTTTTGAAAAAGGGTTTTGATCCGAAACGTCAACTCTAATTTCTCTCCAGGGATGTTGCCTGGCCTGCTGAGTTTTTCCAGCATTTTCTGTTGTTACCTCAGAGCCAGTGTCTGGTGTTTCAGTGCTGGGAGGGCCAACAGATTAACCATTTAACTGCTGAATGAAGGTGTCCTTGAGTGGGGAGGAAATGATGTCTCCATGTTCACTTCTCTCATGTGACTGGATGGTATTCAGTGTCGCTCCCTGTTCACCCATCACCCCTGTGCTCACTGACCTACATTGACTCCCGGTCCAGCAACACCTCGATTTTAAAGTTCTCATCCATGGTCTCGCTCCTCCCTATCTCTGTAATCTCCTCCAGCCCTACACCCTCCGAGACCTCTGCACTCCTGCAATTCGGTCCTCCTGTACATTGATTTCCCTCATCCCTCCATTGGCCATCAGCTGCCGAGGTCATAAGCTCAGGAATACCCTGTCTCTCCTCCTCTAAGACGCTCTTTAAAACCGACATCTGCGACCAAGCTTTATGTCACCTGTCCGAATATCTCCTTAGGTGACTCGGTGTCTTAAGTCTTTTCAGATTACACACCTGTAAAGGCGCTTGGGACATTTTACTTTGATAAAGGAGCTGCAAAAATGTGTATTGTTGTTCAGAGTCAGTGAAGAGAGTGGGGGGGGGTTCAGTCGGAGAGAGGAGGGGGGATTCCGTCCGAGAGAGGGGGGGTTCCGTCCGAGAGAGGGGGGGGTTCCGTCCGAGAGAAGGGGGGGTTCTGTCCGAGAGATGGGGGTTCCGCCTGAGAGAGGGGGGAGTCCGTCCGAGAGGGGGGTGGTTCCGTCCGAGAGAGGGGGGGTTTCCGTCCGAGAGAGGGGGGGGTTCCGTCCGAGAGGCGGGGGGGGTTCCGTCTGAGAGAGGGGGGGTTCCGTCTGAGAGAGGGGGAGGGGTTCCGTCCGAGAGAGGGGGGAGTTCTGTCCGAGAGAGGGGGGTGGTGCCGTCCGAGAGAGGGGGGGTGCCGTCCAAGAGAGGGGGGGTGGGATTTCGTCCGAGAGAGGGGGGGTCTTCCGTCCGTAAGGGGGGGGTTCCGTCCGCGAGAGGAGGGGGGTTCCGTCCGAGAGAGGGTGGGTTCTGTCCGAGAGAGGGGGGTTGGGGTTCCGTCCGAGAGAGGGGGGGGGGCTCCGTCCGAGAAAGGGGGGGGTACCTTCCGAGAGGGGGGGGCTCCGTCCGAGACGGGGCGGTGTTCGGTCCGAGAGGGGGGGGGTTCCGTCCGAGAGGGGGGGGTTCCGTCCGAGAGGGGGGGTTCCGTCCGAGAGAGGGGGGGCTTCCCTCCGAGAGAGGGTGGGTTCCGTCCGAGAGAGGGGATTGGGGATCCGTCCGAGAGTTGGGGGGGGGTTCCTTCCGCGAGAGGAGGGGGTTGGCTCCGTCCGAGAGGGGGGGGGGTTTCCGTCCGAGAGAGGGGGGTTCCCTCCGACGGTGGTGGGTGGTGGGTGGTGGGTGGTTCCCACCGAGAGGGGGGGGGTTCCGTCCGAGAAAGTGGGGGTTCCCTCCGAGGGTGGGGGGGTTCCATCCGCGAGAGGGTGGGGGGGTTCCCTCCGAGGGAGGGGGTGTGGGTTTCCGTCCGAGAGAGTGGGGGGGGGGTCCTTCCGCGAGAGGAGGCGGGTGGGTTCCGTCCGAGAGAGGGGGGATTCCCTCCGAGAGAGGGGGTTCCCTCCGAGGGTGGGGGGGTTCCGTCCGAGAGAGGGGGGGTTCCCTCCGAGCGGGTGGTTCCCTCCGAGGGTGGGGGGGGAGGTTCCGTCTGAGAAAGGGGGGGTTCCCTCCGAGAGAGGGGGGGGGTTCCGTCCGAGGGGGGTTGTTTCCGTCCGAGAGAGGGGGGGTTCCCTCCAAGAGAGGGGTGTGGGTGATTCTGTCCGAGAGAGAGGGGGGGGCGTTCCGTCCGAGAGAGGGGGGTTTATTCCTACACTTGTTTAAAAACCTGTTCCATCTCCAACTTTTTCCAATTCTGACGAAGGGTCATCGAGCTGAAATTCTCACTCACAATCATTCTCATTCTCATTCTCTCTCTCTCTCTCTCACACACACACACACACACACACACTCTCTCGTGTGTGTATCACTCTCACCGCCCCCCCCCGGTGCTGTCTGACCTGCTGACTATTTCCAGCATGTCACAATCGATGTGGGCGGGGCTCTAACGTCACACTGAACCGCTGCCCAGCTCGCTAGGTGGTGTTTTAACTTCTCGTCGGTTCAAATCACAGTGGGCGGAGCTCTATGGTGCTTCGGACTCCTGTTGGTCGGCAGACATGTCAGTCTAGTGTGTGCAGCCAATAGAAGGGGCGTGCTCATGTGAGTCATTAATTTATGCAGCGAATGCACGCTCTAGCCGCAGTGCGCATGCTAGGTTCCGCCCCCAGCCCCAGAGCCCGGATGATGCGCATGAACCTGTAACATTCCATGGAAGAGAAAATGAAATGGCCGAGTGATGGATGGGAGTTGGAACTGGGTTGTGGAGATCAGCGGGATTTACTGGATTTCACTGGGCAGCTGCCTGTGTCACACCTGATGTGGAGAGTTGATCGTAACACTCGGGAAATGCTCGATTCCGGAGCTAACAGATGGTCTACTGATGGGGAGGAGGGACTTGATATCATGTTAAACATGGCAACGTTCTACTTCGCATTTTAATATTTCTGTCGAACCCTCCTATTAATATTATATTTATTACAGAGCATCAGAATCTGGGAACACCAGTCCCCACCAGGAATGAAGGTCCAACCAGGGGAGAAGATCCAATATCTTCAACAGGAATGAGAATGGACACAGGTAGGTTCACAGAATACTTTAAAATATAATTTCTGTTCTGACAAAGGTTCCAGATCTCGTGCAAGAACCTGCAGCTCTCTCAGGTCGAGGGGACAGGACAGGGGCTGATTAGAAAGAGGGGAGTGAGTGACCATTTAGAGGGGCATCAGTCACAGGTGGAGGGAGCTCCTGAGTACTGGAACTGTCCAATAGATGGAGACTGTTGAAAGGTGGATAGAGACAGTGACTCAGAGGAGGGTTTTCCTGAGCAACAGTTTGACTCCAGGGAGCCACCACGAGTGTGGTGGGGTGAGAGCAGGTGGGGCACAGGAATAGGAGACCGATAGTGGTGGTGGATTCTATAGTCAGTGTAATGGACAGAGTCGTCTGCAGCCCTGCGCAGGTCCTGAATGGTAAGAGGCATCCCTGGTGCCAGAGAGAACATCCAGGAACAGGTGGCATCATCTATGGGAAGGACAGGAGAGCAGAAAATCGCCATGGTCTGTACCAGCAACAGCGATTGAAACACGGAATATTACGACAAAGGCTCTAGACCAAAAAAACAAGGCCTCAATGTGGTGATCCCTGGATTGTTTTGCACTGAGCCACTTATGGAGGGAATTATGAGGCAGGTCAATGTGCGGCTGCAGGGCTGGAGCAGCAGGGAACGGTTCACGTACTTGGGTCAGTAGGTTTGAGTTCAGGGAGAAGGGAAGGGATGGCCGCGATCTGTACCGGCCAACAACAATGATTTTACATAAAAGGTGAATGGAGCAGTGGACGTGTATCAGTGGATATGAAAGGAGGGTGAGAAATATCAGGATCTGAGATGAGCGAGCATAATTAAAAACATTTATGAATTAGTGAAACGTTATTAGCAGAAAAAAAGAAAGCGATATTGCAGTAATGAGAGATGGTCACTTGGTTTAAGTGAACCATTTTGTTTTTCTATGTTCCAAAAAATTGGAGTTGGCATCGAGTGTTATTTAAGTAGCACAATTACCAGAGGCAGCATGAGGAAACATGTAATCTGGAATGCACTGCCTGAAAGAGTGGTGGAAGCAGATTCGATAATAACATTCAAAAGGTAATTGGGTAAATACTTAATGGAAAGAAATACAGGGCTATGGGGGAAGAGCAGGGGAGTGGGATTAATTATAGGGTTCTATGACAATGCTAGAAAAACAATAAACTTGCATTTATATCGTGCCTTTAACGTAGTAAAAAATCCCAGAGGGCCGTTCTCAAACAAAATTTGACACAAAGGCGATGTTAAGGCAGGTGACGAAAAGCTTGGTCATCGAGGTAGGTTTTAAGGCGTGTCTTAAAGGAGGAGAGAGGCAGAGAGGTTTAGAACACAATGATGTTACAGGGAGCTATGTTAAGATAGAATCCATTTGTACACACTTCAGCAATACGAAGGGTGAAGAAAGAGTTTCCAGTCTCTGGGCCTGCGGCAAGGCCGTAATAATCGGGGCCCAGTGTGACACTCTTTCAATGTCTTCAGTCTGAGTTAATAAAACAGCTGACGACGTTATCACCATTTTCCTCGTACATCAGACTCGGAGCGTTATAATCGTGGCTATGTGCTTCTCTGACTGAAAGATAGGCCTAGTCTGGGCACTCATGTCCTTTGAGATACCGTTGGCTACTTGTGAAAGTGTTGGGGAGGAGGAAAGAGGGGGGCTGGCTTTGTCACTAAAGGATTAATGGCGATGATGTCGGGTGGGTAAAGTCGCTCAGGGCCCTGTTTATTTCTCCATTTCTCTCGTGCCATCCGCCTCTGCCCTAATGCTGCTGTTAATTCAAGTCGCTGACTTTCATCGCCGTGTTGAAGTTTTCCCTCACTTAAGAATCATCCCTTACCTGCCATTTAAGTTTAGATTCGCGGCTGTGTTTATTTCTCTTTAAATCGAAGTGTGACAGCAGGAAATAAGTGTGAGAAACAAGTGTATCATATTGTCAATCAGGAATCTGATGTCATGTTGGACACTGAAGGACAGAGAAAACAAATTTCATTAAAACTACTGCAGATTGTCAGTGATTCCTCGCTCTCCCAGACAATATTTCTGATTTTCTATTTTAGTTTCATGTCATTTATTTGCCGTTAATGAGTGAATCAAGATGTTTACCGAATATTCAGCGCCTGTTCAGAATGGATCGTTACCCGGCCCAGTGATTGCTTTCTGTGCTCAAAACAACTGGGAAATCCCATCACTGAGCAGATCCTTTCCTTCTCATTCTCAGTGCTTGTCTTTCACTCCGCTCCTCAATATATTCATTATTGTTCTTGTCAGAAGGTCTCTGAGCTCGCGGAGAAGAGAAACTGGGCGGACATTTCCAAACTTCTCATAAATCTGGTGATGGAGAAAGGCTCTCGGGCCTGAAGGGTGATGTGGGAATCCTTTGTGAAAATGCGCCATGGGATACCAAAGCTGGACAAAATACTGAAAGAAATGCAGGAAGTTGGTACGGCAAAATCACACCGAATTCAAATTCAGATTTTATTATAATATTACACAGACCTGATTTCATGAAAGCTCATTAATTTAAACAGGTTCTGATCCATTTGATTATATGAACATCGCTCGAGGTTTATCCAAAATAGCCAGGCACCTGAAAGGTAAGGGATGACATGGAGATTTCAAACCGTTTATTTCACACTGAGAATCAGAATGTTTGACTGTAGCCGTTTGTTTAGAGATTGTCAGAATCTGGGAATCATAATTTCAAAGGCTGAGGGGACAGAATAAAAGCTTATTTGGATATGTCAATCTTCAAATGTTCTGCATAAATTGCAGTTACAATTTGCTCAGATTTCTGAATTATTTGTAAAGTTGCAGACTTTTGTTACTTCAGTTAATCCAGGTGCAGATCGCTATCAGTGCTGAAACCCCATACACACCTGGCAGGATCCCGATACACTGTGAAACCCCATACACACCTGGCAGGATCCCGATACATTGTGAAACCCCATACACACCTGGCAGGATCCTGATACACTGTGAAACCCCATACACACCTGGCAGGATCCCGATACACTGTGAAACCCCATACACACCAGGCAGGATCCTGATACACTGTGCAACCCCATACACACCTGGCAGGGTCCTGATACACGGTGAAATCCTATACACACTTGGCAGGGTCCTGATACACTGTAAAATCCCATACACACTTGGCAGGATCCCGATACACTGAAACCCCATATAGACCTGGCAGGATCCTGATGCACTGTGAAATCCCATACACACCTGGCACGATCCTGAAACACTGTAAAACCCCATATACACTTGGCAGGGTCCTGATACACTGTGAAACCCCATACACATACCTGGCAGGATTCTGACACACTGTGAAACCCCATACACACCTGGCAGGAACCTGATACATTGTGAAACCCCCATACACACCTGGCAGGATTCTGATACACTGTGAAACCCCATACACACATGATAGGATCCTGATACACTGCAAAATCCCGTACACACCGGGCAGGATCGCGAAACCGCATCAAAGGAACGTTGACGACTGCCCACAAAGATTGAACCGTCTTTTGAGCACAGACTGCAGCCATCGGGCGTCTTCCCCCAGCGCAGCGAGGCTATTCAACCAGTCACGTGGAAGGATCCTCAGACGCGCAGCTTCCAAACCTGGAATTATAAATATTCTCGGGATTCAGGAAGAGCGAGAAAGGAAATGGAGAGATTGATCAGCAGTAATTATCACTTATGCCATTTAAAACTCACTTAATCCTGAATGCACTAGCCCATACTCTTCAGCCATCTTTACCCCAAGTTTACGCCATTGCAGTGATTTGAATGCCGACTCTATCGGCGAGGACTGCAACAGCGCATCTTGTGGCAAAGCAGGGCATCTCTGACAGCAACTTCAGGATTTCCACCTTTAACTGTGCATGTACAGACACAAGAACCGCTGTCAATTTTACCCAGTAATAACAGCGCGCGCTGATGGTCTCCCCATTATTATTACAGCAAAATCCGGCCAATGTTCAGGCTGACTAGGAGGTTATTGTCCAGCTTCACAATTGCAGTGAAAGAGTGAACATTATTCTACATAAAAAATAGTCCTTTAATTCACAAGTCTTTTTAGACCCAATGTAATGACTAACGGAAACATATGTTGATTCCCAAACCTGCAGTATAGGAAAATAAAACTAAAGTTAAGCAATAGAGTATAATTAATGGTACAACATTTCAGATGCACTGTAAATGTTTTCTGCTCTAACATTGCACTGAGTGAAGCGGGCTTTAGATCTATTTCTGTTTCTAATCGGCGATATGAAAGAGCATTGTTATGAAACATATTCAATGGACCTATGTGTAAAACTGCTGAAAAATTGTTCGCAATTTTTGAAACACAATGGCCCTGAATTTCCAATCGGAGTCTTCCTGCGTGCGGATCTGATCGGTTAAAAATCTACGAACCTCCCTGCTGGTTTCATAGATCCTGAGACTTGCGATGCTTGGCCTCTCCGAGTCCGCGCGGGCAGGGGCCCACGTATCCCAGGGCGCATGCAGTTCGCAAGCACCCCTGGGATCACGTGGACCAGGCGAACCAATGAAAGAAGGGATTTTCCCTTCATACTTTTGACAGTTCTGTACGCACAGAACTGTCAAAAGTTTTAAGGGGGATCACATTTAAAAACGCACTAAAACATTAAATACAATTAAAAAAATCTTTACATAATTTAAATTAATTAAAATTACATTTAGTGAAAAAAGCGCAACTCTCCACCCGCAGAGGCACTTTTCCCGGGCAGGAGGATCTTGACAGATCGCAAGTGCCTGTTTTCAGCGCATTCGCTTCTATTGCCTGAAACCGGTACTTGCGAGGCGCCTACGGGTGCGTACACACCTCGTACGCGCGCCTGTGGGGGTCAGAAAATCCAGCCCATTATAACAGGAGAATGATTAGGTACAGAAAATGGGTATTTGGCCCAAAATAAGCATGTCCCTGTTATAGAGATGACCCACTTACCCCTCCTCTCTGTGTATCTACACAAACATGTTCAATTCTCCCTACTCCGTCTAACGCGGCCCCATTACCGTCCTACCCTGGTAACTGGTCCACCCGCACAAAAATACCCTGACTTACCTTCTTACTTCTGACTTTCAATTCACTCCATTATTAATTATATTGCTAATTGTGAGCCTGTGTCCTGCATTAAGTTTGTGAATTCGATTAAAACATTTCAATACTGAAGTCTCGTGACCAAACAATACTCATCAAACTCAGAAACCCTGCTCACAGCCTAAACTCTGAATACCTTAAATCATCTTTCTCAGTGTGCACAATACACCGGATAACCTGCACAAGTCATGAAACGATAGCAATTTACCTCCTGTCTATTCACAGTCGGTCCCTCTCTCAGTGCACATAATACCCCTGATAACATGCCCAAACCCTGAGACATTTGCAGTGAAACTTCTGTTAAGGGTGGGAAAGGTTTTGAGCTCAGCATCCTGGCAGCTGAAGCACGGCCGCCAATGATGGAGCGAAGTAAATCCAGTATGCGAAGGGGGCATGAATTGGAGGAGTGCAGTTATCTCGGAGGATTGTGTTGCTGGAGGAGGTTACAGAGATAACGAGGGGGCGAGGACATGGAGCGAGTTCGAAAATA
The DNA here is from genome assembly GCF_052327205.1 of Somniosus microcephalus. Lineage (NCBI taxonomy): Eukaryota > Metazoa > Chordata > Chondrichthyes > Squaliformes > Somniosidae > Somniosus > Somniosus microcephalus. The sequence goes on along the minus strand of NW_028225180.1, from coordinate 44,290,903 downwards.
AGAATGAGAATCTATAAATCGAGACGTTGCCTGACCGGGAGCCAATGTAGCACATGGGTAATGGGTAACCAGGACTGATGCGAATTTGGATATGGGCAGCAGAGTTTTAAATGAGCTTGTTTATGGAGGGTGTAAGGTTGGAGGCCAGCCAGGAGACCATTGGAATAGTCGAGTCCGGATGTAATGAGAAGCACGGATGAGAGTTGCAGCAGCAGATGAGCTGAGGCAAGCGTGGAGACGGATGATATGGCAGGGGTGGAAACAGGCAGACTTCGTGATGGAGAGGATATGTGGTCGGAAGATCAGTTAATGGTTAAATAGAACACCGAGTGGAACATCCGTCCATTCACAGACTGTCCCACTCGCAATTCACACAATGCCCCAGATAACCAGTCCACGGTCTGATACAGTAACAGTGGGACACCTGACTATTCACAGTCTGTCCATATCCCACTGATATCCTATGCCCTATTTCACAGTAAATATTGGAATCAAGTGAGAATTTGAAACAGTTCTCAGCCACTAACTGAGTTTGAATTTCGACACGCATCTCTATCGAAACTGCCAAATAAATCTTGCGTTATTTTACTGAATAGGGAAATGGTATTAAGAAATTGTTTTTATGTCAATACATCTAATATTGAGAACCACTTTCTGTCTGTTCTAATTGAAGATCTTCAACAGAAACACAAGGAAACACTCCGGGTACAAACTGAAACACTGAGAGTGAACACTATCCTAATAAAGGAGAAGGTTAAGATTTTCCAGCTGGTTGATCGATACGCTGAGCTAACGGTCATTTCTACTCTTCGAGATCGGACACTTGTAGAACATGAACTGCTGGCAAGAGGCCGAGACCATGAAGAGTGGAGAGAGAACAATCTCCGGAGAGAGCTGGAAAAAATCCAAACTGATCAATTGTTCAGCAACAGTTTTTCACCAGAGATAATCCAAATCTGGGAGTTCAGCAGCAGTGAGCAGAGTCCTGGGGATTGGATAAACAACAATGGTACAAAAGATTGTTCATGACTGGGCAACTGGGAAAATATACCCACATTTTCAATTTGTTTTCAGTTTTAAGTTCCGGTATTTGAACGCTATTAATTGTAGAATAAACCTGAGGAATCTGATACTGGATCTGTATCCTTACTTTGGGAATATTCTTATGGAGCTCTGGAAGAAGCCAGAGGGATTGCTGTTTATATTCGATGGTTTGGATGAATTCACGGACAGGATCGATTTTGCTGACAATCGGAGAAATACAGAACCTCAGCACATGTGCACAGATCCCGAAGACTGGTGTGAAGTGTCTGACATTGTGTACAGTTTAATACAGCACAAGCTGCTCCCAGGATGTTCAGTGCTAGTGACCAGTCGCCCCACTGCATTCCATTTATTGGAAAAGGCTGAGATCAGTGTCTGGGCTGAAATCCTGGGATTTGTTGGTGAGGAACGGATGGAATATTTTACCTAATGTTTTGAAGATCAGACAGTGGCAGCAGCTGTTTTCAAACACGTGGAGGAGAACGAGATCCTGTACACGATGTGCTACAACCCTTCCTACTGCTGGATCCTCGGTCTGGCACTGGGTCCCTTCTTTACACAAAGAGACAGTAAACAGCAGCGAGTTCCCAAGACCATCACCCAACTATATTCCGACTATATCTACAATATTCTGAAAAACCATGGCCGGGAGATTGAAAGCCCCCGTGATGTATTACTGAAGCTTGGTGAGATGGCCTTCACAGGAGTCTCCGAGAAGAAGATTGTGTTTAGAAATGGAGATTTGATCAAGTACAATCTGCAACCTTCCCAGTTCCTGTCTGGATTCATGATGGAACTTTTGGAGAGAGATGATTCTGCCCAGAGCGTGGTATACACATTCCCACACCTCACCATCCAAGAGTTTGCAGCCGCACTCGCACAATTCCTGACTCGAGATCCTGGGGACATCCAGAAACTCCTCAGAGAATCCCACCGCAAGGAAGATGGGTGTTTTGAGACATTTCTCCGTTTTGTTGCTGGTTTCTCCTCCCCACAGTCAGCTCGGCCCCTGGAGGAGTTTCTGGGTCCATTTCTTCATCAAACCACCTGCCGAGTGATTGATTGGGTGGGTGAAGGAGAAGATTAAAGGACAGATTGGGAGCACAGGGAGTGAAACTGATAAAAGGAACCTCCTGAACATATTCCATTACCTGTTTGAGTCTCAGAATAAAGCACTGGCTCGGAAAGCAGTGGGGTCTGTGGAAAAACTTACATTTAGTCGATTGACATTGACCCCGATTGACTGTGCGGTCCTGTCTCATGTCATTGGACTCTGATACAATAAAATAACTCAATCTAGGAGGCTGCTCCATTCAGTGTGAAGGACTCCAGCGGCTGAGACCCGTACTGCACAAATGCCGGGTGTTGAGGTAATTGTTAATTTATCTCTGACTGTAGAACAGTCACGGATTGTTGTTGCTCCGTAATGAAGGGAAACAGACAGTTCAGTTAAACCAGAGAAGCAGATTCAACACAAATATGACCAATAATAAGAGGCTCGGTCAGTAATTCCCAAAGGACTGGAGAATCTAAAATGGATCCTTGTGAACAAGTAGGGATTTTACATTCTTTATCAGATCAGCAAATACAGGTCACTGAGAGTCTGATAATTGAATTACAATAAATCGTATTTAATAAGGCTGGACAGCAGAATTTAAACATAAAATATAATCCGGCAATGAAGATAAAATTAATTTAAAATATTTTCCACATCCACCATTTCAATTAAACAGGAGAGAAACCCGAGTTTAAATCACTAACAGTTCGATATTTAATCCAATACCGTGCAGGGTGTGTCTTGTCCAGGGGGTAGTTTCCTGGTTTGGGAATATTGGGGAATCTGGAATTCGTTCAGCTGTAAATGTTTACAACTATACACAGTCCTGGACATTGAGCGAAGATTGATATTCAGGATAATAAATCTGACAGTAATAAGTTTACAATCAAACGTGTTGTGGGTTATGAACCCCGGAGTACAGACACACACCCCCAGCGGTGGGGCCTCACACACAGCGGACGGCTCCTGGGTAAACCGGGGGTAGTGAACCCGGGAATTCCCCATAATCCACCCCCTGTGTGTGTGAGGCCCCGCTTGGGGAGGGAACTTCCCCAAAAACTGCCAGGCCAGTTACACCTGAAATAAATGTAGAGCCAGTTTAATGGGAATAAAGTGAGAGACTCCCCTCCCCTATAAACTGGGAGTACAGAGACATTTAAAACTTTTTAATGTGACAGAACAAACTCTATTTGTGCTATTGACAAACATCCATTAAACATCCTCTGATTCCCAGAGCAATCTGGAATACATTTCCTCCCACCTCGCTTCCTGTAAGGATGCTGGTCCATTCTCCCAGTTTTTCCATCTCTGCCGCATCTGTTCTCACGAAGCCACGTTCCATATTAATGCTTCCAATATGTCTTCCTTTATCCTCAACCGAGGATTCCTCTCTATCGTGGTTGACACGGCTCTCGACTGTGTCCATTCTATTTCCCGCACTGCTGCTCTCACCTCTTCCCCTCCCTCCCGGAACCAGGATAGGGTTCCTCTTGTCTTCACCTTTCACCCCGCCAGCCTCCACATTCAACAGATCATCCTCCGCCACGTCTAGCGTGATCGCACCACCAAACACATCTTCTTCTCGCCTCCCCTTTCAGCATTCTGAAGGAATCGCTCCATTCACGACATCCTGGTCCACTCCCCAATCACCCCCAATACCCCTTCCCCATCCCACAGCACCTTCCCATGCAAGCACAGGAGATGCAACACTTGCCCTTTTACCTCTTCCGTTCCCAGTGTACAGGGCCTCAAACATTCCTTCCAGGTAAAGCAGCGATTTACTTGTTGTACTTGCAATTTAGTATAATGTATTCACTGCTCGCGATGCGGTCTCCTCTACATTGGGGAGACAAAACGCAGATTGGGTGACCGCTGTGTGGAACACCTCCGTCCAGTCCGTAAGGGTGACCCCGAGCTTCTGGTCACCTATCACTTTAATTCTCTGCTCCACTCTCACCCTGACCTCTCCATCCTTGGCCTCTTACACTCTTCCAACAAAGTACAACATAAGATCGAGGAACAGCACCTCATCTATCGATTAGGTACTTTACAGCCTTCTGGACTCAACATCGAGTTCAACAATTTCAGGTTATGAACTCGGCGCCTATTATTTTTTTCATTATTATTTTTCATTTTCCCTTTTTTTTTCCCCTCGCATGACAGTTGTTGATGATTCTGCCATTGCCATTCACGCCTCATCTCGATTCATCTTTAGTTTCTTAACTTGTCTCTTTACCATCTCCTTTTGCTTGCACCATCAACCCAATGGGCTAGATTTTCGTGGAGCCGTCAGGCGGGGTTTCAGGCATGTGGGGGGGGGAGATCCCGAATTTGGGGGTCCCGACACCATCCCACCCAAAACCCCGCCCCACGTAAGTTTAAGGGGCGGTGGTACCCGCTCCGCACTGGGACCTGCCGAAACCAGGCGGGAAGTGATTAGTGCCAATTAACTGCCTGTTAACAGGCAGTTTTTAGCCTAATCCCTATTTTGAGGGGTGTCGGCTCCAAACCACGCCAGGTTAGAGCAGGCGGGCCATCGGGTTGAAGGAGTTGGAATGGTCACGATGTTAGTGATCAGGTGAGTGATGGGTGCATGAGTGTAAAGGTAAGTGTGTTTGGTGTGTCTAAAGTGTGTAAAGAACTTTTACTTACTTGTACTTACCTTCACAGCCTTTCTTCCTGTAGCTGTCGGGAGCCCATCACTCAGCCGGAACTAAAAGCTGAATGGCTGCGATCTGTGAAAAGTGACAGCCTTCAGCTTTGAGTGCCGGTGAGAGTTCTAACTGAGTCTGTGCAGAATGACTCATGGCAGAACTCAGACTGTCAGTGTTTGACAGCTTCAAACAGCTGTGAAACCCTGAAATTTCAGTCTGTGACGTCACCTGTTGCCGGGTGGCCCTTAATTGGCCTGCTGAGCCCGCTGGGCGGGCTCAACAAGGTCAATCAAGGGAAAATCGGGTGGATTGGCCGGACGTCGAAGTAGGCGGGTCAATAACCCGAAAGGGGAAGTCCCGTCTTCTTCCCGACAGGTTCAGGAAAATCTACCCCAATGTCTTTTAATCTCTCCTGTCTTTCACCCTATTACAGACCTTCCCTTTTGTTCTTTCCTCCACTCTTTCCCCCCACCCCCCGCACCACCTTTCCCTGCCCCTACACTTGCTTAAAAAACTGTTACATCTGTAACTTTTTCCAGTTCTGACGAAGGGTCCTCGACCTGAAACATTAACTCTGTTTCTCTCTCTCTGTAGATGCTGCCTGACCTGCTGGGTATTTCCAGCATTTTCTGTTTTTGTGTCAGAACAAATTTTCCTTGTTATGTAAAATACTGGGGGACGGATTTTACAGCAGCAGTTAGCGTTTCACAATATAACTCACCTGAGATATTATACAGATTAATATAACACACAGAGTATAAAGTACAGCGAATCATCGCTTTATCATTTAATTCCGGGAAAATCATCCCATTCCCATAAAATCCGGGATTAAAGGAGCAGCAGAAATGAGACAAGTTTCTCCAAACATGACGGGGCCGGTCACTGAGCTCCAGGAGTGTAATTCTGATCATCAGGGCATGAGACCGGACTGAGGAACATTTAAAGATTTCACACAGACAGCACTTTATTTAATAAATACATTTACTGACAGTCCCTGAATGTATGGGCAGTTGGACAGAATGAGATTCATTCCCAGTGAGGGGGGGAGTTTCGCGGAGTTCAGTGGGCGCGATCATTGGCGGGTCGAGAGGGAAACTGGATTTTTCCCCAGTGGATCAGGACCCCGCTGTTAACCCGCCGCCTCGCACCTTTCCCAAATGTCAGGTCTGTCAGCGCTGAGCAGACCTGACACGCAGCAGCGGGGGAGGCAATTCTGGTCCTTATGACCCTGTTAAGAAAGGAATAACAACTATTTTCAGCTCACCTTCAGAGTTTACCAGGTCGCCCAGGCAGTCCACGCTGCTCAGGGATCACGTCCGGTAAACCGGGCGGGAGATGAATGGCCATGGAATCAACTCATTACTTGACAGCTGGAAATGTGCTATAAGCGCTCCCATCTCACAGCTGTTCACTTTCCAAGCTCAGAAGCTGTTGCTTACTGCATTTGGAAGTCAGATTGAGCTTTATGCAGGTTACAAGTGTTTGGAGCAAACTCTCTATCCAGTGTCCCCTCAATGGAACAACCTCTCTCACCACTGACAGATCGCTTCTGTCGTCTCAAGTTCACCTGCCATCTATTACATCAGCATGGGTACGGTTTGTACTGTCTCACCTTGAGCCTCAGAGTCCCACCACCATCAGCCCCAACACCTGCAGCACCAACAACAGCACCAACCTGTTCCGCAACTCCTGATGCTGCACAGCACAGAGGGCATCAACACCCGTCCACATTGCTGACCGGGACGCTAGGGATGGCCTGACCATGGGCAGATTTTCTTCACTTGACGCTGCACACCCTGGATGCCATATGATGCACCAGGTTGGCACCACCCCACACCAACAACATAAAGCATCCCTACAATGCCCAAGCCAATCCTGTCACACTCATCAACATTGCGGGGGGTTCCGTTATGTCTCACCATTCACTGCAACTCACTAAGCCACATTCAACGGTGCACACAAATCTGTCGAAGAACAGAAAGTGGTGAAAATAAAGATTTCAATGTTTGACACCAGATTAACAGAAACTTCACATGAACATTGGCTAAAACACACAATTGCCTACCCTTGTGTGTTGTTAGTTGGTATGATTGGACTAGAATGAGGGTGAGTGTGATTGGTGGTTAGTGAGATGGGGATGTGATAATATAGATAGGGATAGGTGGAGGTGCAAGGTAAGTTGGTGTGAGTAAGAATGTGCAGGAGTAGAGTAGGGAAGGGTGAAGGGGATGTGATGAGTGGCACAGCAGGATGAGGTTGAGGGTGGCTTTACAGGAACGTTTTGTGATCTACTGTGATCACTGAAAGAATGAGCCACTGCAGCCTGATCCTCCTGACGACATTCCTGCTTGAGCCCCACTGTGCAATGTGCAACCAGGCTGTGTTGGTCTCTTCCGCCCAATGGAAGTGAAGACAGCCTCCCTGTGTGCTGTGGCTCCCACCATAAGCATATGGAGGGAGTTGTGGGAGAGCCTGGGTGCAGCCGTGCTCCTCTGTGCAGAGGTTGTCAGTGTTTGCAGCACCTCAATACTGTAAAACACTGACATCACAATGCTCAAACTCAATGTGCGCATCATCAAATGACGTCATCAAGCCCGCTTCCTCGAACTCTGCAGAGCGAGGCCGCGACCCGCCACTGACCCCGGCCGCACCTGACCCACCACTGACCCCAGCCGCACCCGACCTGCCACCAACCCGACTTTCAGTGATTGCTGTAATATCCGAAAGAGAAAAATATATCAGATCCGGGGTTTGATTCAGTTTGTTTCTCACTCTCTGTGTTTAGACTGAGTAATAATAAATTGGGAGATTCAGGAGTGAAACTATTGTCTGCAGCTCTGAGGAACCCGGACTGTAAAATACAGAAACTGCAGTAAGTACCAGATTGTGTTAATAATAACTAGATGTCCAACACTGGGGATTTACTCTGATTCCTGATATTTCTCTCTCTGATCCCCAGGCTATGGATTGTTGATTTCACAGATTCTTGTGCCGAGGATCTCGCCTCCGCTCTCAGTACAAACCGATCACTTGCGGATCTGGACCTGAGTAATAATAAACTGGGAGATTCAGGAGTGAAACTACTGTCTGAAGCTCTGAGGAGCCCGGACTGTAAAATACAGAAACTGGAGTAAGTACCAGACTCTGAGATTGTGTTTATAATAACTGGATGTCCAACACTACATTGGCCCAGAAATTCGGGTTCCAACGCATGAGTAAGGACGGAGTACTCACGCGTGGACCTGATGGAAGTGCCGGTTTCTTGCATGCACTACGCGTGCGCGGGAAACCGGCATTTCCAAACCTCTGAACCAAGGGGTTCAGAGGTCGAACGCGTGCGCGTTGAACTTCCTTTTTTTTTTACAGGTTTTTCCGTGCGTGAAGGCCTCTACATTTTACACATTTAAAAACCAGGCGTAAGGACTTCATTTTAAAAGGTAAGTGGTCAATTAATTAAAATTAGAAATTATTTTCCACAGGTTTATTATTTTTAAATACTTCAAAGTAAGGTAAGTGTATTTTTAGCCCTGTTTTTTTATAAAATTATTGTTTAAAATAGTTATTTTAATTATTTATAGTTTATTTAAAAAGTGTGATTTTTAAAAAATATTTATTTGAAGGGTAAGTACTGTTTTGGGGCCCGGAGTTTTCATTAGTTTGACAGTTCTTTCTGTCAATCTCATGAATGGGCTTTTCCCTCCTCCGATTGGTTGCCCATGGCTCACATGATCCCAGCGGATGCATCGCACTAACTACGCCGCTGGATCACGCAAGCACAGTGCGCCGGGAGCTGGACCGGGCCACACAGTGGAAATCCATGCAGGCCCAGGCCTCAACTGCCGGCGCGCTAGGTAAGTGTAGGCCGGGGGTTTGCACCCGCGGGAAGCCCCCGACACGAATTTCTGGGCCATTATTATTAGTATCAGTAATAGTGTTATTAATAAACTCTGGGGATTTACTCTGATTCCTGTTATTTCTCTCTCTGATCCCCAGGCTGGATGGTATCGGTCTCATAGATTTTTGTGCCGAGAATCTCGCCTCCACTCTCAGTATAAACTGCTCACTGACGGGTCTGTCCCTGGAATCAAACCCCTTCACAGACCGATCTGTCCCCGCTCTCCACCACCTCATACGGACCTGCAGCAGTCTGGAGCTGATGGAGTGAGTGTTTGTGTTAATGTTTAATGTAATAAATAAAATATACATGGGATTCAGTCACTTTTATGGGTAATATTTGTCTGTAATTATTATTGAAATATTAACCCCAGTCTGTAATTTACACTGTTGTTCAATCTGTTTATTTCCTCTTTAATCTGTTTCAGGCTGAGGAGGAATCAGTTCAGTTCAACTGGAGAGAAACTCTTGAGGTCGCTGCAGGGAACAAGACCTGGACTGAGAGTGAATGTGTGAACAGTTCAATTGATGATGTCCCAGCTCTCATTATGTGACCATTTTTGGCCACTGATTTGATTTTAATTTAATTTAAGGGTTTCCAGCAGAAGCTGAGCGCACTTCATCTCCTATTGTGCGGTCAGAGGCCCAGCCACAGGGTTACGAATCTCAGCCGCCCGGCCCCACAGCGCTGCTTCTGCAGAATATCCGGGTATGAATTTTCCCCAATGAGGCACTGGGGAAATGCACAGACAGGAAGGGTCCAAGGTGGGGCTAAGTCTGGGCTGCAGTGGGACACTGACAATTGCACGCATTATTCCTGGGTGTCTCTCTCAGTGAGGAGTCGGTCTCTGTAACAAGTGCCCGTGTACAATGTGTTTCTCTCCCAGTGAGGAGTCTGACTCTGTAACAAGTGTCCCTGTGTACAGTGTGTGTCTCCCCCAGTGAGGAGCCGGACTCTGCAACAGTTGTCCCTGTGTATAGTGTGTGTCATAGAAACATAGAAGATAGGAACAGCGTAGGCCATTCAGCCCCTTGAACCTGCACTGCCATTTAATGAGATCATGGCTGATCATCCAAAATCAGTACCCTGTCCCTGCTTTCTCCCCATTTCCCTTGAGCCCTTTAGCCTTAGGAAATATATCTAAGTCCTTCTTGAATATATTTAATGAATTGGCCTCAACTGCCTTCTGTGGTAGAGAATTCCACAGATTCACCACTCTCTGGGTGAAGAAATTCCTCCTCATCTCTGTCCTAAATGGCTTACCCCTTATCTTTAGACTGTGACCCCTGGTCCTGGACTCCCCTGCCATCGGGAACATCCTGCCTGCATCTAGTCTGTGTAGTCCTGTTGGAATTTTATAAGTTTCAATGAGATTCCCCTCTCATTCTTCTAAACTCCAGCGAATATAAGCCCAATCGACCCAATCTCTCCTCATACGTCATTCCTGCCATCCCAGGTATCAGTCTGGTGAATCTTCGCTGCACTCGCTCCATGGCAAGAACATCCTTCCTCAGATAAGGCGACCAAAACTGCGCACAATACTCAAGGTGTGGTCTCACCAAAGCCCTGTAAAACTGCAGCAAGACATATTTGCTCCTGTACTCGAATCCTCTCGCTATGAAGGCCAACATACCATTTGCCGCCTTAACCGCCTGCTGCACCTGCATGCTTACCTTCAGCGACTGGTGCACAAGGACACCCAGGTCTCGTTTCACTTCCCCTTCTCCTAATCTATTGCCGTTTAGATAATAAACTGCCTTCCTGTTTTTGCCACCAAAGTGGATAACCTCGCATTTATCCACATTATACTGCATCTGCCCAATCACCCAACCTGTCCAAATCATACTGGAGTTTCTCGGCATCCTCACCGCACACAGGCCTACCCAGCTTTGTGTCGTCTGCAAACTTGGAGATATTACATCTAGTTCCCTCGTCTAGATCATTAATATATATTGTGAATAGCTGGGTCTTAGCACCGATCCCTGTGGTACCCCACTAGTTACTGCCTGCCACTTGGAACAATACCCGTTTATTCCAACTCTTTGCTTCCTGTCTGCCAACCAGTTCTCTATGCAAGTCAGTACCTTACCCTCAATCCCATGTGCTTTAACTTTACACGCTAAGCTCTTGTCCGGGACCTTATCGAAAGCCTTCTGAAAGTCCAAATTCACCACATCCACTGGTTCTCCCTTATCTATTCTACCAGTTACATCCTCAAAAAATTCCAATAGATTATTCAAGGACGATTTACCTTTTGTAAATCCATGTTGACTTTGTCTGATCCTGTCACTGTTTTCCAAGTGCTCTGCTGTTACATCTTTTATAATGGACTCTAGCATTTTCCCCCCTACTGATGTCAGGCATACCGGTCTATAATTCCCCATTTTCTCTCTACCACCTTTTTTGAATAGTGCGGTTACCTTAGCTACCCTCCAATCCATGGGAACTGTTCCAGAGTCTATAGAATTTTGGAAGATGACCAGCAATGCATCTATTATTTCTAGGGCCACTTCCTTAAGTACCCTAGGTTGTAGATTATCAGGCCCTGGGGATTTATCTGCCTTCAATCCAGTGAATTTCCCTAACATTTCCCAACAAATACTGATTTCATTCAATTCCTCCCTCTCATTAGACCCTATGTTCCCTGACATCTCTGGGAGGTTATTTGTGTCTCTTCCAGTGAGGAGTTGGATTATGTATCATGTTTCCATATGTACAGTGTGTGTCTGTCCCAGTGAGGATCAGACTCTGTAACAAGTGTCCCTACAACCCTCCGAGATCTCTCCACTCCTCTGACCTGTTGCACATCCTCGATTTTCGTTGCTCCACATTGGCGCCATGACTTCAGCTGCCAAGGCCTTAAGTCTGGTATTCCCTCCCTAAAACCCTTCGCAGCTCTACCTCTCCTCCTCCTTTAAACGTTGTTTAAAACCTACAAGCTTCACCGAGCTTTGGGCCATCTGTGCTAAAATCTCTTTATCTGGCTCAGTGTCAAATTTTGTCTGCTAATTGCCTGCTGTCGTTTCATTACATTAAAGTTGCAAAATAAATGCAAGTTATTGCTGTTGTCGCTGTGTTGTGTTAATAAACTCCACCACTTACTTCAGCTCACGCCTGTTCTCTACATTTTCAATAACTGGCTTCATTGTTTTAATATATTCAATACAGGTTCTTCTAAAGTACATCCCTCTGGCGGAGGACTCAGTCAGTCCCCTCTGGAGGAGGCCTCGGTCAGCCACCTCTGGACGAGTCCTCGGTTGGTCCCCACTGGAGGAGTTCTGACAGTAAAAGCTGCTGTGGGATCCTTGCATTTTTCTAATTCACCTCCACTCAAATCAAGACAAGACAGGCTGGCAGGCAGTGAGAGAGACACATGAAATCGAAGACAACATGCAGAATAGAAATAAAGACAGAAAATGCTGGAAGTACTCAGCAGGTTAGGCAGCATCAGCGGAGATACAGAGAAACTCTGTTTCTCTCTCTCCACAGATGCTGCCTGACCTGCTGAGTATTTCCAGCATTTTCTGTTTCTATTTCAGATTTCCCACATCCACAGCATTTGCTTTTGATGCAGAAAATAAAGCCTGTTTTTGTAGGTTGCAAAATGAAAAGATAAAATGCTGAAAACTGTCTGTTTGCTTTTAAACGGCCGAGCACAGCTTAGGAATAATAGAAATCAACTTTCTTTCATTGCTGACACTGTTTTGTGGCAATTTTGCAGTCTGGCCTGTGTGTGTGTGTGTGAGAGAGAGACAGACAGACAGCAAAAGCTGATGTGTATGCAGGGCTTGTCTGTTCAAGTTACCTGCCATGTGCATTGGTACTGCATCTCATGTCTGAAAAAAACCAGAAAGTATACACCATTAGAACATACTGATTTATTCCAGACTGCGCTTCTTTGGGATCTAGCTTTGCATTTCGTTCAAGAATTTTGTAAAAACAAAGCTACATACATACATCAAGCCATTTGATATTTTTCTGGACTAGACTTTATAGGGGAATGTTTGTGGAGTGTTTCATGGCATATCCTGCTATGGGATCTTACTCTCCCCTTCAGCCCAACCCAAACATGACAAGACTTTTGTAAAAAAAAGTATATTGTGGCAGAACCACTGAATGACTCTGGCGAACTGTATATAATTCCCTTTAACGATGTTCTAACACCAGCCTAAACCTGTACCATTGTGTTAGGCATTACTGTGTTTTGTATATAGAGTTTGCATGTACGGGGCGTGGCCCCTTTAAGAATGCGGGCAAACGCGATGACGTCATGTCGCAAACCACGGGGCTGCCCAGGCAGTCCTCATGGCATCTCCGTTGAGTAAAGACCTGTTTAATTGTTCTCCTGTGTTGATCTCAGTTATTCGTAGGAATTCGTCAATTCCTACTTTGGTGACCCCGTTTTTGTGAACGTTTTCACAAAAGAAGAGCACAGCATGGAAGCAAACGCCGTTTCACTAAAGCTACTGCAGTTCTGGGAGCAGCAAGCGCCTTCATAGTTTATTCAGGTCGAGGCCCAGTTCGCCCTGAGGAACATCGATGCGGATCAGACCAAATACCTTTATGTGGTCTCCACACTCGACACCTCTACCGCCTCTCTGATCGTCAGTCTCCTCGAAAACCCCCCCACGGAGCGCAAGTCTGAAACCCTCAAAGCGCGGTTACTGCAGGTTTTCGGTCTCACAATATCGGAGCGCGCCCGTCGATTACTCGCTATGCCCGGGATCGGGGACTCCAAGCCTTCAGAGTTGAAGAGCCAAATGCTCACACTCCTGGGCTCAGAACGGGAATGTTTCCTATTCCGCGAGATTTTCCTCAGCCAACTGCCTGAACAGGTACAAGCTGCCCTGGCCAGCTCTGAAATTGAAGAATGCGCAACACTCGCTGCGGAGGCTGACAAAATTTTCGCTGTAACTCGGCAGTACTGTGCCGCCACGAGGCACCCATCCCCCGCAGACGCCGTCCCAGCTCGTCAACCTGCTGGGCTGTGTTTCTACCACGTGCAGTTCGGCGCAAAGGCGAAGCATTGCCGCCCTCCCTGCAGTTTTCCCCCCAAAAAAAACAAACAACTTACACTGCGACCACCGAGGAACGGGTCTAACGGGCAGCCCGCGGCCGCGATGGTGATCGGCAACGCGGGAAAATTGCTGTTCATCACTGATAATCTCTCTGGTCGTCATTTTCTGTGCGACAGCGGAGCGCAGTGCAGCATTTTACCCGCGTCCGGCCTCGATGTGCAGACAGGGAACCATGGCCCCACCCTGGAAGCGGCCAATGGCGGAACAATTCGGACCTTCGGCACGCGGCGAGTGGAGGTGTGCCTCGGGCCAATGTTTTCACTGGGACTTTGTTACGGTCAAAGTTTCCCAGCTCTCCTCGGCGCGGATTTCCTGTGCGCCAGCAGCCTCCTGGTCGATGTTAGGAACCGGCGGCTGATCAACGCAGCGACTTTTAATTCTCTTCCGTGTTACCGCAGTAACACTACGTCTCGCACCGTCTCCTGTGCGTTCCCAACTCCTGATGAGTTTGCGCGCCTGTTCGGCTAATTCCCCGACCTGACAAGACCCACGTTCTCCTCCACAGCCACGAAACATGGTGCGGAACACCACATCACCACCAACGGCCCCCCGGCCTATGTGCGGGCCCGGCGCCTGGAACCTGGTAAGCTGGCGGTCGCTAAGGCATAGTTCGCAACCATGGAACGGTTAGGGATTATTCGCTGGTCGAATAGTCCCTGGTCTTCACCCCTACATATCGTCCCAAAGCCTGGTGGTGGATGGTGGCCATGCGGCGACAATCGACGCCTCAATGATGCCACCACTCCTGATCGGTACCCGATCCCCCACATTCAAGATTTCTCTGCCCATTTGGCAGGGAACACCGTGTTCTCAAAAGTCGACCTCGTCCGGGGCTACCACCAGGTCCCAGTTCATCCACAAGACATCCAGAAGACCGCAGTCATCACCCCATTCGGCCTCTTCAAGTTTTTACGAATGCCGTTTGGGTTAAAGCACGCCGCCCAGGCTTTCCAACGCCTGATGGACTCTGTGCTGCGGGACGTCAAGTTCCTCTTCGTCTACCTGGATGATATTTTAATTGCCAGTCCTACTAAGGAAGAACATACGTGTCACCTATGCACCCTTTTTCGACGCCCCAGTCAACACGGCCTGATTATCAACCTGGCCAAGTGTCAGTTTGGCCTGCACCAAATTGACTTCCTGGGGCATTGCATCACCTCAGGGGGAGCGGTTCGTTTACCTTCGAAAGTAGAGGCGGTGACATACTTTCCATGCCCGCAGAACATAAAGGCCCTGCAGGAATTCCTAGACATGGTAAACTTTTACCACCGTTTCGTGCCTAAGGCGCCACTACTCATGCAGCCCCTGTACGAGGCCCTCAAGGGCAAGACTGGCAAGAACCCGGTAGACTGGACGGATGACATGGCCCGAGCGTTCGCCAACACCAAAAGCGCCTCAGCCAACGCGACTATGCTAGCGAACCCGCTGCCAGGAGCCACTACCGCCCTCACCACCGACGCGTCGGACTACGCAGTCGGTGCAGTACAACAGCAGTGGGTGAACGGGACTTGACAGCCGTTGGCATTCTTCAGCCCTCAACTACGGCAGAACGAGAGAGCATACAGCATGTGCGACCGGGAGTTGCTCGGCCTTTTTCTGGCCATCCGCCATTTCCGCTTCCTGCTGGAAGGACGTCCTTTCACCGCCTTTGTAGACCATAAGCCGCTAACCTTTGCAATGGCCAAGACCGTCGAACCGTGGTCAGCCCGACAGCAGCGTCAACTGACCTACATACCCGAATTCACCACGGATATACGGCACGTGGCCGGTAAGGACAACCTGGTGGCAGATTGCCTCTCCCGCGCGATCGTCAATATGGTTCATTTGGGCATTGACTTTGCCCTCATGGCAGCGGACCAAGCTTACAGAACGGCCATCACTGGCCCCCAGCTGGACGATGCCAAGTTCCATTCGGCAGGTACCATGCTGTTGTGTGACGTCTCCGTACAGGATCCTCGCCCTGTCGTGCCGGTCGTCTGCCGCCGCAAAGTGTTCGACGCCATACATGGGTTGTCACACCCAGGAATGAAGGCCTCTCAGAAACTGATGTCAGCGAAATTTGTATGGCATGGCATGGCATGCATAAAGATGTCTGCGACTAGGCCAACACCTGCGTAGCCTGCCAAAAGGCCAAGGTACAGCGTCACATCAAAGCTCCGTTGGCCACATTCACAGTTCCGGAGCGATGTTTTGACCATGTCAACGTGGACCTGGTAGGAGCACTCCCACCCTCCCATGGTTTTTCACACATCCTGACCACGGTTGACCGCATCACCAGATGGCCGGAGGCGGTCCCCCTGTCATCCACTACCTCGGCGGACGTGGCCAGGGCGTTCTTTTGCTCCTGGATCGCCCGTTTCGGAGTGCCCGCAGATGTTTCGTCAGACAGGAGACTGCAGTTCTCCTCTGAACTCTGGAACGCAGTGGCCCAAGGACTCGGTGTCAAATTACGCTGCACCCCAGCCTACCACCCACAGGCGAATGGCCTCTGCGAACGTTTGCACCGGTCAATGAAAGCCACCCTGAGCGCCAGCCTCCAGGACGCTGGATGGGCAGACAAGCTACCGTGGGTCCTGTTGGGCCTTCGCACGGCCCCTAAAGAAGACCTTCACTCTTCATCAGCGAAGCTTGTGTATGGTCAGCCGCTGCGAGTCCCAGGGGCCTTCCTACCAACATCGACGGAGCCATGGTCCGTGTCTCCCCAGCTTGCTATTCACCAAGAGGCGGCCACATGTTTCGCACCGGTGCCCACTTCGCACCACGGGCCGCCGAGGTCTTAAATTCCCACGGAGCTTCACAAGGCTGAATATGTTTTTATTCGCCATGACGCACATAGGGATCCACTCAAGGCCCCATACACTGGTCCCTCCGCGTTTTGGAAGCAGGAGACAAAACCTTCACGGTAGACGTCGGTGGTAAGTCAGACCACATTTTGGTCGACCGCTTAAAGCTAGCGCATTTAGACCTCGACCACCCTGTCGACACAGCACAACTGCCGAGACGGGGTCGGCCACCCATCATCATTACAGCAGACCAAGTGCGACCGCCTGCCAGGCTGCCAGCCGCCCAGCAGCCTCCGCCTCGAGAGTACAGTAGTCGTTCTGACAGGCTCGTCAGACCCCCTCACCGTTTGACTTTGTCGGTTAAAGCGAATTCTGGGGTGGCGCATGTGGCAGAACCACTGAATGACTCTGGTGAACTGTATATAATTCCCTTTAACGATGTTCTAACACCAGCCTAAACCTGTACCATTGTGTTAGGCATTAAAGTGTTTTGTATATAGAGTTTGCATGTACAGGGCGTGGCCACTTTAAGAGCGCGGGAAAACGCGGGCAAACGTGATGACGTCACGTCGCAAACCACAGGGCTTCCCAGGCAGTCCTCTTGGCATCTCCGTTGAGTAAAGACTTGTTTAATTGTTCTCATGTGTCGATCTCAGTTACTCGTAGGAATTCGTCAATTCCTACAAGATATTATATTTTTAAAATTATTTTCAGAATAATCCATTTGATTTTTTTCTGGACTGGGCTTTATTGGGGAATGTGCTTGGGATATTTTCAGAGCAAAAGCTGCTGTGGGATCTTTCCATTCATTTTATTACACTCCAGGCGAACCACAGACAGGCAGACATGTAATTAATAAATGTGGAGCATATATATTATTATTTATTCCAGATTGTAATTACTACTTTTCACCCTCCCGGCTTTCATTTCCTCTCGGGGACCCGGATTTCTGGGGCCTCGGCTTCACTTCTTCCTGTTTGGTTGTCCTCATTAAACATGGCCGCACAGACAGGAAGGGACATCATCAAAAATTGACATTCCCAGGCTGCACCCCTTTCATAATAAATGTGTGAGTTCCTGCAAATTGCAGAGTCTGTGTGAGTTTGTCTGTATGTGAGTAGGTGTCTGTGTTTCTGCAAATTGCAGCGTCTGTTTGAGTGTGTGTGTCATGCTACTGTAACTTTTAGTTCACTATGGGTGCGAGGGAGACTGTGAGTGAGACAGATGGGCAGTCAATGAGAGACAGAGAGAGAGAGACATGAAATCAAAAGCCAAATTGCAGAATAGAAAGTCTTTTTTTCTGCCACAAAGTGGAAAGATAAGGTATTGAAAAGTGTCTTTTTGGTTTAAATCTTCCAACACCGCAGTCACCCCTCTGCAGCCTGGCCAGGGTGTGAGTGTGTGTGTGAGAGAGAGAGGGCAAAAGCAGGTGTTTGTGTGAGATGTGGTCTGGTGCCTTATTACCTGCTGTTTTATTAAACCCTATTGATTTCATTCTGGCCTGGTCCACATGTAATGCTGCTGTGTATCATTTTATTGCACTTTATTTCACTTCACTTCAAGACACAGTCAGTCAGTGAGATACTGAAAAATGTCTTTTTGGACTGTCTGACAGTAAAGGCTGTGGGATTTTTGCGTTCTTTTTTTATTCCACTCCACTCAAATCAAAACAAGACAGACAGGCAGTGAGAGAGAGAGATGAAATAAAGACAACATGCAGAATAGAAATAAAAGCAGAAAATGCTGGAAATACTCAGTAGGTCAGGCAGCTTCTGTGGAGAGAGGAAAAAGTGTTAATGTTTCACCTCGATGATCTTACGTCAGATTCTGGCAAGGTTCTGACGAAAGCTCATCGACCTGAAACGATAACTCTGTTTCTCTCTCCACAGTTGCTGCCTGACCTGCTGAGTATTTCCAGTATTTTCTGTTTTTATTTCAGATTTCCCACATTCACAGCATTTGCTTTTAATGCAGAACAGAAAGCCTGTTGCCGTAGGCCGCAAAATGATAAGATAACAGCCTAAAAAGGGTCTGTTTGCTTTTAAACGGCCGAGCACAGCAGAGGAATGATAGAAATCAACTTTCCTTCATTGGTGACAGATTTTTGGGCAAATTTGCAGGAAGGCCCGTGTGTGTGAGAGAGAGAGAGACAGAGAGCGAGAGGGGGACAGCAAAAGCTGGTGTGTATGCAGGGCTTGACTGAGTTCAAGTTACCTGCCGTGTGCTTTGGTACTGCATCTCTTGTCTGAAAAAACAGGAAGTATACACCATTCAATCATACTGATTTCATTCCAGACTGCACTGCGGTGGGATCTTACTTCGCCTTTCTTTCAAGAATTTCGTGAAATACAACGCTGCATATATACATCACGCCATTTGATATTTTTCTGGACAGGACTTTGTAGGGACATGTTTGTGGAGTGTTTCATGGCATGTCCTGTAGTGGGATCTTACTCTCACCTTCAGCCCAACCCAAACAAGACAAGACCTTTGTAAAAAAAAACAATGTATATACAGGAAACTCTTTGGTATCCGGCACCGACGGGACCGGGATGTTGCCAATTGATTAAAAATTCTGGATGATGGAGAGGGTTATCTAACGAGGCTATTTTTAACAAACAAAAATAAAAAAATCAAGAAATGTGCAGCATACAGTAACTGGGTGCTCACCTACGGAATGTTGTGTTAAATGGATGCTGGAAGATGCTCGATTAAGTACAGTACTGCCAGTTGAGGCTGATCCATAACGCTTTAATTACTTAACAGTAAAACAGAACTTATACAGTAAATGACTGAATACAGCGCGGGAGAGTCAGATTCCTGTTATTGAGGTGTTCGGACTTCTGACAGCGCCAAGAAGCCGAGTAGTGGCAGTTTGGAGAACTACCCCCACTGACAAACTCAGCCATCGCGGGAGACTCAGACTTGGACTCGGCAACATTTCCGGTTATTGAGGTGTTGTTTTCGGAGTATGAATTTTGCCGGTTAATTGATAATTTGCAGTTTAAACGAGTTTACTGTACATTACATTTTTAAAAATTATTTTCAGAATAGTCCACTTGATGTCTTATGGACTGGGCTTTGTTGGGGAATGTGCTTGGTGTGTTTTCAGAGCAAAAGTTGCTGTGGGATCTTTCCATTCATTTTATTCCACTCCACGCAAATCACAGCCAGACAGACATTTAGTTAACAAAAGAAATAAAAACAGAAAATGCTGGAAATACTCAGTAGGTCAGGCAGCTTCTGTGGAGAGAGAGAGAGAAACAGAGTTGATGTTTCAGCTCGATGATCTTACGTCAGATTCTGGCAAGGTTCTGACGAAAGCTCATCGACCTGAAACGATAACTCTCTTTCTCTCTCCACAGTTGCTGCCTGACCTGCTGAGTATTTCCAGCATTTTCTGTTTTTGTTTCAGATTTCCCACATCCACAGCATTTGCTTTTAATGCAGAATAGAAAGCCTGTTTCCGTAGGCCGCAAAATGAAAAGATAACATCCTGAAAAGGGTCTGTTTGCTTTTAAACTGCCGAACACAGCAGAGGAATGATAGAAATCAACTTTCCTTCATTGTTGACAGTGTTTTGGGGCAAATTTGCAGGAAGGCCCGTGTGTGTGTGTGTGAGAGACAGAGAGCAAGAGGGGGACAGCAAAAGCTGGTGTATATGCAGGGCTTGACTGAGTTCAAGTTATCTGCCGTGTGCTTTGGTACTGCATCTTTTGTCTGAAAAAACAGGAAGTATACACCATTAGATCATACTGATTTCATTCCAGACTCTGCTGCTGTGGGATATTACTTTGCCTTTCTTTCAAGAAGTTTGTGAAATACAAGGCTACATATATACATCACGCCATTTGATATTTTTCTGGACAGGACTTTATAGGGGAATGTTTGTGGAGTGTTTCATGGCATTTCCTCTAGCGGGATCTTACTCTCCCCTTCAGCCTAACCCAAACAAGAAATGTAAAAAATAAATGTATATACATTACATTTTTAAAAATTATTTTCAGAATAGTCCACTTGATGTCTTATGGACTGGGCTTCATTGGGGAATGTGCTTGGGGTGTTTTCAGAGCAAAAGTTGCTGTGGGATCTTTACATTCATTTTATTCCACTCCAAGCAAATCACAGACAGACAGACATTCAGTTAACAAAAGTAAAGTATATATATATTGATTCCTGATTGTATTTACTTCTTTTCACTCTCCTGGGCTTTCATTTCTTCGTGTGGACCCGGATTTCTGCGGCCTCGGCTTCACTTCTTCCTGTTGGATTGTCCTCATCAAACATGGCCGCACAGCCATGAAGGGACAGCATCAAAAATTGACACTCCCAGGCTGCACCCCTTTCAAAATAGATGTGTGTGTGTGAGTTTCTGCAAATTGCAGAGTCTGTGTGAGTGTGTCTGTATGTGCGGGGCTGTCTGTGTCTGTAAATTGCATGGTCTGTGTGAATGTGTCTCTGTGCGTGGGTGTCTGTGTTTCTGCAAATTGCAGGGTATGTGTGAGTGTTTGTGTCATGTCACTTAAGTTTTATTTCAATGTATGTGGGATGGAGACTGTGAGATAGACAGGCAGTCAGTGACAGAGAGACATGAAATCAAAAGGCAAGATGCAGAATAGAAGATCTGTTTCTGTAGGCCACAAAGTGAAACAATAAGGTACTAAAAAGTGTCTTTTTGGTTTTAATTTTCCAACACTGCAGTCATCCCTCTGCAGGCTGGCCAGGGTGTGTGTGTGTTTCAGAGAGAGAGACACAGAGAGAGCAAAAGCAGGTGCTTGTTTGAGATGTGGTCTGGTGTCTTATTACATGCTGGTGTATTAAACCCTATTGATTTCATTGTGACCTGGTCCACATGTAATGCTGCTGTGTATCACTTTATTGCACTTTATTTCCCTTCACTTCACTTCAAGACAGACAGTCAGTAAGTGAGATACAAAAAATTGAATTTTGGAATGTCTGACAGTAAAAGCTGCTCTGGGATCTTTGCATTCTTTTAATTCCACTCCACTCAAATCAAGACACGGCAGGCAGGCAGGGAGAGAGTCGCATGAAGTCAAGACAACATGCACAATAGAAATAAAATGCTGTAAATACTCGAAATACTCAGCAGGTCAGGCAGTGACTGTGGAGAGAGAGAAACAGAGTTAATGTTTCAGGTCGATGACCATTTGTCACAACCTTGCCAGAATCTGACGAAAGGTCATCGAGCTGAAACGTTAACTCTGTTTCTCTCTCCATAGAAGCTGCCTGACCTGCTGAATATTTCGAACATTTTCTGTTTTGATTTCAGATTTCCAGCATCCTCAGTATTTTGGTTTTGCTGCAGAATAGAAAGTCTGTTTCTGTCGGCATCAAAATGAACAGATAAGACACGAAAATGTGTCTGTTTTGCTTTTAATCAGCTAAACACAGCAGGGCCATAAGAGAAATCAAATTTCTTTCATTGCTGACAGTGTTGTGTGGCAATTTTGCAGGCTGGCCTGCGTGTGTCAGAGAGAGAGACAGACAGCAAAAGCTGATGTGTATGCAGGGCTTGTCTGTGTTCAAGTTACCTGCCGTGTGCATTGTTACTGCATCTCATACCTGAAAAAAACTGAAAATATACAACATTAGATCATAGTAATTTCATTCCAGACCGCAATGAGTGGGATCTTACTTCTACTTTATCATAAATCATAGAAAGCAACAGCACAGAAGGAGGCCATTTCGACCCATCGTGTCCACGCCAGCCAACAAAAAGCTATCTGGCCTAATCCCACTTCCCAGCTCTTGGTCCATAGCCCTGCAGGTTAGAACATCCCAAGTGAACATCCCAGTACTTTTTAATGTGGTTAGTGTTCCTGCCTCTACCACCCTTTCAGGCAGTGAGTTCCAGACCCCCACAACCCTCTGGGTGAAGAAATTTCCCCTCAAATCCTCTCTAAACCTTCCACCAATTACATTGGCCCAGAAATTCGGGCTGGGGGCTTCCCGCGAGTGTAAGCCCCCAGCCTGCACTTACCTTGCGTGCCGGCCATTGAGCTGTGGGCCCCCGTGGAATTCCGATCCGGGGCCTGCTCCAACTGCCGGCACGCAGTGCTTGTGTATCCCAGGGGCGCAGTTAGTTTGATGTGTCCCCTGGGATCACTTGGGCCATGGGGAGCCAATCGGAGCAGGGAATGCTTCATTCATATGTTTGACAGGAAGTGCTGTCAAACTTATAAATACTATAAGCCCAAAATCATCACTAAATCTTCAAATAAAATTTTAAAAAACATCATATTTTTTAAATAAACTATAAATTAAATGAAATAACTATTTTAAACAATAATTTAAATTTTTGAAAAAAGTATTTTTATTTTCTATCGGGGCTAAAAATAAACTTACCTTTCTTTAAAGTATTTAAAAATAAACCTGTGCAAAAAATGTTTTAATTTTAATTAATTCACCACTTACCTTGTAAAAAGGACGCCTTGCGACTGCTTTTCAAATGTCTAACTTCTGGAGACTTAACTTCCCGGGAAAACCTGCAAAAAAAACGTAAGTTCGGTGGGCAAGCGCTGCCTCTCCTGCGCACGTGTTCGACCTCTGAACCTTTTCTTTCAGGGGAATGGAAGTGCCGGTTTCCCGCGCATACGCAGTGCATACAGGAAACCGGCACGTCCATTGGGCTTAGAGGTGAGCACCCCATGCGTACTCACCCGTGGAGACTCGAATTTCTGGGCCATTAAATCTGTGCCACCTGGTTTTTGATCCCTCTGCTAAGGGAAATAGATCCTTTCTATCCACTTTATCTATGCCCTTCATAATTTTTTACACCTCAATAAGTTCTCCCCTCAGCCTCTTCTGTTCCAAGTGAAACAGTCCCAGCCTGTCCAGTCTTCCCTCATAGCTAACATTCTCTACTCCCGTCAACATCCTTGTAAACCTCCTCTGTACCCTCGCTAGTGCAATCACATCTTTCCTGTAATGTGGTGACCAGAAATGCATGCAGTACTCTAGCTGAGGCCTAACTAGTGTTTCATACAGTTGAAGCATAACCCCCTTGCTCTTGTATTCTATGCCACGGCTAATAAAGTCAAGCATTCCGTATGCCTTATTAACCACCTTATCTACTTGGCCTGCTAACTTCAGGGATCTGTGGACATGCACTCCAAGTTCCCTTTGTTCCTCTACACTACTTAGTGTCCTACCATTTAATGTGTGTTCCCTTTCCTTGTTAGCTCTTCCCAAATGCATTACCTCACATTTCAGCAGATTGAATTCCATTTGCCACTGTTCTGCCCACCTGACCAATTTATTGATATCTTCCTGCGGTCTACAGCTTCCTTCAACAGTATCAACCACACAGCCAATTTTAGTATCATCTGCAAACTTCTTAACCATCTCCCCTATATTCAAGTCAAGGTCGTTGGTATATACAACACAAAGCAAGGGACCTAGTACTGAACCATGCGGAACCCCACTGGAAACAACGTTCCAGTCACAAAAACACCCATCAACCATTACCCTCTGCTTCCTGTCTCTGAGCCAGTTTTGAATCCAACTTGACACTTTGCCCTGGATCCCATGGGCTTTTAACTTCATGACCAGTCTGCCATGTGGAACCTTATCAAAAGCCTTGTTAAATTCCATATACACTACAACAAAATCCTCTACCCTCATCTATCCTCCTTGTTATCTCCTCAAAAACTTCAATCAAATTTGTCAGACACGACCATCCCTTAAGAAATCCGTGCTGACTATCCTTGATTAATCCGTGTCTTTCTAAATGAGGATTTATCCTGTCCTTCAGAATTCTTTCCGATAATTTTCCCACCTCCGAGGATAGGCTGACTGGCCTGTAATTACCCGGTCTATGCATTTCTTCCTTTTTAAACAAGTGTACCACATTAGCAGTCCTTCAGTCCTTCGGCAACACACCTGAAGACAGAGAGGATTGAAAAATGATTGTCAGGGCCTTTGCTATTTCCTCTTTTGCTTTGCTTAACAGCCTGGGATACATTTCATCTGGGCCTTGGGATTTATCCACTTTTCAAGCTGCTAAACCACTTAATACTGCTTCTCTCACTATGTTCATTTCATCTAATATTTCACACTACTCCTCCCTGATAGCAATGTCTGCTTCGCCCCTCTCCTTTGTGAAAACAGACGCAAACTATTCATTAAGAAACGTACTGATGTCTCCTGCCTCCAAACACAGATTACCCTCATGATCTCTAATAGGCCCTACCCTTTCTTTAGTTATCCTCTTAGTCATAATATATTTATAAAACATCTTTTGGTTTTCCTTGATTTCACTTGCCAAGAATTGTTGATGCTCTCTCTTTGCTTTCCTGATATAATTTTTAATTGCACCCCTGCACTTTCTGTACTCCTCTAAAGATTCTGGCAGATTTAGCCCTCGGTATCTGTCATACGCCACCCTTTTTTTCTTTATCCAACCCTGTATGTCCCTAGACATCCAGGGGGCTCTAGATTTGTTAGTTCCACCTTTTTTCTTTAAGGGCACATGTTTGATCTGAACGCTCCAGATCTCCTCCTTGAATGCCTCCCACTGCTCTGACACTGATTTATCTTCAAGTAGCTGTTTCCAGTCCACTATGGCTAAATCCCCTCTGAGCTTAGCAAAATTTGCTTTTCCCCAATTTAAAATTATTATTCCTGATCTGTCCTTGTCCTTTTCCATAACTACCTTAAGTGTAATAGAATTATGGTCAATTGCACCGAAGTGATCCCCCACTGATACACCTTGTACCTGCCCAGCCTCATTCCCTAAAACGTAGTTCAGAACCACCCTCTCCCTTGTTGGGCTTGTTACATACTGGCAAAAAAAGTTCTCCTGGATGCATTTTAGGTATTCCGCACCTTCAATAACCTTCACACTAATTTTATCCCAGTTACTGTTGGGTAGTTGAAATCCCCTACTATTACTGCCCTATAGTTTTTGCACTTCACAGAAATGTGTCGACATATTTGTTCTTCTCTCGCCCTCTCACGGTTTGGGGGTCTGTAGTACACTCCCAGCAGTGTGATCGCCCCTTTTTTGTTTTTCAATTCGAATCATATGGCATCGTTTGTTTATCCCTCCAACATATCATCCCTCCTCACAGCTTTAATAGTTTCTTCAATCAATACCACGAGCCCTTCCCTTTAAACCTCCCTCTCTATACCGTCTGAAAATCCTGTAGCCAGGAATGTTGAGCTGACATAGCTGCCCCGCTTTCAGCCACGTCTCTGTATAATAGCTATAATATCATCGTCCCTAGTATCTACCTGTGCCCTCAGCTCATCTTCCTTATTGGCTGCACTCCTTGCATTGTAGTATATACCATTTAGTACAGGCCAACCTCCTTGTTGAGTAATATCTGGACCTTGATTCCTCTTTTCTTCCAATTTACTTTCTATGTTTTTGTTTTCCAATTCCAGTTGTTCTTCACTCCCTATTGACTCTATACTTTGTTTCCCATCTCCCTGCTAAGCTAGTTTAAGCCCTCACTAAAAGAACTAGCAAACCCTCCTGTGAGGATATTTGTCCCGTTCCCGCTGAGGTGCAACCCATCTGGCTTGAAGTGGTCCCACCTCCCCCAGAAGCGGTTCCAATTCCTCAGGAATCTAATGCCCTCCCTCCTACAGCATCTCTCCAGCCGCGAATTCATCTGCTCCATCTTCCTGTTTCTGAACTCACTAGCACGTGGCACTGGTAGTAATCCGGAGATTACCACCTTTGAGGTCCTGCTTCTAAACCTCTTTCCTAACTCCCTAAACTCTGCCTGCAGGACCTCATCCCTATTCTCATCGAGGTACCTGGCGACACATCCAGCACATGTGGTCGACAAGGCCACGGGAGGAGTCCAGGACTTCACACATGGCACAGGATGTGCATTCCACGGGTGTGAGCTGCCCTGCCATACCTCTAATTAACCTTTAATTTACTAACCTAGATGGTATATGTAATGTATATACCTTTAAGGGGGGAACTATGTTTTACAGCTCATGTATACTGCAGTACTGGCAGTGACCACACCTGTGTATAGGACTGAGTAGTAATCTGTACAGATCAGTTGCAGTGTGAGCCACGTTGAGTAAACACCTGTTGTACCGTTCTCCGCAGTCTGTGTCTTATTATACACGGACGCAACATTGGTGAAAAGGCAGGTTCGAACCTACCTGCAACTCTGCATCACCTCCCGGGGATTCATTCCTGGAGATCAGTGGATTGGAGGTCAAGGCCAGAGACTCTGTTTAAAAAGGCATATGGGATACTTGCCTTCATTAGCCGAGGCATAGAATATAAGAGCAGGGAGGTTATGATGGAGCTGTACAAAACGCTGGTGAGGCCACAGCTGGAGTACTGTGTGCAGGTCTTGTCGCCTCACTATAGGAAGGATGTGATTGCTTTGGAGAGGGTGCAGAGAAGATTCACCAGGATGTTACCTGGGATGGAGCGCCTCAGCTATGAAGAGAGGCTGGACAGGCTGGGGTTGTTTTCCTTGGAGCAAAGAAGGCTGAGGGGGGACCTGATTGAGGTGTACACAATGATGAGGGGCATAGATAGGGTAGATAAAGAGGAACTTTTCCCCTTAGTAGGGGGGTCAATAACAAGGGGGCATAGATTCAGGGTAAGGGGCAGGAGATTTAGAGGGGATTTGAGGAGGAACTTTTTCACCCAGAGGCTGGTTGGAATGTGGAACTCAATGCCTGAAAGGATGGTAGAGGCAGGAACCCTCACAACATTCAAGAAGCATTTGGATGAGCACATGAAATGCCATTGCATACAAGGCTATGGACCAAATGCTGGAAAATGGGATTAGACTGGACAGGGATGGATGGGCAGCACAGACACGATGGGCCGAAGGGCCTCTTTCTGTGCTGTAAAACTCTATGACTCAGGCATCGACCACGGGCAACCGCCCAGTCATCCAGCAGAGACTCGAGAATTGTGGGGGAGGCTGTCGAGAGCCAGGCTTGGCTTTCCAGTTGAGGTGGTCCAGCAAAATTGGCTGGCAACAGGTAGTGCACAGACCCTTCCCGGACAGCGGCGGGCTAGAGCCCGACCGAGCGGCAGAGCAAAAGGGCCGAGCAGCGTCGACGGGGGAGAGAGAGAGAGGGCAGAGCGCACAGGGCACAGCCGGTGTTCAGGGGCCGAGCAGCATCGGAGAGAGGGAGAGAGAGACACGCAGAAACCCGCGAGGCGCCGCCATTGCCACGAGAACCGCCGGGACCGGCGTTGGCAGCAGCGGGGGAGGAAGGAAAGCACGGGAGACGCCATTTTAAGCCATTGGGAGACGCCATTTTAAACCACACCCAAAATGCCGAAGATTGGCTGTTTCACCGCATTGGACAATGAAGTCGAAGACTGGACTACATATGTCGAACGAATAGAGGTGTACTGCAAGGCAAATGAGGTGTCAGATGACAACAAAGCGTCGGTATTTTTAAATTTAATGGGTGCAAAGACGTATGGTTTATTACGAAATCTAGTAACCCCAACAAAGCCAATGGAAAAGAGTTTTGAAGACATAGTAACGATACTAAAGGAACACTTAAACCCCACACCGCTGCTGAAAGCAGAAAGATTCAAGTTTCACAAACAGAACCAGCATAAGGATGAAAGCAATGCTGATTATTTAAAAGAACTGCGCAAACTATCAAAACACTGCCAGTTTGGGGCGGGACTGGCAGATACCTTAAGGGAGAAATTTGTGTGTGGGCTTCAAAGTGAAGGAACCCAGAAACAGCTTTTATCTGAAAAGGACCTTACGCTGGAATAGGCTTTCAGCATTGCGGTATCATATGAAGCAGCAGCACGGGGCACTGCAGAGATACAACAGAGACCGCAAGAATATGGCACAAACGAAATGTCATATGGAACAGAGAAGTGCTAGCGCTGCGGCAGAACAACACACGACCAGAATGCTGGTTCAAAGACAAAGTGTGCAGACAGTGTGGAAAAGTAGAACACATAGCACGAATCTGCAGGTCGGGAAAGAAAACCAGCAATAAGAAACCTACCAAAGGAAAGTACAAGAAGGTACATAAGATGACAGAGAAGAGCTCAGACGAACAAAAGAGTGATAACGACTCCGAAAGCAGGGAACTGAGTTGTCTGAAACTACGTAATGTGATCACAACGGAGGATCACCGAACCATTTGGGTCACTCTCAAGTTAGCAGGAGTCCAGGTAAAGATGGAATTGGACACAGGATCAGCCCTAACAGTCATAAACCTACGGGACTATGAGCGGCTATTCTCACACATACCCTTGAGAGACACAAAAATTATTTTGAAGACGTACACGGGGCAAAAAGTCTACCCCAAAGGAAAAATAAGGGTGACCGTTATATATAACGGTAAGGAAACACCAAAACTAGACCTGTATGTATTGCAAGATGGAGGACCACCATTACTGGGACGTGAATGGATCCAGAAAATACAACTGGATTGGCATTCCATACAGGCACTGACTGTGGCTGACAAAAAGGATGACGACGTCACACCTGGGCGACTGTCAAAGATCCTAACTGACACGAAAGAAGTGTTCCAGCAAGGACTCAGAACACTAAAAGGCATGACAGCGATGATTAAAATTGAAGAAAACAAAAGCCCAACATTTTTTAAGGCCAGACCGGTACCTTATGCGATCGGCACAGCCGCCGAAGCAGAGCTGGCGAGTCTGGAATGTTCACGTGTACTGTCCAAGGTAGACTGGAGCGAGTGAGCTACATGCATCGTCCCTGTGATGAAAAAGTCATTGAGCAGCACGTCTGGGGAACCAAGGAAGGTTCGCATCGGTGGGGACTTTAAAGTAACAGTGAACCCGACCCTTCACACCGTACAATATCCACTTCTGCAGATTGAAGATATTTTCGCCTCGCTATCTGGAGGGAAACGCTTCACTAAGATTGATCTGGTCCAGGCGTATCTGCAAATGGAGGTAGAAGAAGCATCAAAAAAATACCTCACAATCAACACCCATAAAGGGCTCTACCAATACAACTGGCTGGTATTCGGGGTAGCATCAGCTCCGGCTATTTGGCAGAGGGCAATGGAACAAGTCCTGCAAGGGATCTCAGGGACCCAGTGTTATTTGGACGACATCCTGGTCACGGGCGAAAATGACAGTAATCAGCTTGCCAACCTGGAGCAGGTGCTCACTAGATTGCAGGAATATGGGCTCCGAGCTAACTGCCCCAAATGCGAGTTTTTTAGAAAACAGATCTCGTATTGTGGCCATGTTATCGATAAAGAGTGGAGAAGATTGAGGCAGTAGTCAAGGCTCCAGCACCGGAAAATTTGTCACAAGTGAGGTCGTTCCTCGGGCTGGTAAACTACTACCATAAGTTCTTGTCAAATTTGTCTACAATACTACACCCATTGAACAATCTACTGCAAACTGGGGTGCCATGGAAGTGGAGTGACGAATGTAGACAAGCTTTCCAGAAGAGCAAAACACTAATCACATCGAAAGAGGTATTGGCCCATTACAACCCGGCATTACCAATTCGGTAGCATGTGATGTGTCACCCTACGGCATTGGAGCGGTGCTGTCGCACAAATTCTCGGTGCGCCACGATCACTAATCTCAGCTGAGCGTAACTGCGCCCAGATAGACAGGGAGGCCCACAGCCTAGTATGGGGAGTGAAAAAGTTCAATCACTATCTGCATGGGCAGAAATTTACCTTGCTGTCTGATCACCAGCCTCTTGTCTCCATTTTTAATCCGAAGAAGGGCGTTCCGGTGATGACTGCTCAACGACTACAAAGATGGTCATTTTTTCTAGGGGCGCACCACTATGAGATTGAATATAACGGCACAAAACAGCATGGAAATGCTGATGGGCTATCACGCCTGCCACTGCCTACTGTGGAGGAAGCACCAGCAGTGGATCCTGTCGAAATATTCCATTCCACTGTAGTTGAATACCTACCGGTAACTAACGCTTGTATCGAAAAGGAAACCCGAAATGACCTGACACTTTCTCAGGTATATGATTTGACGGTGAAGGGATGGCCAGCACATGGTGACTCTCTGTTGCCAGCATTCTTCACAAGGAGAGAACAGCTGTCAGTGTGTCGGGGGACCTTGATGTGTGGATCCCGAGTGGTAATTCCACCCAAGTTAAGGGATAGAGTGCTCAATGAGCTTCATGAGGGTCATCTGGGAGGGGTAAAAATGAAAAGCCTAGCCAGGGCTTATGTGTGGTGGCCGGGAATCGATAAACAAATCGAGGACCTGACCAAGAGCTGCTCAGGATGCCAGGAAGTCCAAAATTTCTACACCCATGAGAGTGGCCCTCATCTCCATGGCAACAGGTGCATACTGATTTTGCTGGTCCATTCATGGACTCAATGTTTTTAATAGCCATGGATGCGCACTCGAAATGGCCTGAGGTCATCAAAATGTCCTCCACCACCACGGAGAAAACTATTGCAGTCCTACAGACCATTCTTGTCAGGAATGGCTTGCCAGAACAGATTTGCTCCGACAACGGACCACAGTTTGTGTCCGAAGAGTTCCGGAGGTTCTTGAAAAAGAATGGGGTAAGGCATTACACATCCGCCCCGTATCATCCAGCCACAAATGGATTAGCTGAGAGGTTCGTACAAACCTTTAAGAAGGCAATAAAGGCTATGTACATTGACAACATTCTGCTGCAGCACAAGGTGGACAATTTCCTGTTCACCTGCCGGATTGCGACACATGCAGTCACCAACCAGGCCCCAGCCATGATGTTCTTTAACCGAAGGTTAAGATCTCGCCTGGATTTGCTCAGACCAAACGTACGAAGAGATGTTGAGAGTAAGCAATTCCAGCACATCCATGAGAAGCCAACAAGGAGCTTCAATGTAGCGCAACGAGTCTTGGCCCGCGACTATCGAACAGAAAAATGGCAGCCAGGAACGATATGCACACAGCAGGGCCCACTAATGTACACAGTGGTTGTTGGGGAGAGCATCGTGAGATGCCATGGTGACCAGATCCTAGAGTCACAGGAACAAGTCAACCCATTGCCTCGCCCATACGTACCTGGTGATGAACCCGACATACAGGTCGCATCTACCCCAGAAACAGTAGCATTGGAAGCTGATGAACCAACTGATGACAGGGGGCCAGAATGGCCTCCGCACCAAGAGCAAGACACTTGGGAAAGGCGCTATCCAGAAAGGATCAGGAAGCCTCCCCAAAGACTGAATATATAAAAAGACTATTTTCAGCTAATGTTGCATGTTAAAAGTGTTAATTGTAATTAGTTTGATATTTAATTGTTAAATGAGTGTTATGGTACTGTTCATGAGGTCCTAAAAGTGGAATATAGGGAGTAAGGAGATAAATGAAAAAAATCAAATCAAATCAAATCAAATCAACTTTTATTGTCATTGTTAGTGCACAAGTGCAGTACAACGAAATGTCGGTTTGCGGCTCCCGAGAGTGTACAATTTGGATTCGGACACTTAAACATTTCAACATACATTTGTACATATATATTAGCATAAATATGACGATAATAAAGTGCATAAACAGGACCTCAAAGGTAGTAATCTCAGGATTGCTACCATTGCCACGTGCTAGTCAGAGTAGAAATAGAAGGATACTTCAGATGAATACGTGGCTAAAGGAATGGTGCCAGGGGGAGGGACTCAAGTTCCTGGGACATTAGAACCAGTTCTGGGGGAGGTGGTACCAGTTCAAACCGGACGGTTTGCACCTGGGCAGGGCTGGGACCGATGTCCTAGGGGAAGTGTTTGCTAGTGCTGAACTAAAATGGCAGGGGGTTGGGAATCTGAGCAGGGAGACAGAGGAAAGGGAAACAAGGATAAAAGCAAAAGATAGGAAGGAGAAAAACAAAAGTGGCAGCCAGAGAAATCAACGGTTTAAATCAAACATGGCCACAGTAAATAATAATTCTAATAGATCTAAGTGCGTTAAAAAAACAAGCCTGAAGGCTTTGTGTCTTAATGCGAGGAGCATTTGTAATAAGGTGGATGAATTCGCTGTGCAAATAGAAGTAAACAAATACGATTTGGTTGGGATTATGGAAACGTGGCTCAAGGAAGGCCAGGACTGGGAAATCAACATCATGGGGTATTCGATATTCAGGAAAGATAGGTAAAAAGGAAAGGGAGGTGGGGTAGCATTACTGGTTAAAGAAGGGATTAAAACAATTGTACCTCTGATGAGGTGGAATCTGTATGGGTAGAATTGAGAAATACTAAGGGGAAAAAAACGTTAGTGGGAGTGGTTTACAGACCTCCAAACAGTAAGGCGGAGGTTGGGGACGGCATTAAAAGGGAAATTAAAGAAGCATGCAATAAGGGCACAGCAGTCATCATGGGTGACTTTAATCTACATATTGATTGGGCCAACCAAATTAGTAACAATACTGTGGAGGAGGAATTCCTGGAGTGTTTACAGGATGGTTTCCTGGACCAATAAGTCGAGGAACCAACCAGAGATCAGGCCATCTTAGACTGGGTATTATGTAACGCTAAAGGATTCATTAACAATCTTGTTTAACGAGGCCCCTTGGGTCGGAGCGATCATAATATGATCAAATTCTTCATTAAGATGGAGAATGAAGTAGTTGACTCGGAGACTAGGGTCCTCAATTTAAATAAAGGAAACTACGATGGTCTGAGGAGCGAGTTGGGTAGGATTGATTGGGGAATGGCACTCAAAGGGTTGACGTTGGATAGGCAATGGCAAACATTCAAAGACCGAATGGATGAACTACAACATTTTTTCATCCCAATTTGGCATAAAAATAAGACAAAAATGTGACCCAACCGTGGTTAGCAAGGGACATTAGGGATAGCATAAGCTCCAAGGAAAGGGCATATAAATTGGCCAGAAAAAGCAATAATCCTGAGGATTGGGAGCAGTTTAGGATTCAACAAAGGAGGACAAAGGGATTAATTAAG
Organism: Somniosus microcephalus; assembly: GCF_052327205.1. Classification (NCBI taxonomy): domain Eukaryota; kingdom Metazoa; phylum Chordata; class Chondrichthyes; order Squaliformes; family Somniosidae; genus Somniosus; species Somniosus microcephalus. The sequence continues at coordinate 44,257,490 of NW_028225180.1, read as the reverse complement.
AAAGGGAAAATAGAATATGAGAGTAAGCTTTCAGGGAACATAAGAACTGACTGTAAAAGCTTTTATAGATCTGTGAAGAGAAAAAGATTGGTGATGTCAAGCATAGGTCCCTTGCAGTCAGAATCGGGGGAATTTATAATGGGTAACAAAGAAATGGCAGACCAACTAAATACATATTTTGGTTCTGTCTTCACAAAGGAGGACACAAATAACCTCCCAGAGATGCCAGGGAACATAGGGTCTGATGAAAGGGTGGAACTGAAAGAAATCAGTATTTGTAGGGAAATGGTGTTAGGAAAATTGATGAGACTGAAGGCCGATAAATCCCCAGGGCCTGATAATGTACATTCCAGGATACTTAAGGAGGTGGCCCTGGAAATAGTAGATGCATTGCTGGTCATCTTCCAGAACTCGATAGACTTGGAACGGTACCGATGGATTGGCGGGTAGCTAATGTTACCCCGCTATTCAAAAAAGGTGGTAGAGAAAAGGCGGAGAATTATAGACCGGTAAGCTTGACATCGGTAGTGGGGAAAATGCTAGAGTCCATTATAAATGATGTAATAGCAGAGCACTTGGAAAGCAGTGACTGGATCGGACAAAGTCAACATGTATTTACAAAAGGTAAATCATGCTTGACTAATCTACTGGAATTTTTTGAGGATGTAACTGGTAAAATAGATAAGGGAGAACCAGTGGATGTGGTGTATTTGGACTTTCAGAAGGCTTATGATAAGGTCCCGCAGAAGAGATTAGCGTGCAAAATTAAGGCACATGGGATTGGGGGAAAGGTATTGACTTGGATAGAGAACTCGTTGGCTGACAGAAAGCAAAGAGTTGAATTAAATGGGTCATTTTCCGAGTGGCAGGCAGTGACTAGTGGGGTACCGCAAAGATCGGTCCTAGGACCCCAGCTGTTCACAATATATATTAATGATCTGGACGAGGGAATTGGATGTAATATCTCCAAATTTGCAGACGACACAAAGCTGGGTGGGAGGATATGCTGTGAGGAGGATGTTGTGAAACTCCAGTATGATTTGGACAGGTTGGGTGATTGGGCAGAAACATGACAAATGCACTATGATGTGGATAAATATGAAGTTATCCATTTTGGTGGCCAAAACAGGAAGGCAGATTATTATTTGAATGGCAATAGATTGCGAGAAGGGGAAGTGCAAAGAGACCTGGGTGCGCTTGTGCACCAGTCGCTGAAGGTAAGCATGCAGGTGCAGCAGGCGGTAAAGAAGGCAAATGGTATGTTGGCCTTCGTAGCAAGAGGGTTCGAGTACAAGAACAAGGATGCCTTGCTGCAGTTGTACAGGGCCTTGGTGAGACCACACCTTGAGTATTGTGTGCAGTTTTGGTCGCCTTACCTGAGGAAGGACGTACTTGCCATGGAAGGAGTGCAGCGAAGATTCACCAGGCTGATACCTGGGATAGCAGGAATGACGTATGAGGAGAGATTGTGTCGATTGGGCTTATACTCACTGGAGTTTAGAAGATTGAGAGGAGATCTCATCGAAACCTATAAAATTCTGTCAGGCCTGGACAGACTAGATGCAGGAAGGATGTTTCTGATGGCCGGGGAGTCCAGAACCAGGGGCCATAGTCTAAGGATAAGGGGTAAGCCATTTAGGACTGAAATGAGGAGGAATTTCTTCACCCAGAGACTGGTGAACCTGTGGAATTCTCTGCCACAGAGGGCGGTGGAGGCCAGTTCATTAAGTATATTCAAGAAAGAGTTGGATATATTTCTTAAGGCTAAAGGGATCAAGGGATATGGGGAGAAAGCAGGGACAGGGTACTGAATTTAGATGATCAGCCGTAATCTCATTGAATGGTGGAGCAGGCTCGAAGGGCAGAATGGCCTACTCCTGCTCCTGTCTTCTATGTTTCTATGTTTCTATGTAATCTAAAAGGGGAGGAATTGTAATGTACCTTTAAGGGGGGAACTATGTTTTACAGCTCATGTATACTGCAGTACTGGCAGTGACCACACCTGTATATAGCACTGAGTAGTAATCTGTACAGATCTGTTGCAGTGTGAGCCATGTTGAGTAAACACCTGTTGTACCATTCTCCGCAGTCTGTGTCTTATTATACACGGATGCAACAGAATAAACTTAAGAAAGCCAAGTAAATACACTTACCAGATACTCACCAATCAGCTCGCTCCCCTTGTACCGACATCACTTTTTACTTCTGACGTCACTCTTTGAAAACTCAGCCAGTGCTGAGTTGGTGCCACCGCCTTCGCCTCGCCGCTCCTCCCAGGTCCGCACTGCCACCACTGCTGCTGCTGTGCTGCCTTTCTTTCAAAACTTTTGTAAATATCGAATCAACATATTTACATCAAGCCATTTGATTTTATACTGGACTGGACTTTATCGGGGAATGCTTGTGGTGCATATCAGAGCATATCCTGCTATGGGATCTTACTCTCCCTTTAATTCACAACCCAGCAAGACAAGTCAAGACGTTTGTAAAAACAAAGTGATGTAAAAAGACTACTAAGCACTTGGTTTGAGTATAAAACAAGGGCTAGATTTTCAGTTTAGGCAGTTTTGGGGCGCTAGCTTTAGCGCCCGCCCGAAGTTAGCGCCCGCCCCAAAGTAGCGCCCCGTTGCCGGGAATTCAGTGGCTTCGCCCTAAGAGGTTGGTGGAGCGCTAAAAGAGGCGTTCCACTACTCTCTTTAGGCGCTAAGCCGGCGGTCCAGAGGGATAGCGCCCAGGCGGGGCGCAGCACGGGTGCGGTCATTTTTGCACTGACAGCAGACCCCGTGGTGCCGACCAGCTCTTAAAGGGGGAAGGGACGAATTGGTCTGCTGCCACGCCCTGCACACTGCAGCCTTGCAAAGAGGCCTCAACACTACTGCTCAGCCCCAGGGAGTCATGGCAACGCCAGAGAAGGCCCGTCAGCGTGCCCTGCGCTTCTCAGAGGGTGATCTGGACATCATGCTCACAGCTCTGGAGGTGAGGCGCAAGATCTTGTTTCCAGACAGTGGGAGGAATCCAACCCACCACGACTACACCAAAGCCTGGAAGCAGATCCCCCAGAGGGTGACGTTCACCGGCGAGGCCCCCAGGACCCACACACAATGCCGTAAGAAGTACAACGATCTGACCAGGATTGTGAGGGTGAGTAGCCTTTCCAGTCTCCTCCTCATTCTTGCATGTACACCTGACATGATGGGCAAAGGGACCTGAAAGTCCTTTTGGCCAGCCCTCAGCCAGCAGCATTGGGACAGTCATGAGCATCAAATGGCCATTCGGCACTCTACACTTTGGCCAAGCTATTCCACCATGGGAGGCAGTGCACACTACATCAGGGCTTCACTCTGTCCAAGCTATTCCACCATGGGAGGCAGTGCACACTACATCAGGGCTTCACTCTGTCCAAGCTATTCCACCATGGGAGGCAGTGCACACTACATCAGGGCTTCACTCTGTCCAAGCTATTCCACCATGGGAGGCAGTGCACACTACATCAGGGCTTCACTCTGTCCAAGCTATTCCACCATGGGAGGCAGTGCACACTACATCAGGGCTTCACTCTGTCCAAGCTATTCCACCATGGGAGGCAGTGCACACTACATCAGGGCTTCACTCTGTCCAAGCTATTCCACCATGGGAGGCAGTGCACACTACATCAGGGCTTCACTGCGCACTTACAGCCCGTCCTTTCTCTTGCAGGCTAAAGTAGCGTTTAATCGCCAGGCCCGTGCCAGGGGTGGCCGCGCCAAGCTGCAGAAGCTCACTCGGCTGGAGGAGCGCGTGTGTGTGCTCATGAGAGCACGTGTGATTGTCCCCACAGCGTGCGGTGTATCCGACCCTCCACTGCCCGGCAATGGTAAGGACCTCGCCTTTTGGCCCTCTCGCGTCGCACTGGCCCATCCGAGCTACCTCCTTTGCCACTGTCCCACCAATGCGCTGAATCCCACCAGTCCTAACTCCCTCGCTGACGCTGTCTCCTCACTCTGAAGCTACTCTTGTGCATTCCTGCTTTCAGCTGGTGACGACCAGGACCCTGAGGCTGCCAGTGACAGCACCTCCAACCAGGAGGAGGAGGAGGAGCAAGCTGGACCTTCGGGGGAACAGTCACGTCCCGCAGGAGAGGAGGAAATGCTCGACACCTCCTCACTGGACGAGTGCCTGGAGGAACTGTCGCAGGGCAATGCAGCTTCTGGGACCAGTGGCGTCCAGCCACCCAGCAGCCGTGCGCGTGGCCCGCGGCCTTCCCCCCAAAGGGGGGAAGGATCAGAGGGGAGTGCTGCTGCTCGGCACACTCGCCGTCACCAACGCGGCAAGGGTCCCCTAGTTCGGCCCCCTCCTCCCCAGCGGGAGAGTCGCGACTCCAGTCCGGACACCTTCACTTCGGAGGAGGTGCGGAAGCTCGATCAGATGGCCGACGACTCGGACCGGCGCCACACGGAGCTCATGAGCGTGGTGGGGCGCATGCCTGAGGCCATCGAGTCGCTGGCGACCAGTGTGCGCGAGTTCGGGGCAGCAACTGCCGCGACTGGCCGCATGCTAACTGATGCCGTCAAGACCCTGGCGGATGTGATGCGCGCGCACACCAGGACCACAGGGCCACTCACTGCTGCCACACGCGCTGTCTCAGGCAGGCATCGCCAAGGCAGGCGCCGCGCTGGACCATCCCAGCAAGCCGGCCGTCGGCTGATTGCTGCGGATCCTGCAGTGCGGGCCCGGCCGAGTGCCACCGCGCCACAGCACCAGCCAGCGCATCCCAGACGCCAGCTGGCCCACATTGCACCATCCGTCGCCGCCATTCCCCCTCTGGGGCGTCAAGGGCAAGCGGCTGCAGCTGATGGTGGCCAGGCTCAGGCGCGCCACTCAGGAGACGGCCCCTCGAGGCCCAAACGCCGTGTAGGCCGCCCCCCAGCGGCATCTGGCGGAAGGGCATCTGAGCCTCAGGCGCCTTCCCCCAGCCTCGCAGCAGCCACTGGGCAGAGCTTGCGAAGGAGCAGCAGGCAGGGCAGGGGAGGCAAAATGCTGGCCAAGGTCTCGCCCTCGCGGGCCACTCAGTAGAGGGTGTGGCCAGCTTTCCTTTAATATGGCGGTGGCCATCTTTATTTTGCCCATGGTTGTGCTTTTGGAGGGCTTTTTTTTTGCGTTAGGCCGACGTTGAGGCCCGGTTTCAATAAAGGTGGAGTGGCTCCTCCCCAGTTTGTGGGAGTGAGTCGTTTGTTGGGCTTTTTGTGGGGCCCGTTTATTGTTTTTGGGGATTCATGTGGGAAGGGCTTTCCATTTTTGTTTAATAAAAAATTATCTTTATTCATGCAGTCTCCATGGTTGTTCTTCTTAGTGTTTGTTGGCTTCGCCGGCTGAGGGCTTGCGGAGCGGCTGCATTCATCTTCCCTCATGGCCCCTGGCCATTCCCTGACAGGGGGCTTAGAAGTACCGTGTAATAAGGTGGCGTCGTGCGGCCCTTGGCCCTGGTCGCTCCCTCCTGGGAATGTACTCCTGCTCCTCCTCCTCCTCCTCCTCCTCCTCCTCATGCTCCTCCTGCTCCTCCTCCTGAGGTGCTGGTCCAACGTCAGGTGGCAGTGCCTGAGTCCTGCGGATAGCCAGGTTGTGTAGCATGCAGCAAACCACCACAAATTGGGAGACCCGGTCCGGCGAATACTGGAGAGCTCCTCCGGAGCGATCAAGGCAGCGGAACCGCTGCTTGAGGACCCCAATAGTTAGCTCGATGATGTTGCGGGTGGTTTGATGGCTCTCGTTGTAGGCCTCTTCAGCAGCGGTCCTGGGCGCGCGGAGCGGGGTCATGAGCCAGGTGCACAAAGGATAGCCTTTGTCCCCGAGTAGCCATCCTCTTGGGGGAGGCTGTGCCTGGAACATGTCATGCACAGTACTCTGCCGCAGGATAAAGGCATCGTGGCTGCTGCCTGGGAAGCTGGCATTGACTGCCATGATGCGCTGCTTGTGGTCACAGACCAGCTGCACATTCAGAGAATGGTAGCCCTTCCTGTTGCGATACTGCTCGCCATGCTCCAGAGGGGCCCGCAAAGCCACATGCGTACAGTCAATGGCGCCCTGCACCAAGGGGAATTCCCCGAGTCTGGAAAATCCCAATGCGCGCTGATGCTGGCTCTCCAGGTCCATGGGGAAGGAGATGAATTGGCTTCTCCTTCTGAACAGTGCTTCTGTCACCTGGCGGATGCAGCGATGCGCGCCGTACTGGGAGATGTTTGCTATGTCCCCAGCAGCGTATTGGAAGGAGCCGGTGGCATAGAAGTTCAATGCCACTGTCACCTTCACTTCCACCGACAGAGACGTCCTGCACCTGAGCTTTGGCCGCAGATCTCGGCGAAGCAGGTGGCAGACCTCTGCAATCACCGAGGTCGAACCAGTGTTTTATACAGGTTCATCATAACTTCCTTGCTTTTGTACTCTATGCCTCTATTTATGAAGCGCAGGATCCCGTTTGCTTTTTTAATCACTTTCTCAACCTGCCGTGCCACCTTCCATGATTTGTGCACATATACCCCCATGTCTCTCTGTTCCTGCACCCCCTTTAGAATTGTACCCTGCAGTTAATATTGCCGCTCCTCATGCTTCCTACCAAAATGTAACACTTCGCAATTTTCTGCGTTAAATTTCATCTGCCACGTGTCCGCCCATTTCACCAGCCTGCATATGCCGTTCTGAAGTCTAATACTATCCTCATCACTGTTCACTATACTTTTAAGTTTTGTGTCATCTGCAAATATTGAAAATGTGCCCTGCACACCCAAGTCCAAGTCTTTAATATATGTCAAGTAAATCAATGATCCTGTTACTGACCCCTGTGGAACATCACTGTATGTCTTCCTCCAGTCCATAAAACAACCGTTCGCCACTACTCTCTGTGTCCTGTCACTTAGCCAATTTCGTGTCCATGCTACCACTGTCCCTGTTATTCCGTGGGCATTAACATTGCTGGCAATCCTATTTTGTGGCACATTATCAAATGCCTTTTTGAAGTCCATGCACACCACCTAAACTGCATTGCCCTCATCAACACACTGTTACCTCAGCAGAAACTCAAGCAAGTTATCTAAACACCATTTGCTCTTAACAAATCCGTGCTGGCTTTCCTTAATTAACTCGCACTTGTCCAAGTCATTGATAATTTTATCCTGGATTATCATTTCTAAAAGCTGCCCCTCTACTGACGTTGATCTGACTGGCCTGTCATTGCTGGGCTTAACCATACACCCTTTTCTGAACAAGGGTTTAACAATTGCAATTCTCCCGTCCTCTGGCACCACAGAGGATTGGAAGATTATGGCCAGTTTCTCCTCAATTTCCACCTTTACGTCCCTCAGAATCCTAGGATGCATCCCATCCGGTCCTGGTTAATTATCTACTTTAAGTACAACCAGTCTTTCTAGTACCTCCTCTTTATAAATTGTTAGCCCATCCTGCATCTCCTTTTTCACTATGACTTTGGCAGCATCTTCTTCCTTGGTAAAGGCTGATGCAAAGTATTCATTTAGTAACTCAGACATGCCCTCTGCCTCCATGCTTAGGTCACCTTTTTGGTCCCTCATTGGCCGCACCCCTCCTCTTACTACCCGTTTATTATTCATATGCCTATAGAAGATTTTTGGATTCCATTTTATGTTAGCTGCCAGTGTATCGTCATACTCTCTCTTTGCCCATCTTTCCTTTTTCACTTCTCCTATGAACTTTTTATATTCAAGCTGGTTCTCTAGTATACTCAACTGGACATCTGTCATACGCCCCCTTTTTCTGCTTCGTGCTCCTTTCTATCTCTTTCGTCATCCAGGGAACTCTGTCTTTTTTTGCCCTACCTTTTCCTCTCGTGGGATTGTACCTCGACTGTACCCAAACCATCTCTTCTTTAAAGGCAGCCCATTGTTCGATTATAGTTTTGCTTGCAAATCTTTGATTCGAATTCACCCAGGCCAGATCCGTCCTCAAACCGCTGAAAGTGGCCTTCCACCAATTAATTATTTCACTCTAGATTGCTCCTTGTCCTTTTCCATAGCTAATCTAAACCTTATGATTCTATGATCATTGTTCCCTAAATGTTCCCCTACTTGCTCCACTTGACCCAACTCATTCCTTAGAACCAGATCCAACCATGTCTCCTTCCTTGTTGGGCCAGAAACATATTAATCAAGAAAGTTCTCTTGAGCACACTTAAGAAATTCTTCCCCCTCTCTGCCCTTTAAACTATTATTATCCCAGTCTATATAAGGATATTTGAAGACCCGTATTTCTGCCTCCTATTTCTAATTTAATAACTACATTTTTCTCCTTTCTTCCCCTGTTCTGTGTTTCCAATTAAACAGTCACTGTTTTCTGCTTAATTTACTGGTCCGGTATTTCTACTTAAACAGTTGTTGTGTTCCCCTAAATCATCCTGTCCGCTATATCTAAGTAAACAGTTACCGTGTTCCCCATGCTTCACCGGTTCTATGTTTCTAATTGAACAATTATCGTGTTCCCCTTACTTCCCCTGTTCTCTGTTTCTAATTACACATTTACTGTGTTCCACTTACTTCCCCTGTTCTCTATTTCTATTTAAACAGGCACTGTATTCCCCTAAATTTCCCCATCTTCTATTTTTATTTAAGCAGTTGCTGTTTCAATTAAATTCCTCTGTACTATATTTCTAATTGAACAATTACTGTACTCTCCTCAATTTCCCATGTTGCACTCTATCCAGTAATGCCATCTCCGAGCTCATCTTGTCAATGAGACCCTGCTCCAACTCTCTTCCCACTGAATTGCTGAACATCCACTTCCCTCCCTAGCCCCCATTCTGGCTGATATTCTGAACGGTTCCCTCTGCTCCAGTACTGATCCACTCCCTTCGAAATCTGCCATCATCTACCCCTCCTAACAAATGCACGTTGACCCCTCTATCTCCGCAAACTACTGCCCCATCTCCAACCTCCTATTCCTCTCCAAAGTCCTTGAACATATTGCCCTCACCCAAATCCGTGCCCATCTTTCCCGCAACTCCATGTTTGAACCTCTCAAATCTGGTTCCCGCCTCTGCCACAGCACTGAAATGGCCCTGATCAAAGTCACAAATGATATCCATCTGTGTAAATGTGGTTCGATATCCCTCCTCATTCTTCCCCTTTTGATACGGTTGACCACACCATACTCCTCCAATCCATTCCTCCATTATTGAGCTCTGTGGGTTTGCTCTCGCTTGTTTCCAGCTTTATGTATGCAGTCGGAACCAGAGATTATGCTGCAATGCCTTCTCTTCCCGACCATGCATGTTACCTTTGGAGTCCCCCAGGGGACTATCATCGGCCCCCATGGCCCAGAAATTCGGGTCAGCGGCTTCCCACGGGTGTAAGCCTCCGATCTGCACTTACCTTGCACGCCGGCCGTTGTGCTGTGGGCCCGCGTGGGATTCCGATCCTGGGCCTCCTCCAACTGCCAGCATGCAGTGCTTGCATATGCCAGGGGCGCAGTTAGTTCGATGCGTCCCCTGGGATCACATGGGCCATGGAGAGCCAATCGGAGCAGGGAATGCTCCATTTATAAGTTTGACAGGAAGAGCTGTCAAAACTTATAAATACTACCGGCCCCAAAACATCACTAAAACTTCAAATACATTTTAAAAAATCACATATTTTAAATAATCTATAAATTACATGAAATAACTATTTTAAACAATAATTTAAATTTTTGAAAAAAATAATTTAATTTCTAACGGGGCTAAAAAATAAACTTACTTGCTTTAAAGTATTTAAAAATAATAAACCTGTGGAAAAAATGTTTAAATTTTAAATAATTCACCACTTACATTGTAAAAAGCAGGCCTTATGCCTGCTTTTTACGTATCTAACTTCTGGAGACTTACCCTCCCGGGAAAACCTGCAAAAAAAATGTAAGTTCGATGCACACGTGCAGCCTCTCTGGCGCACGCGTTCGACCACTGAACACCTTCTTTCAGAGGAACAGAAGTGCCGGTTTCCCACGCACGCACAGTGCATGCAGGAAACCGGCACTTCCATTGGGCTTACGGGTGAGTACCCCATGCGTACTCACCCATGGAGACCCGAATTTCTGGGCCAAAATTTGTCTATGGTCCCTGCACAAACTCCATTCACTAGCCACTGATTCCATTCACCACCCTGGCCAGTATCTCAGTTTGAAATGGACTATTTACCAGCTCACTGCCCTGCTGAAACCTGAGCTGAGCTTCTGACAACAGATCCTGACCTTCACAAAGGCTGTGTCACATCAATCAGCTCTGCAACATCTGGCACAAATTCCTCATCCATATTTTTGTCACCTCCAGACTTGTCTTAGCCAATGCTCTCCTGAACTGCCTCACGTCTTCCACTCTCCGTATATATGAACTCAGTCAAAATTCTGCTGCCTGTAACCTAACTCGCACTAACTCCGAATCACAAATCAACCCTCTGCTCGCTGATCTACACTGGCTCCCAGTCCAGAAAAATCTCGATTTGAAAATTCTCCAGCATTGACTCGCTTCTCCCTATCACTGTAAACTCCCCAAGCTCTAAAAGTCCTATAATGTGCACTTACCTACTTACAAGAGTAGAGATGGCGAGGTTTGCTTTTTACTGTTTCCAAAGAATCTGCCTTCCTCCAACTCCAACCTCTTGTACATCGTCCACATTTTTCAGCCCTCCTTTGGTGGCCGTGTCTTCAGCTTTCCAGTCCTTAAACTCTGGCAATACCTCCCTAAGGTTCTCCACATCTCGCCTCCTTTAAAATGCTCCTTAAAACCTATAGATCTGACCAGGGATTTGCTCATCTGCCCTAAATTGTGGCCTGGATTTTGCAGTCAGCAGCGAACTAATGGTGCATGCCGTTCATTACACTTCCTCTCGCCCACAGATATTCTCTGCGCATTTGCACTGGAACTTGCGGTGATTAGAAATTAAAAACAGCGCGGCACCCTCTAAAGGGGATATGGGACAAGGGTGAACAGGCAAAGCAACAGTGCATCTCCTCAACCAATCAGGGGAAAGAATCCTTACTGAGGCGCTCAGCGTCTGAACCAGGAAGTGTAAATTAGAATAGTTAATTAAGTGACAAATCATAGCCAGAGTGAGAAATAAAGAGAGAAAATAAAGGCAAAAAGGAAAAGGAGGTGCAGTAGCATTGCTGGTTAAAGAGGAGGTAAACACAATAGTAAGGAAGGATTTTAGCTCTGATGACGTAGAATCTGTATGGGTAGAGCTGAAAAATACCAAGGGGCAGAAAACGTTAGTGGGAGTTGTATACAGACCCCCAAACAGTAATGTTGAGGTTGGGGATGGCATTAAATGGGAAATTAGAGACACGTACAATAAGGGCACAGCAGCGGCCACTTGGGTCGGAGCGATCATAATATGATAGAATTCTTAATTAAGATGGAGAGTGAAGTAGTTGACTCAGAGACTAGGGTCCTGAATTTAAGTAAAGGAAGCTACGATGGTATGAGGCGCAAGTTGGGTAGGATTGTTTGGGGAATGTTGCTCAAAGGGTTGACGATGGATAGGCAATGGCAAACATTCAAGGATCGCATGGATGAACTATAGAATTTGTTCATCCCTGTATGGCATAAAAATAAAACAAAAAGGTGACTCAACCGTGGCTAACAGTGGAAATTAGGGATAGCATATGATCCAAGGAGAGGACATATAAATTGGCAAGAAATAGCAGTAAACCTAAGGATTGGGAGCAGTTTAGGATTCAGCAAAGGAGGAGAAAGGGATTAATTATGAGGGGGAAAATTGAGTATGAGAGTAAGCTTGCGAGGAACTTAAAAAATGACTGTCAAAACTTTTATAGATATGTGATGAGAAAAAAAATGGTGAAGTCAAGCGCAGGTCCCTTGCAGTCAGAATCAAGGGAATTTATAATGGGGAACAAATAATTAGTGTGATAAAAATAATAACTTCCGGGAAGTTATGTCATCACTTCCTGTGAACTGTGAACTGTGAACTATGAACTGTGTACATACCTCACTTCCTGTCATATGTCACTTCCTGTTGGACTGGTATAAATACTGGTCTGTTCAGTATTGTAAGAGGCTTCTACCAGAGGCATGGTAAAGACCTCTCTTGTATATAGTGTGTTCATAAGTTACTTAAAGCTTACTTTAAAGTTACTTGATGGTAAGTCTCCTTTTTCTTACATCAATTTAAGTAACTTAGTATTTACACTGACAAATACTAGACCTTCAGACAAACTCGGAAGTTAAGGATCCAGCGAACCACCCATCATGGAGAAAATCCTTAGACCTATTCGTCTGGACTTGGACCCGAATACACCAGCAGCTGGCAGGGTATGGAAGCATTGGTATCGTACTTTTGAGAATTTTCTGGATGAATGTAAAGCGGATGCTCCTGCTAAATTGAAGATACTTGTCAATAATGTGACCCCAAAAGTGTTCGAATATGTTGATGAACGGGATAATTACAAAGAGGTGATTCGGGCACTTAAGAAACTGTATGCGAAGACCCCAAATGAGCTCTATGCTAGACATCTACTGGCCACAGCCCGACAAGGGCCAGGGGAATCAATTGACGAATTCCTGCAAGAACTTCGCAGGCTCAGCGTAGATTGTAACTTTCAGGCAGCCTCAGCTGAGCTGTACCGCCAAGAAATGATTCGTGATGCTTTCATCTGCGGGATTGCCTCTCCATTTATACGCCAGCGTCTACTAGAAAGTAAAACACTTGAGCTACAAAAGGCTTTTGACCTAGCTTGTTCACTGGATTTGGCAAAGAGAAATGCAGACCTCTATCAGCTGCCCAGATCTCGATCTGCTGCTGTAGCTGCAACCAGACAATTCAAGCTGTCTCAGGTGAACCCTATCATGGGGGAATCTAATTCTGATAATTCTGATGAAGAAGAGGAGGACGACCCCACTTTAGCAGCCTCTTGGCAATCTAGGAAGGAATGCTTCTTTTGTGGAGATGCTTTTCACCCTAGGAAAACCTGCCCTGCTCGCAGTGCAATCTGCAGTTATTGCGGGAAAAAAGGACACTTTGCTAAAGTTTGCCTATCAAGGGCCTCTACGAGGGCCAATCCAGCTAAGGCCTACCGAACTGCCCCAATTAGGGCCTATCAAGATGCTCCAGCTAGGACCTATCAAGCTTCCTCTCGAGCTCTCTCCCGAAGAAGCACACCGAGAGTTTTAGCCACTCTCTGTGCAACGACACCAATTACAGCTGCTTGCCCACAGAACCTGTCTCATGCAGCCACAAAAATTTCAATTAAAGGGCATACCTTAGATGCCTTAATTGACTCAGGAAGTACTGATAGTTTCATTAAGGAACAGATTGTTGCGAAATTGAAACTACATGTCTTCCCATCGGACCAGGCAATTGCGATGGCCCAGTCATCACTTAATACCAGAATCTCCGGCTTTTGTGTTGTTGATATGACACTTCATGGTCGTATGTATCCCTCCACCCGACTTTCGGTGCTCAAGGACTTATGTAGTGATCTCCTCTTAGGGCTGGACTTCCAAAAACAGCATAAGAAACTCACCATTGAGTTTGGTGGATCCAAACCCGGACTTACTATTTCTAATATACCGTCTAAATTACCATTTTGTGCATTATCAGCAGCTTCACTTGATGAACCCTCATTATGTGCCAGTATTCCGCCTCAATGCAAACCGATAATAACGAAATCGCGGCGCTTTAATCAGGAAGACCAATCTTTTATTGCGGCTGAAATCTCTCGACTTCTAGCAGAGGATATCATTGAACCATGTTCGTCGCCCTGGCGGGCTCAAGTCGTCATTGTCAAGAACCCTCTAAAACCTCACAAACAGCGACTATGCATCGATTATTCGCAAACCATCAATCAATATACCGACTTGGACGCCTACTCATTGCCACGCATTGATGATATGGTTAATAAACTGGCCGAATACAAAGTGTTCTCAACTTACGATTTAAAAAGTGCCTATCATCAGTTACCCTTGAAGGTCTCAGATAAGCAGTACACAGCCTTTGAGGCTAATGGACGGCTGTACCAATTTCGTCGCCTCCCATTCGGGGTTACTAATGGAGTGGCTGTCTTTCAACGGGCAATGGATGGCCTGGTTAAGCAGGAAAACCTAAGGGACACTTTTTCCTATCTTGATAACATTACCATTGCAGGTCACGATCAACAGGAACACGACTCCAACCTCCAAAAATTTCGGGATGCCCTCCATCGCCGTAATTTGACCCTGAATGAATCCAAATCTGTTGAGTCGCAACCGACCATCAACATCCTTGGCTACTGCGTAGGCAATGGTATCATTAAGCCAGACCCAGAAAGACTTTGCACGCTCCAAGAGCTCCCGTCACCTAAGAATCCGGCTTCTTTACGTCGGGCTCTCGGTCTGTTTGCATACTACGCTAAACGGATTCCTCATTTTTCGGACAAAATCCAACCCTTGCTGCATGCTAGATCATTTCCACTGGGAACAGCGGCTGTTGCAGCCTTTAAACTTCTCAAAAAACAGTTGGAGAAAGCGGCTCTTCACTCCATTGATGAGAATCTCCCTTTCGTGGTTGAATGTGATGCCTCGGAGGTGGCGATCTCGGCTACTCTGAATCAGGAAGGCCGTCCTGTAGCATTTATGTCCAGGACCTTGCAAGGTGCCGAGCTGCATTATCCTCCCGTTGAGAAAGAAGCCACAGCCATCATAGAGGCAGTACGGAAGTGGAACCATTTTCTAGCTCGCCAGCACTTTACATTGATCACGGACCAACGATCAGTCGCCTTCATGCTCGATAATCGAAAACGAACCAAAATTAAGAATAATAAAATACAACTTTGGAGGATGGAACTGACCTCTTTTGGTTATACCATTCTCTATCGGCCTGGCAAGGAGAATGTGGCCCCGGACACCCTCACACGGGCATTCTGCTCCACTATGTCATCCTCCACTCTCATGGATGTCCACAATGGTTTGTGTCATTCTGGCGTTACGCGCATGCTACATTTCGTACGATCACGGAATCTCCCTTTTTCCACTGGAGATGTAAAGAAAATATGCTCAGAATGCCGGCTTTGTGCGGAATTAAAACCTCAGTTCTTCCGCCCCTCAGATGGTATACTCATACATGCAACCCAACCGATGCAATGACTTAGCATCGATTTTAAGGGCCCAGTGCCCTCTTCAACTCGGAACACATATTTGCTCACCATGATCGACGAATATTCACGTTTTCCGTTTGCCTTCCCATGCTCCAATATGCTGGCGTCCACAGTAATCTGCTGCCTTGAGCAGGTGTTTTCTCTCTGTGGCATGCCGGCTTATATTCACTCAGATCGGGGTCCATCCTTTATGTCAAGGGAACTCAAGGACTACCTCTCAGAACGGGGAATTGCGACAAGCAAAACAACACCATACCATCCCATCGGAAATGGGCAGGTAGAGAGGTATAATGGTATCATCTGGAATTCCGTACGTCTCGCTTTAAGATCGCGGGGCCTACCAGACCAGCAATGGGAAACAGTGCTTCTGGATGCATTGCACTCTATACGGTCCCTGCTTTCTACAGCCACAAATACTACACCTCATGAGCGGTTCTTTGGATTCCAGCTTCGCTCATCTCATGGGACATCACTCCCGTCATGGCTAACTACTCCTGGACCTGTATTACTCCGAAGATACGTTCGGACGTCTAAAAATGACCCTCTTGTAGACGAGATCGAACTAACCAATGCCAACCCCACCTATGCAAACATACGATATTCCGACGGCCGAGAATCTACCGTATCATTACGGGATCTGGCTCCCTGCCCACCAGGGCCTATTGGGACATCGGGTGATGGCATTTCTCCAGGAACTCTTGGGACCTATCGGGTACCCCTCTCCAGGATCCTGATCGGACACCAACTAGCTTGGTGCCGGTAGAACCCCATGCTCAAGGTTGCGAACCTCCCAGTACCGCGCATGAAAGTACTGATCCGCCACAGACCAGCTCTGCACCTCCCTCTGAACAGAGGCAGTCCGACTTTGAACTTATTGGGGCTCGTACTCGAAGCCATGATCTCCCCGACCCTTCACAGGGCAATCCAGGCCACACAGACTCTGACCAATGGCCAACCGCATGTAAGCGGACCAGCGACCCTCTACGACGGGAATCCAAACGGGTGCGATTCTTCCTTGTTCGGCGGCTCCGGACCAAAAGGTAGACCACAGCCTCCTAATCCTGCAGGAGGGAAGAATGTGATAAAAATAATAACTTCCGGGTAGTTATGTCATCACTTCCTGTGAACTGTGAACTATGAACTCTGTACATACCTCACTTCCTGTCATATGTCACTTCCTGTTGGACTGGTATAAATACTGGTCTGTTCAGTATTGTAAGAGGCTTCTACCAGAGGCATGGTAAAGACCTCTCTTGTATATAGTGTGTTTATAAGTTACTTAAAGCTTACTTTAAAGTTACTTGATGGTAAGTCTCCTTTTTCTTACATCAATTAGCAGACCAATTAAATACATACTTTGGTTCTGTCTTCACAAGGGAGGACACAAATAACCTGCCAGAGATGTCAGGGCACATAGGGTCTAATGAGAGGGAGGAACTGAAATAAATCAGTATTTGTAGGGAAATGGTGTTAGGGAAATTGACGGGATTGAAGGCCAATAAATCTCCAGGGCCTGATAATCTACATCCTAGGGTATTTTAGGAAGTGGCCCTAGAAATTGTAGATGCATTGCTGGTCATCTTCCAAAATTCGATAGACTCTGGGACTGTTCCCATGGATTGGGGGGTAGCAAATGTTACCCCACTATTCAAAAAAGGAGGTAGAGAGAAAACGGGGAAATATAGACCGGTAAGCCTGACATCAGCAGTGGGGAAAATGCTAGAGTCCATTATAAAAGAATTAATAGCAGAGCAGTTGGAAAACAGTGACAGGATCGGACAAAGTCCACATGGATTTACAATAGGTAAATCGTGCTTGACTAATCCACTGGAAGTTTTTGAGGATGTAACTGGTAGAATAGATAAGGGAGAACCAGTTGATGTGGTGTATTTGGCCTTTCAGAAGGCTTTCGATAAGGTCCCGCATAAGAGATTAGCGTGTTAATTTAAGGCACATGGGATTGTGGGCAAGGTACTGACTTGGATAGAGAACTGGTTGGCAGACAAGAAGCAAAGAGTTGGAATAAATGGGTCTTTTTCTGAGTGGCAGGAAGTGACTAGTGGGTACCGCAGGGATCGGTCCTAGGACCCCAGCAATTCCCAATATATATAAATGATCTAGATGAGGGAACTAGATGTAATATCTCCAAGTTTGCGGACGACACAAAGCTGTGTGGGCTTGTGCACTGCGAGGAGGATGCCGAGATACTCCAGTATGAATTGGACAGGTTGGGTGATTGGGCAGAAGCATGGCAGATGCAGTAACATGTGGATAAATGTGAGGTTATCCACTGTGGTGGCATAAACAGGAAGGCAGATTATTTTCTGAATGGCAATAGATTGGGAGAAGGGGAAGTGTAACGAGACCTGGGTGTCCTTGTGCACCAGTCGCTGAAGGTAAGCATGCAGGTGCAGCACGCAGTTTAAAAAGGCAAATGGTATGTTGGCCTTCATAGCAAGAGGGCTCGAGTACAGGAACAAGGATGTCGTGCTTCAGTTGTATAGTGCCTTGGTGAGAACACATCTTGAGTATCATGCAGTTTTGGTCGCCTTATCTGAGAAAGGATGTTCTTGCCATGGAGGGAGTGCAGCGAGGATTCACCAGACTTATACCTGGGATGGCAGGAATGAGGTATGAGGAGAGATTTGGTCGATTGGGCTTATACTCGCTGGAGTTTAGAAGCATGAGAGGCGCTCTCATCGAAACTTATAAAATTCTAACAGGCATAGACAGACTAGATGCAGGAAGGATGTTCCCGATGCCTGGGGAGTCCAGAACCATGGGTCACAGTCTAATGATAAGGGTTAAGCCACTTAGGACAGAGATCAGAAGGGATTACTTCACCAGAGAGTGGTGAACCTATGGAATTCTCTACCACAGAAGGCAGTTGAGGCCAAATCATTAAATATATTCAAGATGGAGTTAGATATATTTCTTAAGGCTAAAGGGATCAAGGGATATGGGGAGAAGGTGGGGAGAGGGTACTGAATTTGGATGATCAGCCATGATCTCATTGAATGGCGGAGCAGGCTCGAGGGGCCGAATGGCCTATTCCTGCTCCTATCTTATATGTTTCTATTTTATCATGGGTGACTTCAACCTACATATAAATATGGCTAACCAAGTTAGTAACACTACTGTGGAGGAGGAATTCCTAGGCTGTATACGGGGTGGATTCCTGGAGCAACATGTCGAGGAACCAACGAGAGTTCTAGCCATCTTAGACTTGGTATAATGTAAAGAGAAAGGATTAATTAGCAATCTTGTTTTGTGAGGCCCCTTGGGGAGGAGCGATCATAATATGATAGAATTCTTCATTAAGATGGAGAGTGAAGTAGTTGACTCAGAGACTAGGGTCCTGAATTTAAATAAAGGAAACTACGATGGAATGAGGTGCGAGTTGGCTTGGATGGATTGGGGAGCATTATTTAAAGGGTTTATGTTGGATAGGCAATTGCAAACATTTAAAGATTGCACGGGTGACCGACAGAATTTGTTCATCACTGTTTGGCATAAATATAAAACAAAAAAGGTGATTTAGACATGGCTAACAAGGGATAGCATAAGATCCAAGGAGAGGACATATAAATTGGCCAGTAAAAGCAGCAAACCTGACGATTGGGTGCAGCTTAGGATTCAGCAAATGAGGACAAAGGGATTAATTAAGAGGGGGATATAGAATACGAGAGTAAGTTTTCAGGGAACATAAAAACTGATGGTAAAAGCTTCTATAGATATGTGAAGAGAAAAAGATTGGTGAAGTCAGCATAGGTCCCTTGCAGTGAGAATCAGGGGAATTTATAATGGGGAACAAAGAAATGGCAGACCAATTAAATACATACTTTGGTTCAGTCTTCACAAAGGAGGACACAAATAACCTCCCAGAAATGTTGGGGACATAGGGTCTAATGAGAGGGAGGAATTGAATGAAATCAGTATTTGTAGGGAAATGGTATTAGGGAAATTGACAGGATTGAAGGCCGATAAATCCCCAGGGACTGATTATCTACATCCTAGGGTACTTAAGGAAGTGGCCCTCGAAATAGTAGATGCATTGCTGCTCATCTTCCAAAATTCTATAAATTCTGGTGCAGTTTCCATGGATTGGAGTGTAGCTAATGTAACCCCACTATTTAAAAAAGGTGGTAGAGAGATAACGGGGAATTATAGACCGGTAAGCCTGACATCGATAGTTTGGAAAATGCTAGCGTCCATTATAAAAGATGTAATAGCAGAGCACTTGGAAAACAGTGACAGGATCGGACAAAGTCAACATGGATTTTCAAAAGGTAAATCTTGCTTGACTAATCGACTGGAATTTTTTGAGGATGTATCTGGTAGAATAGATAAGGGAGACCCATTGGATGTGGTGTATTTGGACTTGCAGAATGCTTTTGGTAAGGCCCCGTTTAATAAATTGGCGTGCAAAGTTAAAACATATGGGATTGGATGTAATGTACTGACTTGGTTAGAGAACTTGCTGGCAGCAGGAAGCAAAGAGTTGGAATAAATGGGCCATTTTGCGAGTGGCAGGCAGTGACTACCGGGGCACCGCAGGAATCAGTGCTAGTACCCCAGCTATTCACAATATATATTGGCACAGAAATTCGGGTCCCCACGCGAGAGTACACACTGTGTACTCACATGTAGGCACAACAAAAGTGCCGGTTTCGTGCATGCACTGCGCATGCGTGGGAAACCAGAACTTCAGTTCCCTTGAAAGAAGGGATTGACAGGTGGAATGCGTGCGCTGGAGAGGCAGCGCTTGTGCATCAAACTTACATTTTCCTTGCAGGTTTCTCCGGGAGGGTAAGTCTCCAACAGTTACACTTTTAAAAAGCAGGCACAAGGCCTGTTTTTAACAAGGTAAGTGGTGAATTAATTAAAATTAAAACATTTTTATTGCACAGGTTTATTATTTTTAAATAATTAAAGAAATGAAAGTTTAGTTTTAGCCCCGTTAGAAAATGTAATTAACTTTTTTTGAATTTAAATTATTGTTTAAAATATTTATTTCATGTAATTTATAGTTATTTTTAAAATGTGATATTAAAATAAAATTATTTGAAGTTTTTAAGTTATGTTTTGGGGCTTATAGTATTTATAGGTTTGACAGCTCTTCCTGTCAAATTTATGACTGAAGCATTCCCTGCTACCATTGGCTCTCCATGGCCCACGTGATCCCAGTGGATGCTTCGAACTAACTGCGCCCCTGGGATATGCAAGCACCGGCAGTTGGAGAAGGCCCAGGATCAGAATCGCACGTGGGCCCACAGCTCAATGGCCGTCGCGTAAGGTAAACGCGTGAAGCCCCCGACCGAATTACTGGGCCATTAATGATCTACACGAGGGAACTAGATGTAATATTTCCAAGTTTGCAAACAAAAAAAAGCTGGCTGGGCTTGTGTGCTGTGAGGAGGATGCAGAGAAACTCCAGTATAATTTGGACAGGTTGGGTGATTGGGCAGCAGAATGGCAGATGCAGTATAATGAGGATAAAAGCGAGGTAATCCACTTTGGTGGCAAAAACAGGAATACAGATTATTATCTGAACAGCAATAGATTGGGAAAAGGGGAAGTGCAACGAGACCTGGGTCTCCTTGTGCACCAGTCGCTGAAGATAAGCATGCAGGTGCAGCAGGCGGTTAAGAGGGCAAATGTTATGTTGGCATTCATAGCGAGAGGATTCGAGTACAGGAGCAAGGATGTCTTGCTGCATTTGTACAGGGCCTTGGTGAGAAAACACCTTGAGTATTCTGTGTAGTTTTGGTCGCCTTATCTGAGGAAGGATGTTCTTGCAATGGAGGGAGTGCAGCGAAGAATCACCAGACTGATACCTGGGATGGCAGGAATGACGTATGAAGAGAGATTGGGCCGATTAGGCTTATATTCGCTAGAATTTAGCAGAACGAGAGGGGATCTCATTGAAACTTATAAAATTCAAACAGGACTAGACAGACTATATGCAGGCAGGATCTTCCCGATGGCGGGGGAGTCCAGAACCAGAGGTCACAGTTTACGGATTATGGTTAAGCCATTTTGGACTGAGATGAGGGGGAATTTCTTCACCCAGACAGTAGTGAACCTATGGAATTCTCTACCACAGGAGATAGTTGAGGCCAATTCGTTAAATGTATTCAAGAAGGAGTTAGA
This sequence comes from Somniosus microcephalus, assembly GCF_052327205.1. NCBI lineage: Eukaryota > Metazoa > Chordata > Chondrichthyes > Squaliformes > Somniosidae > Somniosus > Somniosus microcephalus. The sequence goes on along the minus strand of NW_028225180.1, from coordinate 44,236,214 downwards.
TATATTTCTTAAGGCTAAAGGGATCAAGGGATATGGGGAGAAAGCAGGGACAGGGTACTGAATTTGGATGATCAGCCATGATCTCATTAAATGGCGGAACAGGCTCGAGGGGCCGAATGGCCTATTCCTGCTCCTATCTTCTATGTTTCTATGTAAGATGTGATTCGGAGAGTGAGAGATACAAGTGACAAAAGAAAAAGTTAAAAAGTAAATTATTATTTATTTTATCTTCACCAATATTTCTTCTTTTCTTCATTCTTGTGGTGTTGGCGTTGCTGGCAAGGCCAGCATTTAATTCCTTTTCCGAATGCCCCTTCAGAACGTGGTGGTTGCCACCTTCTTGAACCACTGCAGTCTGTGTGGTGAAGGTACTCCAGGCACCAACGTCCTGTAAAGTTGCATCGAAACTTATTTACTTTTATACTCCATGGCCCAGAAATTAGGTTTGCCTCCGCCACGGCTTTTGCGCCCGAAATTTTGTGCCCGCGATAATTGCCGCTGCGCCCGCCAAAAATTCAGCTGCCCCGCGCCCAGACGGCTGTGGGCGCTAATGGAGGGTTTCAGCGCCTCGCTATGGGTGCTGAATGCAGGTTTGCGGCGCTAATCCCCCGCTGCGGCACCTGATGCGGTGCGGCAGGCTGGGGTACTGCAGGCCTCCTCCTTCTGTTAAGGAGGAGCTGCCTGCAGCCGACCGCTGCCCGGTCGATTCGCCCGACAAATGAGCCCGGCATATCAGAGAAGTGCCGGGCTCGCGGGCCACACACATCAGTGCTGCGGGGGGGTGGTGGAGGAGTCCGGGGAGGGAGGTGCGGGCAGGCGGCCGCCGGGAAAGCGGCCGGCCGCCGCTCCACCTTAATGCGCCGGCGCTACGTGCTGCAACATCCTGTTGAACAATCGTTGGTTGCGGCTGCCACGGGCGAGGCGGCCGCAACTGAATTTGGGCGCCCGGCAGCGTTACCACGACAACCGGGACGCTGCGCACACCGATGACGTCATCGGTGCCGGCGCAGCGCTACCGGCTAACGCCGATGGTAGGGCCCAACGCAATTTCGATCGCGGCTATAATTCCGGCGCAAGGCCCTCTAATGCTTCTAATTGCGCGCTAACCCCACCGAATTTCTAGGCCCATATCTCTTGCAATAAAGGCCAACATTGCATTAGCGTTCCTAATTACTTGCTGTACCTGCATGCTAGCATTTTGTGTTTCATGTACTAGGACCCCCAGATCCCTTTGTGCTGCAGCATTTTGTAGTCTCACTCCATTTAAATAATAATTTGTTTTTTCATTCTTCCTTCCAATGTCGATAACCTTACATTTTCCCACATTATTCTCCATGTGCCAAATGTTTGCCCTCTCACTTAACCTATGTAAATTGCTTTGCAGACACATTGGCCTAGAAATTCGGTTTTGGCGCAGCGAGGGCTTTAGCGCCGGAAGTTAGTGCCGGCGCTAAGTCCCCCTGTGCGCGCCAAAAATTCAGCAGCGCCGTGCCCAAACGGATGCCGGCGCTACTGAGGGGTCTCAGCGCCTCAAAACTGGCGCCACGCGCCGCATTGCGGCGCTAGTCCGGCGCTGCAGCACCCGCTGCGGTGCGGCAGGCTCGGGAAGTGCAGGCCTCCTCCTTCCGTTAAGGAGGAGCTGCCTGCACCCGGCCGCGGCCCGCAATAATCTTTTTAAAAAAGAGCCCGGCACCTCGGACAAGTGCCGGGCTTGCTTCTGTTCTGGGGTGGGGGGAAGTCCGGGGAGGGAGCTGCGGCCAGGCGGCCGGCGGGAAAGCGGCCGCCCGCCGCGGGGCCTTTAATGCGCCGGCGCAAAGTTCTGTAAGGCACCTCTGCCAGAACGTTGCTTGCGGCTGCCACGGGCAAGGCGGCCGCAACTCAATTTCCGAGTTCGGGCGGGTTACCATGGCAACCGGGACGCTGCGCACACCGATGACGTCATCGGTGCCGGCGCAGCGCTACCGGCCTAACGCCGATTTAGGGCCCCTGTCAATTTCTAAACTGGCCATAACTTCGGCGTTGGCCCTCTAGCGCCTCAAAAGCGGCGCTAAGGCCAGTGAATTTCTAGGCCATTGTGTCCTCACAACTTGCAAACCAACCTATCTTTGTGTCATCTGCAAATTTGGCTGCAGTACACTTGGTCCCTTCATCCAAGTTATTAATATAGATTGTAAACAGCTGAGGCCCCAGCACTGATCCCTGTGGCACCCCAATAGTTACTGATTGCCAACCGGAAAAAGACCCATTAATCCCGACTCTGTTTTCTGTTAGTTAGCCAATCCCCTATCCATGCCAATATATTACCCCCAACCCAGTGCACTCTTATCTTGTGCAGTAACCTTTTATGTGGCACCTTATCAAATGCCTTCGTGAAATCCAAATACTCTACATCTACTGGTTCCCCTTTATCCAACCTGATTGTTACATCCTCAAAGAACTCTAGCAAATTAGTCAAACATAATTTCCCTTTCATAAAACCATGTTGACTCTGTTTGATTGTCTCATGATTTTCTAAATTTCCTGCTATTACCTCCTTATTAATGGAACCCTGTATTTACCCAATGACAGATGTTAGGCTAACTGGCCTATAGTTTCCTGCTTTTGGTCTCCCTTCTTTCTTGAATAGTGGCGTTAATTTTGCGGTTTCCAATCCGCTCGGAACTCTGTAGAAGCCAGGGAATTTTGGTAGATTACAAACAACACATCCACTATCTCTGCAGCCACTTCTTTTAAGACCCTACGATGCAGGCTATCACGTCCAGTGGACTTGTTGGCCTTTAGACCCATTAGTTTGCCTAATACTTTTTATCTAGTGATAGAGATTGTTTTAATTTCCATGCTCCCTATAGCCCCTTGATTATCTATTATTATTGGGATGTGTTTAGTGTCTTCTAACGTGAAGACCGCTTCAAAATAGTTGTTTACGTTCTCACCAGAGTAAAGCTCCCTCTACACTCTCCCATCAAACTCTCCCTGGGCAGGTACAGCACGGTTTAGATACAGAGTTAAACTCCTTCTACAATCTCCCATCAAACACTCCTAGGGCAGGTACAGGACGAGCCAGATACAGAGTAAAGCGCCATCTACACTGTCCTATCAAACACTCTCAGGGCAGGTACAGGACGAGCTAGATACAGGGTAATGCTCCCTCTACACTGCCCATCATATACTCTCAGAACAGGTGCAGCACGGGCTAGATATTGTATTAAGCTTCCTTTCTACTGTCCCGTCAAATACTACCAGGGCAGGTATGGCAGGGATAAAATACAGTGTAAATCTCGCTATATTTTTGTTGCACAAGAACTTTCAACTCAGATGCAGCATGTGGTCAATGCAGCATAAAGCTCCTCTGACACTATCCCATGAAGCAAACTAACGCAGCTACAGCACGGTACGGTTACAGGGTAACATTCCACGTGTATGCAATGTTCAAGCTCTCCCAGGTGAGTTATGGGCAAGATTCACACACGAGTGAATCCCCAGTCACATTACCACACCAGAGGCCGAGCCTTATGGCAAATCTTCACCCGCTGCCGATTCTGGGTTCGACTGTCACCTCGGTAAAATTCTGAACTGATTGGATTCTCAGGAAATATCCACATCCTTCCTGTCATTTCTGAAGCGTCCTGTTTTATCCTGTCTTTGAAACTGAGTGTCCTGGTACCCAATGACATTTCTCCGGTCCCAGTTAATGTGGTGATGATTCGACTTTTCTCTCTCTCCACCTTCCTGAGATACTGCTGACTCCATGAAACTGTTAATATAAAAATGATTTATATTAATTTCATAAACCATAGCGAATTGTTTGTGTTACGTGTTCACGTACAAACCGTTCACTAGCGGATGCTGAGTTGGTCTCTTGTCCCACTGACGCTCTCCCTCAATGGTCAGAAGCTGAGCTGGTGAATCACGTGGCAGTTGAACAGTTGGCTGATGCTTTTTTTAAAAACTATTTTATTGGCTGAAGAGATGGTGCAGGAGGGAGGGCTTTAGATTCCTGAAGCATTGTATCATTTCTGGGCGAGTTGGAACCTGTACAAGCCGGACGGGTTGCACCTCAACAGAGCCAGGACCAATATCCTCCTGGGAGGGGGAGGGGGTTGCTAATGCTGTTGGGAGGCTTTAAACTAGCTTGGCATGGGAATGGGAACCTGTTATGTTCATTAATAACTAGTCGTTTTTATTAAGAACAGCTAGCTTTTGCTAGACACTTTATTGAGCACATGTGGACTAGTTACAGTATCTGTAGAGGCATCCATCTTGATTGCTGCCTTGTGGGAAGCCTTGTGCCACGTGGGTAGCCCACTCTTATATACATACAGCACCACCTAGTGTACCATTCCAGAATGGCAGGTTACTGATCATTACTTCCCCCTTTCTTTGAGGTTAAACAAAATCAGTATCAATCAATATCAATCAATAACAGCATAAACATCTTCAACAGTCAATACATTTTCAATGAAGTTTTCTTTGTACTCAAAGATTAAGTCTATCAGGCTTTTTTACTTCACGTGTGGATCTTCTCAGCACAGGTAAGTCTGGTGTGTTTTCATGAGAGCCTGTATGTGTATTTGTGTTAGATTGTTCTGGTGGTGAGTGACAAGATTCAGTTGCGGCATTGTCATCGATTTGCTCTTCGATAGTCTCTTGTGTTTTTAGGAGGGAACGGCGTATCCTCCTGAGAATCTGTCCTTCCTCAGTTCTAACAGTGTATGACCGGCTACTGATCATTACAGAACCTGAAAGCATTTTCAGAAGGGAGAGAAGCAAAGCTGGAAATGGAAGGCAGTAAATTGGTAAGCGAGTTTGGAAGGCAGAGGAACAAGTGGTAGGAAATAGACAAATGCAGTTTGGCAATGCTAAATGCGGTATACTTTAATGCAAGGAGTCTGGGAAATAAGGGAGATGAACTAAGGGCACAGAGAAATACGTGGGAGTATAATATTTTGGTTATTACTGAGACATGGCTGAAAGAAGGTCAGGACTGGCAGTTCAATATTCCTGGTTACAGGGTCTTCAGGTGAGATAGAGAGGGGGTTAATAAAGAAGGGTGGATCGCAGTATTGTTTAAAGAAACAATTACAGCTGTGAGGAGGGATGACATGTTCGAAGAATCATCAAAAGAGGACATATTGTTTGAACTAATGAACAAAAAAGGGGCACTGACACTGCAGGGAGTGTACTATAGAACCCCAAGCAGACCGATGGAGATAGAAGAGCAAATTTGTAGGTACATTTCTGACAAGTGCAACAACAATAGGGCAGTAACAGTGGGGGGTTTCAATTACCCCAAAATTAACTTGGATACTACCAGTGTAAAATTTATAGAGGGCACAGAATTCATAAAAAAAGCATTCTGGAGAACATTCTTTTCACCATACGTCGCAAGCCCAACAATAGGGTGGGGGGAGAGAGCAGTTCAAGATTTAGTTTTAGGGAATGAAGCTGGGCAGGTGGAAGGAGCATCAGTGCGAGAACATTTTTGTGGCTGTGATCATAATTTAGATAGTTTTAGCATAATTATGGAAAAGGACAAATAAAAAACATGAGTATGGTTTCTAAATTGGGGGAGGACCAATTTTACTAGGTTGAGAAGTGATATGGTAAACGTGGACTGGAAACAGTTACTTGAAGGTAAACCAGTGTCAGAGCAGTGCAGGCATTCAAGAGAGAGATACATGTAGTTCCGGGTAAATACGATCCCACAAAGAAAAAGGGTAGAACTGTCAAACTTAGAGCCGCCTGGATGACAAGGTGCATACAGTGTAAGATAAGGCAAAAAAGGGAAGACTATACCAGATATTGTGAACACAATACTGCAGAAAGCCTAGAAGAGTATATAAAGTGCAGGGGTGAAATTGGGAAGGATATCAGGAAAGCAAAAATAGGGCATTAAATGTTGGCATGTAGATTCAAAGAAAACACAAAGGCATTTTATAATTATATAAATAGCAAGTGGATAAGTAAGGAAAAAATAGGGCCTGTCATGGAGCAAATATGTGTAGAGGTGGAGGGTGTGAGTAAGGTATTAATGAATACTTTGCAGCTGCGTTGACAAAAGAGGAGGACGATGCCAATGTTGAAGTTAAGGAGGAAATAGTAAACTATTGGACGGGATAAACACAGTAAGAGAAGAAGTATTATGGGGTTTGCATCATTGAAAGTAGATAAATCGCCAGGGCTGGATGAAAGATATCCGAGGCTATTAAAAGAAGCAAGGGAGGCTGTGACAATCATTTTCCAATCCACCCTGGCTACAGGAGTGGTGCCAGTGGATTGGATAACTGCTTACGTTGTAACATTGTTTAAAAATGAAGGAAGGGATAAACCGAGCAATTACTGACCAGTCAGTTTAATCTCGGTGGTGGGCAAATTACTGCAATCAATTCTGAGTGACAGTATAAACCTTCATTTACAAAGACACAGAATAATCAAGGACAGCCAGTATGGTTTTGTTAAGGAGAGTTCTTGTCGACTATTTTATTGAAATCTTTGAGCAGGTAAGAAGAAGGTTCGATGAGGACAGTTCGTTTTTGCAGTCTACATGGATTTTAGCAAGGCTTTTGACAAGTTCCCACATAGCAGGCTGATTAAAAATGTAAAAGCCCATGTGATCCAAGGGAGAGTGGCAAATTGAATCCAACATTGGCTCAGTGGCAGGTCGCAAAGCGTAATGTTTCAGGCGAGTTTTTGCGACTGGAAGGATGTTTCCAGTGGGATTCCATAGGGCTCAGTTCTCGGTCCCTTACTATTTGTAGTATATATTAATGATTTAGATTTTAATGAGGGGGCATGATAAAGAAATTTGCAGATGACACAAAAATTGGCGGTGTGGTTGACAGTGAGGATGAAAGCTTTAGACTGCAGGAAGATATCGATGAACTGAGCAGTTGGGCAGAAAAGTGGCAAATGGAATTCAATTCGGAAAAGTGTGAGGTAATGCATTTGGGGAGGGGCAACATGGCAAGGGAATGGACAATTAATGGGAGGATACTAAGATGCAACAAAGCTTCAGTAGATTGATTCCTGGGATCAGATGGTTGATCTATGAGGAGAGATTGAATAGAATGGGCTTACACTCTCTGGAATTTAGAGGTATGAGAGGTGATCCAATTGAAACATATGATGTTGAGATCCTTGAAAGGGTAGGTGCTGAGAGGCTGTTTTCCCTGGCTGGAGCATCTATGACTATGTGCCAGAGAAGTAAGATAATGGGTTGGCAATTTTAGACAGAGATGAGGAGCATTCTCTTCACTGAGGGTTGTGAATCTTTGGAATTCTCTACCCCGGATGGCTGTGGATGCTCAGTTTATTAAGTATATTCAAAGATGAGATAGATAGATTTTGGACTCTAAGGGAATCAAGGGATACGGGGATTGAGTGCGAATGTGGAGATGAGGCCGAAGATCATGCAAGATCTTATTCAATAATGGAGCAGTCTCAAGGGGCCGTATGGCCTACTTCTGCTCCTAATCCTTATGTTCTTATAATCAGAATAAAATGGACCCATTTTTGGTTTTATTTTTTATATCTAATTTGAATAAAGTTTCACTTAATTATATTTGGTTGAATTACTTACTTTAATATTACTTTTTTCTTTTATTTCCTTGCCCCTCACTCACAATATTTGCTGCCAACTCATGCCTGGCCCAAGGCACATAATAGCTTGTTAGACTCTCCCCTGGAAAAAATCCTGTACTGATGGGCTTCTCAGTGGAGCTCCTTGTCTTTATAAACTTTGCTGAAGCTTCTTGTTTTATCTCTTACAGCATGTGGTTAATACAACGTACAGCTCCTCTGACACTACCCAATGAAACATGCTATCTCACGTACAGCGTGGTATTGATACATTTTCAGGGAAATCGTCCTGTAAGCATCACACATGCCCTGGTGATATATGGGCTAGCTTTACATACCAGTAATTCCACAATCAAATAGCCACCTCAAATGCTGAGCCTTTTACCGGAAATTAAAAGGCACCTAATAGCTTGTTACAATCTAACCTTGAAGAAACCCGGTACTGATGTGTGCCAAAATTGGGAGAGCTGTCCCATAGAATAGTTAATCAACTGCCTGACATAGTGAAACTGACAGTGTCGTGCCTTTCAGCCAATGTCCCAGATTCCTCCATCACAATCACCTGGGTATGTCCTATCCCACCGGCAGAACAGACCCTCCAGATGTGCTATACAGTCGTAAGGGCATGCACCTGTGAGATCCCAACTGACTCCGGACCCCATGAATTTGGACACCACTTGGAAGAAACATTGAGTTTTGCAATGTCACAGAATGTGGGGAATTTTAATGTCAATCACCAAGAGTGGCTCGGTAGCACTACTGCTGAGCGAGCCGGCCGAGTCTAGAAGGATGTAGCTGAATGACTAGGACTGCAACAATTGGTGAGATAACAGCATGCAAGATACATTTACTTGAACTCATCCTCACCAACCTACCTGTCGCAGATGCATCTGTCCATGACAGCTTTGACCACAGTCCTTGTGGTGATGAAACCTGGTCTTCACACTGAGGAGACCGTCCATTATGTTGTGTGGCACTACCAGCGTGCTAAATGGAATAGATTGAGATCAGTGTCAACAGCTCAAAACTGGGCATCCATTAGGCACTGTGGCCTAGAAAATCAGTATAGCCACTTTTGGGGCGGTAAAGTCGGGCGGGCGCTAAAGTTAGCGCCCGTCGGAAAGTGGAGGCCACTTTGCCGAAATTCAGTAGCTTTGGCCAAGGAGTTTGGGCGAGCGCTGAAACTGGCGTTGCACTCCTATCTTTAGGCGCTAAGCTGGCGGTGCGGACTGATAACGCCGAGGCCGGATGCAGCGCAGGTGCAGTCATGTTTTGATTGACAGCAGACACCCTGACGCCGGCCAGCTCTTAAAGGGGGAAGGGTCGACTTTGTCTGCAGCCACGCCCTGGATAGTGGAGCCCTGCAGCTAGACCTGAACACTGCTGGTGGACCCAAATAGCGCCTGAAGCCATGCAGAAGGCCCGTGAACGAGCGCAGCGCTTCTCAGAGCATGCTTTGAGGGTGCTGCTTAGGGGTTGGAAAAGAACAGAGAGATCTTGTGTCTGGAGAGTGGCAAGAAGGCTCCCAGGAGGCAGTACAGGAGAGCCTGGAGGGAAATCGCCCTGAGGGTGTCAGCCAACAGCGATGTCCCCAGGACTGCTGACCAATGCCGCAAGAAATACAACGACCTCAATCGGTTGGTCAGGGTGAGTACCCTTTCCAGTGTCCTCCTCATCCTTGCATGTGCACCTCACATTATGGGCAAAGGGACCTCAAAGGCCTAATGGCCAGCCCTCCTCCCGCAGCTATGGCACTGGCATGATCATCAATAGCACTCTCTGCACTTAACACACTGGCCAAGCTATTCGACCATTGGAGGCAGTGCACACAACAACAGGGCACCACACTGGCCAAGCTATTCCACCATGGGAGGCAGTGCACACAACAACAGGGCACCACACTGGCCAAGCTATTCGACCATGGGAGGCAGTGCACACAACAACAGGGCACCACACTGGCCAAGCTATTCCACCATGGGAGGCTGTGCACACAACAACAGGGCACCACACTGTACTTAGAGGCCGTCCTTTCTCTTGCAGGCCAAGCTGGCGTGGAATTTGAAGAGCCAGACTGTCACTGGGGGAGGCCGTCCCCAGTTCCAGCAGCTCAGTCAGCTGGAGGAGAGCGAGGCTCGAATCATGCGTGGCCGGGTGACTGGCCCCGTTGCTATTGGAGATGCCGACCCTGTGCTGGGACCCAATGTTAAGGACATGACCGTTTGAACCTCTCTGGTTCCCCTTGTGCTTCAGATCTACATCCTTTGCCACTGTCCCACCAATGCGCATAATGGCACCACTCATGCCTCCCTCGCTGATGCCCTGTCCTCACTCTAAAGCTACTCTTGTGCCTTCCTGCTTTCAGCTGGTGAGGAGGAGGTCCCTGAAGCTGAGAGTGCCAGTCCCTCGGAAGAGGAGGACGACGAGGACAAAGAGGAAGGCGGCACATCGGGGGAACCCTCATCCGCGCCAGGGGATGGCAATGGAGGGGACACATCTTGCCTGGAGGAGAGCCAGGGGGAAGTGTTGCAGGGGGGTGTAGCTCCTGGGCACAGTGGCGTCCAGGCACGCGGGAAGGGTCGGGCAGCACGGCTGCCTTCACCCCAGAGGGGGGAAGTGTTGCAGGGGAGGGCAGTTCCTGGGCCCAGTGGCGTCCAGGCACGCGGGAAGGGTCGGGCAGCACGGCTGCCTTCTCCCCAGAGGGGGGAACTGTTGCAGGGGAGGTCAGTTGTTGGGCCCAGTGGCGTCCAGGCACGCGGGAAGGGTCGGGCAGCTCGGCGGCCTTCTCCCCAGAGGGAGAGTCCGCCCTCCAGTCCGGAGACGGTCCTCGCCCAGGAGGTGCGCCTCCTTGATGAAATGTCCGCGTCCTCGGAGCGGCGCCACAACGAGTTCATGGGGGTTGTGGGACAGTTGCCTCAGGCCATTGAGTCCCTGGCTCATAGTGTTGCCAATTTCGGGGACTCACAGGCTAGGGGTGTCGAGCAACTCGCGGCAGCACAGGCCAGGGGTGTCGACCAACTCGCGGCAGCACAGGACGCGAGTCACGAGTTCGTGAGTGGTGCTGTCCAGACACTGGCTGATCTGATGCGGGCACAGACCAGGGCAGTTTGCGCACTCACTTCTGCCACTCTCGCTGTGTCATGGAAGCATCGCCAAGGCACCCGCCACCCTGCTGCAGCACAGCGGTCTGGCCTTCACCAGATTGCTGCGCTTGCTGCAGTGCCAGACCGGCCGAGTGCCAGTGTCTCTGGCGACCAGCGAGCGCCTGGCATCAGCCAGCTTGCCCCCATTGCTGCAGCTGCCACTGCCACGCCCCCAGCAAAGGTGCGATGAGCTGCTGGAGAGCCTGATGCTGGCCAGCCGCAGCTGCAGCAGTCACCAGCCGGCCACTCCAGGGCCGGACCTCGTCTAGGCCGACCCCCAAGGGCATCTGCTGTCACGCATTGTGCCCCTCAGGAGCCTTCCCCCAGCCTTGCAACACCCACAGGGCCCAGGTTGAGGTGGAGCAACAGGTCAGGCAGGGGCCGGAGAAGCCTGCACAAGGACTCGCCCTCTCGGCACACCAAGTAGAGTGCGTTGCCAACTGTTTTTTTTATATGGGGGTGTTTGTGTTCTGGAGGGGGGGGGGCTTTTATTGGTAAGGCCGAGGATGAAGGCCAATTGGAAGGACAATTTTTGTTATTCCTCCCCAGGTTGTGGGAGTGAGATATGTTTTTGACTGTTTTTTGGGGGTGTTGTCTGTTTTTCTGTTTCATGTGGGAAGGGCCCTGAGTTTGTTAAATAAAGCTTTTTATTTATTCAGCTTGTCCAGGTGTCATGTTTCAAGTGGTTGTTGCGTTAACCGGCTGAGGGCTTGCGGAGTGGCTGCATTCAGGTGCGTTCATTGCCACATGCCATTCCCTGACAGTGGGCCTAGAAGTGTCATTCAATAAGCCGCCGGCGGACGGCCCTTGGACCTTGTGGCTCCCTCCTGGGCTGGTACTCCTCCTCCTCTTCCTCCTCCTCATGGTCCTCCTGCTCGTCCTCCTGAGGTGGTGGTCCAACGCGAGGTGGCAGTGCCTGAGTCCTGCGGATAGCCAGGTTGTGCAGCATGCAGCAAACGACGACGAACTGGGAGACTCTATCTGGCGAATACTGTAGAGATCCGCCGGAATGATCCAGGCAGTGGAACCGTTGCTTGAGGACGCCAATCGTTTGCTCTATGATGTTCCTTGTGGCTTGATGGCTTTCGTTGTATGCCTCTTCCGCAGGGGTCCTGGACGCGTGGAGCGGGGTCATGAGCCATGTACACAAAGGGTAGCCCTTGTCCCCAATAAGCCATCCCCTTGGTGGAGGCTGTGCCTCGAACATGTCAGCCACAGTAGTCTGGCGCAGGATAAATGCATCGTGGCTGCTTCCTGGAAAGCGGGCATTGACAGCTAGGATGCGCTGCCTGTGGTCACACACCAGCTGTACATTGAGGGAATGGTAGCCCTTCCGGTTGCGGTAATCCTCGGCATTGTCGATAGGTGCCCGCATAGCCACATGCGTGCAGTCAATGGCGCCCTGCACCATGGGGAAGTCGGCGATCTTGCAAATCCGACTGCACGCTGCTCCTGCCTCTCTAGGGTCATGGGGAAGGAGATGAATTGTTGTCTCCTTGCGAAAAGGGCATCGGTGACCTGCCAGATGCAGTGATGCACGGCGAACTGGGAGATGTTCGCTATGTCCCCAGCAGCGGCTTGGAAGGAGCCGCTTGCATAAAAGTTCAGAGCCACCGCGACCTTCACTTCCACCGACAGAGACGTCCTGCACATCAGCTGTGGACGCAGATCTCTGTGAAGCAGCTGGCAGATCTCTGCAACCGCCTCCCTTCTGAAGCGCAGCCTCTTCACACAATGCGCGGCAGTCATGGTGAGATAGGACACCTGCTGCCGGTATTCCCTGAGTGGGTAAGGCCTACGTTGCTGACGCCTGATGGCCCCTCTGCGTCTAGGCATGGCTGGCCCTCTCACACAGCGTCTGTGAGCCCTTCGCACATAATGCTGGAACTGAGGGTTGGAACCCCATGCAGCCCCCATAATAAACTTGCAAACAGTGAAATCACAATGAGTCTAATTTCCAAGCTCTGGCCAGAAGCCAAAAATACCTCTCCTATGTTGTCCCAAATCAGTAAGGTCTGTTCCTTGGTCTCTGTCCAGAAATCCAAAGCACTAAAGTCATTGCAGCAAAATGGCTGGCCTTTATAGTTCAGTCTAAGTGCCCTTTAATTAGCGCTCCCCGAGGCCCGCAGGGCCTCTGCTGCGTTCCAGTTCACAGTTCTTAACAGCACAACGCCCACATTGGGCGGGCGCCACTGAATTTCCGGTTTGGGGGGCACAAACAGCGTTGCACGACGAAATGACGTCATAAGCTGCGCGTGCAGCTGAGCGGGTGCAAACACTTTGCGCCGGCGCCAAGTGTCAACTGAAGTTGGGCGTAGGCGCAGATCGGACTGCGCCCAGGCGCTAAGTGCCTAGCACTGGAAATCTACCCCTCTTATGGCGTTAATGGCTGGCGAACGCTACTGAATTTCTAGGCCTGTAGGCCATCAGCAGCAGCAGAATTGCATTCCATCACAATCTCTAAACTCATGGCCCAGCATATCCCTACATACATGCTAAACAGCGCAAGCAGCATGCTATAGACAGAGCTAAGAGATCCAACAATTAAAGGCTCAGATCAAAGCTCTGCCATCTTAGTCGTGAATGGTGTGGACAATTAAACAACTAACGGGGGGAGGAGGCTGCATGAATATCCCCAACCTCAATGATGTTGGAGCCCAGCATACGAGTGCAAAAGACAAGGCTGGAGCGTTTGCAACAATCTTCAGCCAGATGTGCCAAGTGGATGATTCATATCGGCCTCCTGCTGAGGTCCCCACAATCACAGAAGCCTGTTTTCAGCCAATTCGATTCACTCCACGTGATATCCAGAAACGACTGAGCATACTGAACACAGCAAAGGCTATAAAGCCCGATAACATCCCAGCTGTTGTGCTGAAATATTGTGCTCCTGAACTGGCCGTCCCTCTTGACAACCTGCTCCAGTACAGCTACAACACTGGCATCTACCGACAATTTGGAAAACTGCCCAGGTATGTCCTGCCAGAAAAAGCAGGACAAATCCAATCCGACCAATTACCGCCCCACTAGTCTATTCTCATTCATTTGCAAAGTGATGGAAGGTTTCGTCGAAAGTGCTATCAAGCAACACTTACTCACCAATAACCTGCTAACCGATGCACAGTTTGGGTTCCGCCAGGACCACCCGGATCCATACCTCAATAGAACTTGGGCCAATCATGGGCAGGAGTGTGAAGGAATAATCTCCAATTGGCTGGAAGAGAGCAGCTCCAACAACATTCAAGAAGGTCTACATCATCCAGGACAAAGCAGCCGGCTTTTTTGGCACCTCATCCACCACCTTAAACATACACTCCATCCACTACCAGCACACCATTGCTGCAGTGTATACCATCTACAAGTTGCACTGCAGCAACTCGCCAAGTCTTCTTCGGCAGCACTTATCAACCCACGACCTCTACCACCTAGAAGGACAAGGGCAGCAGGCGCATGGGAACACCATTACCTGCAAGTTCCCTCCAAGTTACACACCATCCTAACTTGGAAATATATGGCCATTCCTTCATCGTTGCCGGGTCAACATGCTGGAACTCCCTCCCTAATAGCACTGTGTGAGTACCTTCAGCACACGGAATGCAGTGGTTCAACAGGGTGGCTCACTGCCACCTTCTGAAAAGCAATTAGGGATGGGCAATAAATGCTGGCCTTGCCAGCGACACCAACATCCCAGGAATGAATATTAAAAACATTACAATTAATGACATTTGGTTGAATTACTCAATTTATTATTAAATTGTTCGTTTCTTTTTCCCCCCTATTTATAGGGGCTATAGTCACTCACAATATTTGTATGCCAATTCCAGCTCCGCCCACAGTAACTCACTCCAGACGATGCATAACAAGTGGCAGAAACTGTCAACATGTGACATCTCAACGGAGTCAGGAGCCAGGAGCCAGTCACACAGCAGCCAGTAACAATGTCACAAAGCGGCCGGAGCTCCACCCAGTCGAAGTGTCTCTGCCCCTGGTGTGCAGTCTCACTGGGGATGAACACTTGTTGAACATTCAGTCCTGTTTCCAAACCTTTATACATGTACTCAGATACCAGGCAGGGAGCAGATCCGCGCATAATTGTGCCTTACGCATTCTCCTCCCATCCTTCAAATATGAATACCCACTATTCACTGGCTCTTGTGATCGTCATTTGACTTATGCATCCCAAAGACTCCCTCGCATAAATCTGGCAGTGTTTCTCGCTCCTGCCTTGGTAGTGAAATGCAGTTTGAAGCATTGGCGCTTGAATGAAAATATAACAGGCACCTCTGTGTTCTAAAACCAGTCTATTCCCCGTAACTGGATGAGGTATCAGATTCCCATTGTAGGGATCATTAGGGCTATGAGTGTGTGGGGCCATTGTAGCAATAATTGAAGGGGAAATCATGGGCGATAATAGATAAAGCTCCATCTACACTGCCTCATCAAACACTCGCAATTCAGATACAGCATGAGATAGATGCAGAGTAAAACTACATATACACTGTCCCATCAACCACTCCCAAATCATGTACGGCATGGGTTAGATACATTGTAGAGCACACTTTAAAATGTCCCATCAAACACTCCCATGTCAGGTCCAGTACGATCTAGATACTGAGTAAATCTCCCTCTACACTGCCCCACCAAACCCGCACAGGTCAGCGACAACACTGATTAGATACAGAGTAAATCTCTCTCTAAACTGTCCCATCAAATACATCAAGGTTTGGTACAGTATATATTAAATAGCGAGTAGGGGTAATTTTACAAATTCCCATAAAACACTCCCATATCAGGAAAAGCACGGGTCAGATACAGAATAATGCTCCCTCGACGCTGTTCCAAAAAACTCTCTCATGAAAGGTACAGCACGGATTAGATAAAAAGTAAAGCTCCCTGGACACTGTCCCATCAACACGCAGGTACAGCTTGGGTTAGTTACGGAGAACAGCTCCCTCTACACTGCCCATTACAAAGTCGAATTGCAAGTAGAGAGGTTTAGATACAATATAATTCTCACTGTATCGTCGTTCGCAAGTACAGACAACTCAGGTGCAGCTTGTGGCCAATGCAATGTACAGCTCACCTGACACGACCAATGAAGCACACCTTCTCACATGCAGCATAGTCGGTGATTTCAAACATTCACAGGTCAGGTATAGTACAGGTTAGGTAGAGACAAAATTTCAGTCAGCACTGTCCCATCAAACACACCCACGCTAGGCATATTCTGGGTTAAATACAGAGTAAAGGTCACACAAAAAAGCCCCATCATACACTCCCATGACAGTTGCACACGGGCTAGATACAGAATAATGCTCCCTTGACACTGTCCCAGAAATCACTCACAGGTGAGGAACAGCACCGCTCCTATGCAGAGTAAAGGAACTTCGACACTTTTCAATCAAACCCTCTGAGGTGAGATAAACAGGGGTTTAGATACTGTGTAAATCTCGCTATATATTCAGTCACCATGCAGAGTGATGCACACCATATCACGTACAGCATGGTGTGAATACAAGACCGAAATCCCTGTATATATAAGCATCATGCACTCCCAGGTAAGGTATGGACTAGCATTGTATACCAGTCAAATTGCCACATCAAATGTCAAGCCTTCTGCCAGAAATTAAGCGGCACCCAATAGCTACTTAGACTCTCACCTTGAACAACTCCTGTACTGATGGGATTCTCAGTGGATCACCTCGCCTTTCCAAGAGTTCCAAAAATCTATCGATCTCTGTCTTGAGTACAGTCAATGACTGAGCATCGACTGCCCTCTGGGGTAGAGAATTGCAAAGATTCACAACACTTTGAGTGAAGAAACGTCCCCTCATCTCAGTCCTATATGGCCGACCCCTTATTCTGAAACTGCGATCCCTAGTTTCAGACTCCACAGCTAGGGGAAAAATCCTCCCAGCATCTACCCTGTCAAGACCATTAAGAATTTTAAACGTTTCAGTGAAAAGATCTCTTATTCTTCTAAGCTGTCGTGAATATAGGCCTTTTCTACTCAATTTTGCCTCATAAGACAATCGCCACATCCCAGGAACCAGTCTAGTGAGCCTTCGTGACACTCCCTCTAAGGCAAGTATATCCTCCCTTACGTAGGGAGATCAAAACTATACACAGAACTCGAGGTGTGGTCTCACCAAGGCCCTATATAATTGCAGTAAGACGTCTTTACTCTTATACTCTAATTTATTTGCAATTAAGGCTAACATAACATTTCCTTTCCCAATCTATTGCTGTACCTGCATGTTAACTTTCTATGATTCGTGTAGAACTCACCTCGGAACACCAACTTTTCCCAATCTCTCACCATTTAAACAATATTCTGCTTTTCTATGTTTCCTTCCAAAGTGGATACATTTACAATTCTCCACGTTATATCCCATCAGCCATGTTCTTGCTCAGTCACTGAAACTGTCTATGTCTGTTTGCAGCCTCTTTGTGTCTTAACGACTTACTTTTCCACCTAGCTTTCAATCTTCAACAAGCTTGGATCCATTCCAATAGGTCCCTTCATTTAAGTCATTAATATAGATTGTAAGTAGCTGTGGCGCAAGCACTGATCCTTGCGGTAGCCCACTAGTTACAGCCTGCTAACCCACAATTACCTGTTTATTCATACTCACTGTTTTCTGTCCATTCACCAATCCTCAGCCGATGATAATATGTTACCACCAATCCAATGAGCCAGAATTTTGTGTAATAACCTTCATTGTGGCACCTTATCGAATGCTTTTTGAAAATCGGAATCTACTCTATTCATTGGTGATTATGTGGCTGAAAGGCAGCAAGATAGATGAGAAATTTGAGGGGACAAAGAACAAAGAAACATAGGAAATGCTAGTGGAAAAATGACCACAGTTCATTCACCTTCTACCATCCTGCTAGTCGCATGTTACATTAATATAGTTGTTTACTAATCATCGCAATTGATTTCCATCAACTAGTCTACAACAGGCCCAGTAAAGACAAGAGTAAAACCCCAGTGACGCAGCGCTGTGTGGACCACTGGTTCAAAGTCAACAGTTCATCCGAAGCTTGCACACTTAGGTCATGTCTCAAATTATTCATCTACCGTTTCCCAAGATGTTACTTTCTGAAAGCAATCTCTCTAATTTTCATTTGAGTTAGTTATTTCTAACTGCTTCCAGTGTCTTTCCAGGGAACCTGTTACAAAGATTGTTTATGATATTGTTTATATGGATTTATATAGAAAGTACATCACAGGAACAGACCATACGGCCCAACTGGTCCATGTCGGTGTTTATGCTCCACATGAGATTCCTCCCACATCACTCACCTGAACCTATCAGCTTCTCCCTCTATTCCTTTCTTTCTTATGTGCTTACCGAGCTTCCCCTTCAATGTATCGATGTCACTCGCCACAACTAATCCTTGTAGTAACGAATTCCACATTTTAACCAGTCTCTTGTTGAATAGGATTCTCCTGGACTCCCTGTTGGATGTATTAGTGCCTATCTTATACTCATGGCCGTTTCATTCTCCTCACAAGTGGGAATGTCTTAGCTTCGTTTACCCTGTCAAACCCATTCATAAATGTAAAGTCTTCTATCAGGTCACCCGTCAGCACTCTCGTGTCTAGAGAAAAGTGCCGCAGATTGTTGAATCTTTCCTGACAGGTATAATCTCTCACTTCTGGTATAAAACCTTTAAATATCTTCTTCACCTATTTAATTGCCTCTATTTCCTTTTTATAAGATGAAAATTAGAGTGTAGCCTCTGAACCAGAGTGTAAGTGGAGTGGTACTTCATAGAATCATAGAATCATAGAAAGCTACAGCACGGAAGAAGGTCATTGCGGCCCATCGTCTCTGCGCTGGCCAACAAAGAGCTATCCAGCATAATTCCACTTCCCACCTCTTAGTTCATAGCCCTGCAGGTTAGAGCATGCCAAGTGCACATCCAAGTACATTTTTAATAGCCCAGAAATTCGGGTCTCCATGGGTGAGTACGCATGGGGTACTCACCCGTAAGACCAAAGTAAGTGCCGGTTTCCAGCATGCACTGCGCATGCACGGGAAACAGGCACTTCTGTTCCCCTGAACGAAGGGGTTCAGAGTTGAAATGCGTGCGCAGGAGAGGCTGCGCGTGCGCATCGAACTTACGTTTTTTTTGCAGGTTTTCCCGGGTGGGTAAGTCTGCAGAAGTTACACATTTAAAAAGCAGGCATAAGGTCTGCATTTTACAAGGTAATTAGTGAATTAATTAAAATTAAATCATTTTTTCCACAGGTTTATTATTTTGAAATACTTTAAAGCAAGGTAAGTTTATTTTTAGCACCGTTAGAAAATAAAATTATTTATTTCAAAAGTTTAAATTAATGTTTAATATAGTTATTTCATGTAAATTATAGCTTATTTAAAAATGTGATGTTTTTCTTAAATTATTTGAAGATTTAGTGATGTTTTAGGGCCGTAGTATTTATGCATTTTGACAGCTCTTCCTGTCAATCTTATGAATGGAGCATTCCCTGCCCTGATTGGCTCTCCATGGCCCACGTGATCCCAGGGGAACGCATCGAACTAACTGCGCCGCTGGGATATGCAAGCACTGCATGCCGGCAGCTGGAGCAGGCCGAGGATCGCAATTCCATGGGGGCCAGAGCTCAACGGCCGGTGCGCTAGGTAAGTGCAGATCGGGGCCCTGCACCCGCGGGAAGCCCCCGACCTGAATTTCTGGGCCATTGTGGTTAGTGTTCCTGCCTCTACCACCCTTTCAAGCACTGAGTTTCAGACGCCCAAAACTTTCTGGGTGAAGACATATCCCCTCAAATGTCCTCTAAAGCTTCCACCAATTACATTAAATCTGTGTCCCCTGGTTTCTGACTCCTCTGATAAGGGAAATAGGTCCTTTCCTCCACTTTATCTATGCCCCTCATAATTTTGTACACCTCAATAATATCTCCCCTCAGCCTCCTCTGTTCCAAAGAAAACAGACCCAGCTGGTACTTCTACTTCCAGAGGAGGATATTTAACTCTAGTGTAAGTATAGGTTGCCACTAATATTTAGGAGAACGGTCAGGTCTATTGTAAGTGTAGGATACCAATAGTACCGGAGAAGCACTGACACTGCTAGCTTAACTGTAAAAGTACCACTAGTGGAGGAGGAGCATGGTCCACTCTTCTGTCTGATTAGCGACCCTCTAGTATGAAAGGAGTATGCTCACCTCTGGAGTAAATATAGGGTGTCACGAGTAACAGAGGAGCACAGTCATCTCTACTGTAGGTGTAGGATGTAAATAGTAAAAGAGGAGCACGGTCAACTCTAGAGTAAGTGTAGGTTATCACTAGTAGTGGCAGAGCCTGGTATCGTCTAATGTAAGTGTAAGAACTGACAGAGTGCTGACTCATAAATCTGAGTAGTATAAACAAGGGAGATTGTTGTGCAGTTTGTCATGGGGTACAGCTTGACACAAAGTGAACAATTTGGGAGTTTGGTAAGTGTGGGAGTTCGGTGAAGTGTGGGAAGAAGGTACTGCTTTGCCTTGCTTTTCCTAACTGCTCCTGCAGAGTGGCAGCAGACCTGAGTGCGAGTGGACCGAGGCCCGAGAGCGGGGATAAAAGCTCCAGCAGACCTGCAACAACAAGAGAAAAATGCAGTGTGATGTCACAGGTAAGGCAGGTAAGTGATTGTTAGTGACTGTGCTATTTTTAAGTTAACACATAGCATATTAGTAAATTTTAAAAACTAAATTTAATTGAATTAATGTAATAAACTAAACGAGGTAAAGACCTTGATTACCACTAAACTTATTAATTAATGCATCAATAAAATAATGGGAGAACATTAGATACGTTGCTGCTGCAATATGTGGGAGCTTGTGGATATTTTTGTCCAGGTCGACTACATCTGCATTATGTTTCTGCGGCTTGAGCAACTTCGGCTCCGAGTTGAGGAGTTGGAGTCCGTGCTGCAGATATTGCGAGACATCAGGGAGGGAGAAAGTTACCTGGACCTTTTGCTCCAGGAGGCAGCCACACCCCTTAAGCTAAAAACTTTAGAATTGATACGCGGTCAGGGACAGGAGGGTGTGACTGCGAGTGAGGCAAGTACGGGGATCCAGGAGGTAGTTTTGCAGGAGCCTCCGTCTCTACACTTCTCCAATAGGTTTGAGGTTCTTGCAACCCTTGTGGACGAGTGCGGGGACTGTGGAGAGGATGTGAAAACTGACCACAACTCCATGGTATAGGAAGCCATTCAAGTGGCTGAGTAAAAGGAAGTTGGTTGTTGTAGTCGACAGTATAGTTAGGGGGATAGACACTGTTCTCTGCAGCCAGGAGCGTGAGTCCCGAAGGCTATGTTGCCTACCTGGTGCCAGGGTGAAGGACACCTCCTCCGGGATGCAGAAGGACTTGGAGTGGGAGGGGGAGGATCCCGTTGATGTGGTCCATGTATGTACCAATGACATAGCTAGGACGAAAAATAAATTTGTGCTTAGAGAGTTTGAACAGCTAAGTATAAATTAAAAAGCAGAGCCACAAAATTAATAATCTCTGGATTATTACCTGGGCCACGAGCAAATTGGCATAGGGTCAATAGGGTCAGGGAGATGAATGTGTGGCTCAAAGAATGTGGCCTTGTGCATTGAGTGGTGCTGGAGTTTTGCTAAGTGGGAGAAAAATCATTTAAGTGTATTTTGTGAATTTTAGTGTGTTAAGAAGTCAATTATTTGAAGTAAGTTTAATTTTTTAAGGGTTTTTTTAACTCTTGGGCAGTTTAAACCGGAAGAAGAATCTGGGTATAAAAGGGGAGGGGCTAGTGCAGTGCACGGAGTGCCTTGTGCATTGACTGGTGCTGGAGTTTTGCTAAGTGGGAGAGTTCGGATAAGTGGGAGGTGAGGGTGTGTTTTTTGCTCTGTTCTGTTCCCCACTCCCAGGCTTGGACAACACTGCGGAGGTGGACCAGCGAGACGAGTCAACCAAACAGGCCCCACAGACAGTATTCAAGGAGGAGGTTGGTGATCAGCTGGTTGGTTGGTTTTCTTCCTTCTCTTCTCTTTTATACCTTTAAGTTGGTAAGTCCTTTGAATAGTGGTGTGACATTATCATCTATATCCGGGCAGTGTCTTCATAACTAATAAGAAATTTAATTATTTTTTTATAGAATGGAGCAGGTGATGTGTTACTGTTGCGAGATGTGGGAGCCGGTGGTCCCCATTGAGGCTCATGGTGATTACATCTGCGACAAGTGTTTGCTGCTAGAGGAACTCAAGTTCCATGTTATGGAGCTTGAGACTGAGCTTCAGACACTGCGACACATCAGGGAGGTGGAGAAGTTCCTGGACTCTATGTTTCAGGTGATGGTCACAACTATGAAGTTAATTACTGCAGATGTAGTCCGTGGTCAGGGACAGGACGGTGTGACTACGAGTGAGGAAGGTACAGGGATCCAGGATGGAGTGTTGAAGGAGACGCAGCCCTTGTTCTTGTCCAGCAGGATCGAGGTTCTTACTCCCTGTGAGGGCGGGAGCGGGGACTGCAGGGAGGATGAGGAACCTGGCCACAGCACCGTGGTACAGGGGGCCATTAAAGTGGAGGGAGTAAAAAGAAGTGTTGTAGTGGTAGGGGATAGTCTCATTAGGGTGATAGATAGGGTTCTCTGCAGTCACGAGCAGGAGTCCCAAAGGCTGTGTTGCCTGCCCGGTGCGAGGGTTAAGGACATCTCTTCTGGGCTGGAAAGAAACTTGGAGTGGGAGGGGGAGGATCCAGTTGTCTTGGTCCATGTTGGTACAAACGACGTAGATAGGACAAGGAAGATGGTTCTGTTAAAGGAGTATGAGCAGCTAGGGGTCAAATTAAAAAACAGAATTACAAGGGTAATAATCTCTGGGTTATCACCTGAGCCACGAGCGAATATGGCTAGGATAAATAAAACTAAAGAGTTAAATGCGTGGCTCAAAGACTGGTGTGGGAGAAATGGGTTTTGCTTCTTGGGACACTGGCACCAATACTGGGACAGGAGGGAGCTGTTCCGCTGGGTCGGACTCCACTTGGCCAGTGCTGGGACTAGAGTCCTGGCGAATCATATAACTAGGGATGCAGAGAGGGCTTTAAACTAATTAGTGGGGGGGAGGTTTCTAGAGAGCAAATAATAGAAATGACAACAGATAAGTTCATAGACTTAGGTAGCAGTGGGGGAATTATAATACAGAATATGTCAGGAAGGGACAGAAGGTATGGAGCAAAAAGTAAAGTACTAAAAAGGGAAAAAACAGGAACTAAGTGTTACAAAACATATTTGAAAGTTCTTTATCTGAATGCACATAGCATTCATAACAAAATGAATGATTTAACGGCACAAATAATGACATATGGGTATGGTCTTGTGGCCATTACAGAAACATGGCTGCAGGGCGACCATGACTGGGAATTAAACATACCAGGTTATTTAACAATCAGGAAGGACAGGCAGGAAGGGAGAGGAGGTGGGGTGGCTATGTTAATAAAGGAAGGAATCACTATAATACAGAGAAATGATATTGGGTCAAAGGAGCGGGATAGTGAAACAGTTTGGATGGAGATAAGGAATAATAAGGGGAAAAAAACACGAGTGGGTGTAGTCTATAGGCCTCTGAACAGTTACAACACTGTTGGACGGAGTATTAATCAGGAAATAGTTGAGGCTTGTAATAAGGGAACATCTATAATTATGGGGGATTTTAACTTTCATATTAACTGGACAAATCAAATTGGGCAGAGCAGCCTTGAGGATGAGTTCATTGAGTGTATTAGGGATGGGTTTCTTGAGCAGTATGTAACTGAACCGACCAGGGGGCAAGCAACCTCAGATTTGGTCCTGTTTAATGAGACAGGATTAATTAAAAATGTCCTTGTAAAGGATCCCCTTGGAATGCGTGACCATAACATGGTTGAGTTCCATATTCAATTAGAGGGTGAGAAGGTTGGATCTCAAACAAGCGTACTGAGCTTGAATAAAGGAGACTATGAAGGTATGATAGAGGAATTGATTAGAGTGGACTGGAAAAATAGATTAAAGGTAAGACGGTACATGATCAGTGGTGTACATTTAAGGAGTTATTTTACAACTTGCAAAAAAAATATATTCCACTGAGGAAAAGAGGGTGTAAAAGAAAATATAGCCATCCGTGGCTAATTAAAGTAATTAAGGATAGTATCCGACTAAAAACAAGGGCATATAAGGTAGCCAAATCTAGTGGGAGGAGGAAGATTGGGAAGTCTTTAAAAGACAGCAAAAAATAACGAAAAGATTGATTAAGAAAGGGAAGATAGATTATGAAAGTAAATTATCAAAAAATATAAAAACAGACAGTAAAAGTTTCTATAGTTATATAAAAAGAAAAAGGGTGGCTAAAGTAAATGTTGGTCCCTTAGAGGAGGAGACCGGGAAATTAATGGTGGGAAACATGGAGATGGCAAAAACACTGAACAATTATTTTGTATCAGTCTTTACAGTAGAGGACACTAAGAATATCCCAACACTGGACAAACAGGGGGCTCTAGGGGGGGAGGAACTAAATACGATTAAAATCACTAAGGAAGTGGTACTTGGTAAAATAATGGGACTCAAGGCAGATAAATCACCTGGACCTGATGGCTTGCAACCTAGGGTCTTGAGGGAAGTAGCGGTAGGGATTGTGGATGCATTGGTAATACATTTCCAAAACTCACTGGACTCAGCAAAGGTCCCAGCAGATTGGAAAACTGCTAATGTAACACCCTTATTTAAAAAGGGTAGTAGGCAGAAGGCTGGAAACTATAGACCTGTTAGCCTAACATCTGTGGTTGGTAAAATGTTAGAGTCCATTATTAAGGAGACAGTAACGGGACATTTGGATAAACATAATTTAATAGGATAAACTCAGCATGGTTTCATGAAGGGGAAGTCATGTTTGACAAATTTGCTGGAGTTTTTTGAGGAAGTAACATACAGGGTGGATAAAGGGGAACCAGTGGACGTAGTGTATTTAGACTTCCAAAAGGCATTTGACAAGGTGCCACACAAAAGATTATTGCTCAAGATAAACAATCACGGGATTGGGGGTAATATTCTGGCATGGGTGGAGGATTGGCTTTCTAACAGAAAGCAGAGAGTTGGGATAAATGGTTCGTTCTCAGATTGGAAACCTGTAACTAGTGGTGTTCCGCAGGGGTCAGTGCTGGGTCCCCAACTCTTTACAATCTACATTAACGATTTGGAGGAGGGGACCGAGTGTAACATATCAAAGTTTGCAGATGATACAAAGATGGGACGGAAAGTAGTGAGTGAGGAGGACATAAAAAACCTGCAAAGGGACATAGACAGGCTAAGTAAGTGGGCAGAGATTTGGCAGATGGAATACAATACTGGAAAGTGTGAGGTTATGCACTTTGGCAGGAAAAATCATAGAGCAAGTTATTATCATAATGGCAAGAAACTGGAAAGTACTGTAGTACAAAGGGATCTGGGGGTCCTGGTGCACGAAACTCACAAGGTTAGTATGCAGGTGCAGCAAGTGATCAAGAAGGCCAATGGAATGTTGGCTTTTATTGCTAGGGGGATGGAATATAAAAACAGGGAGGTATTGCTGCAGTTCTACAAGGTATTGATGAGACCGCACCTGGAATACTGCATACAGTTTTGGTGTCCATACTTAAGAAAGGACATACTTGCTCTCGAGTCAGTACAAAGAAGGTTCACTCGGTTAATCCCGGGGATGAGGGGGTGGTCATATGAGGAGAGGTTGAGTAGATTGGGACTCTAATCATTGGAGTTCAGAAGAATGAGAGGCGATCTTATTGAAACATATAAGATTGTGAAGGGGCTTGATCGGGTGGATGCGGTGAGGATGTTCCCAATGATGGGTGAAACTAGAACTAGGGGGCATAATCTTAAAATAAGGGGCTGCTGTTTCAAAACTGAGATGAGGAGAAACTTCTTCACTCAGAGGGTGGTAGGTTTGTGGAATTTGCTGCCCCAGAAAACTGTGGAAGCTACATCATTAAATAAATTTAAAACAGAAATAGATAGTTTCCTAGAAGTAAAGGGAATTAAGGGTTACGGGGAGCGGGCAGGAAATTGGACATGAGTCTAGGTTCAGAATGTTCATGGCCCTGTGGGTAGTGGAGTGGGCCCAGGGGCCGTGTAGCCTGGCTCTGCTCCTACTGTGTTCTAATTCTGTGTTAGATTTCAGGAGATGGTTTTATTCCTGTTCCTGGCTGGGGTGGAGATCGCCTTTACAGAAGGTAAGTACTGTCGTAAATAAAGGGACAGTGTGATCTCCTGGAAGAATTTCGATCGCCTAGATGGGTCGGAGAGGAATTTCCCAGATTTTTTTCTCCCAAATTGGCCATTGGGTCTTTATCTGGTTTTTTGCCTCTCCCGGGAGATCACATGGGTTCGGGTGGATGCACAGTGATAGAAGATTTGAGGTTAGGATCAGATCAGCCATTATCTTATTGAATGGTGGAGCAGGCTCGAGGGGCCGATTGGCCTACTCCTGCTCCTATTTCTTATGCTCTTATGTTAGATAGGTGTGGAAGAAGTGGGTTTCGATTCGAGGGGCACTGGCACCCGTACTGGGGAAAGAGACAGCTGTTCCATTTGGACAGACAACACCTGAAACTTGCTGCGACAAGATCTCTAGCGAAATGAATAATTAGGGAGGTGGTTAGGGCTTAAAACTAAATAAAGGAAGAAGGGGACACGGTGGAGAGAAATCTAAAATGTTAAAGAGAAAGGACAAGGAAACAGTGCAGGAAATGGATTCGGGTAAGGATAACCAAATTGTATCAGGAAGGGACAGAGCTTACAAACAAAAGAGTGCACTGGAAAATAGGATACGTGTAAGAAAAAAATGGTAATACACATAGTGCCATAGTACAAAAAAAGTGAAGAAGTCAAAAAATGTTAAAAGACAAATCTAAAGGCACTGTATCTGAATGCACAAAACATTCACAATAAGTTGGACGAAAAAACAGCACAAATAGATGAAAATGGATATGATATAGTTGCAATTATGGAGAAATGCCTGCAGGGTGACCAAGGCTGCGAGCTGAATATTGAAGAATATTCCATATTTAGGAAGGACAGGCAAAAACGAAAAGGAGGTGGGGTGTCATTGCTCGTAAAGGATGAAATCATAGCAATAGTGCGAAAGGACAATGGCTCAGAAACTCAAGATGTAGAGTCAGTCTGGGTGGAGCTAAGAAGCACCAAGGGGCAGAACATATTGGTGGGAGTTCCATATAGGCATCCAAACAGTAGTGGTAATGTAGGGGACAGCATCAAACAGGAAATTAGATATGCATGTAACAAGGGTACTACAGTAATCATGGGTGTGTTTATGCTATATATAGACTGGCCACACCAAATTAGCAATAATACTGTGGAGGATGAATTCCTGGAGTGTGTAGGAGATGGCTTTTTAGACCAGTACATTGAGGAACCAACTAGGGAAGAGACTACCAAAGATTGTGCATTCTGCAATGAGAAGTGGTTAATTAACAATCTTGTTTTGCGGGGTCCTTTAGGGAAGAGTGACCATAACATGATAGAATTCTTCATTAAGATGGAAAGTGAAGTAGTCCAATCCGAAATTGGGTCCGTAATCAAAACAAAGGAAACCACGAAGGTAAGTGGAGGGAGTTAGCTATGATAGATTGGGGAGCTTCATTAAAAGGCATGACGGTTGATTGAAAATGGCTAATATTTAAGGACCGAATGTTTGAATTGCAGCAGTTATACATTCCTTTCTGGTGCAAAAACACTAAAGGAATAGCGACCCAGCCATTGCTAAGAAAAAAAGTTAAGGATAGTATTAGATCCAAAGAGGAGTCATATAAAGTTGCCAAAAAAGTAGTAAGCCTGAGGATTGGGAGCAGTATAGAGTTCAGCAAATACAGGCCATGAGATTGATTAAGAGGGGAAAAATAGAGTATGATAGTAAACTGGCAAGGCACATAAAAGCGGAATGTAAAAGCTTCTGCAAGTATGTCAAATGAAAAATATTAGTAAAGACAAATGTAGGTCTCTTACAGTCAGAAATGGAAGAATTGATAATGGGTAACAAAGAAATGTCTGAGCAATTAAACAAATACT
Organism: Somniosus microcephalus; assembly: GCF_052327205.1. Taxonomy (NCBI): domain Eukaryota; kingdom Metazoa; phylum Chordata; class Chondrichthyes; order Squaliformes; family Somniosidae; genus Somniosus; species Somniosus microcephalus. The sequence continues at coordinate 44,208,408 of NW_028225180.1, read as the reverse complement.
TTGGCTCAGTCTTCACGGTAGAGGGCACAAATAACTTGCCAGAAATGCTAAGGAACCAAGGGGCTAGTGAGAAAGAGGAATTAAAGGAAATTAGTATTAGTAAAAATAGTGCTGGAGAAATTAATGGGACAGAAAGCTGATAAATTTCCCGGGCCTGATAACCTGCATCACAGAGTACTAAAAGACATAGCCATGGGAACAGTGGATGCATTGGTTGTCATCTTCCAAAATTCTATAGATTATGGAACCGTTCCTGTAGATTGGAGAGTGACAAATGCAACGCCACTATTTAAAAAAGGAGGGAGAGAGAAAACAGGGAGGTACAGACTGGTTAACTTAACGTCAGCAGTAGGGAAATTGCTAGAGTCTATTGTAAAGAATGTGATAACAGGACACTTAGAAATTTTCAACGGGAGCTGACAAATTCAGCATGGATTTATGAAAAGGGAAATGGTGTTTGACAAACCAACTGGAGTTTTCTGAGTATGTAACTGGTAGAATAGTTAAGGGAGAACCAGTGGGTGTGGTGTATTTGGATTTTCAGAAGGCCTTTGAAAAAGTCCAGCGTAGGAGGTTAGTATGCAAAATTAAAGCACATGGGATTGGGGGCAATATATTGGCATGGATTGCAAATTGGTTAACAGACAGGAAATAGAGAGTAGGAATAAATGGGTCTTTTTTGGGGTGGCAGGTGGTGACTAGTGTGGTACCGCACTGATCAGTGAGTGGCAAATACTTGACAGATGCAGTATAAAGTGGATAAATGTGAAGTTATCCACTTCGGTAGGAAAAAACAGAAAGGCAGGGTATTATTTCAATGTTGATAGATTGGCAAATGTTGATATACAAAGGGACATGGTTGTCCTTGTACACCAGTCATTGAAAGCAAACATGCAGGTTCAGCAAACACTTAGGAAGGCAAATGGTATGTTGGCCTTCATTCAAGAGGATTTGAGACAGGAGCAAAGATTTTTTACTACAGTTATACAGGGCGTTGGCGTGACCACACCTGGAGTACTGCATGCAGTTTTGTTCTCCTTACGTAAGAGAGGATATACTTGCCATAGATGGAGTGCAGCGAACGTTCAGCAGATTGATTCCTCTGATAGACTGTCGTATGAGGAGAGATTGGATCGTCTAGGCATGTATTCACTAGAGTTTAGAATAATGAGAGGGGGATCGCATTGAAACATATAAAATTCTGACAGCACTAGACAAACTGGATGCAAGGTGGATGTTTCCTCTGGCTGGGAAGTTTAGAACGAGGGTTCATAGACTCAGGATATGGGGTAAGACAGCTAGGACTGAGATGAGGAGAAATTATTTCTGTCAGAGGGTGGTGAATCTGTGGAATTATCTATCACAGATGGCTGTGGAGGCCAAGTCACTGAATATATTTAAGAAGGAGATAGATAGATTTCTAGAAACAAAATGCATCAAGGGGTATGGGGAGAGAGCGGGCATATGGTATTGAGATAGAGGATCAGCCATGATCATATTGAATGGCGGAGCAGGCTCGAAGTGACGAATGGCCTTCTCCTGCTTCTATTTTTCTATGTTTCTATGTTGGTTATCACTAGTCGTGGAGGACCAGGGTCACGTCAAGTGTAAGTTTTATGAGCTATTATTACCAGAAGAACATGGTCATCTCTAATACTGCAGAGCTGTTTCATATATTGCATGATTTGTTTCAGCGCCTGTTCTGGAGGAGTTGGAGCACTTGGAGTCAATGAAGCGCAGGGCCAGGGCGATGGCTGCCAGTGTAGCTGCTTCCACCAGTCCTGCTGGAATAGGGTCAGCTCCAGTATTGGGTGATTCCAGTTTCCATTCGTAAAGAATGTTTGTATTGTGCGTGTTTTTGAAACTGTACAATAAAAATTTCACATTTTTCTATTAATCTGACGTGTCAGTCAAAAAAAACCCGTCTATTTGTTAAATGACTGTAACTAATGCCAATTATGAGTTAATTAGATTAAGTCCCTGGCGGATTGATGTGAGCATAAATATAGGTTCCACTCTATTGTCTGACCCGTGCGCCAGTCAGAGACTTCCATCTCCGACAGAAGTTATCCAATCTCACTGGAAATGGGGCGACCAGCTTTTCTGCTGTTAAAAGATATTTACTACCCGATTCTTGCAGCTTTCGGTATCCCCGGTGAGCCATTGTAACCTCTTTGTTGTTAATCGGTGTTAATCGTCTCATTGTTCATGTCGCATGTTGGATATGGTAAATTTTTTACAGATGTCAGCATGACACAGTGAACCGCGTGTCCGCACTTTCCCAGTTGCTCTTAATATCATAACATTACTAATGTTACAATCTTCTTTGTAGCTCCAACACAAGAATTTTAGCGGGTTTGCGGACCGTTTCTCGCCCGTCCGGGGTGAGTGCTGCATCAGGTCATTAAAATATGTGGGTGGGTTTCCCAGGTAATGATTCCAGTACTTATCCTGTTCTCACACTGCTCCGTGTTGATAATCACACTGAATGGAGTAAAATGCTCTCCACAGGTATCTCCATATATTTCAATCAGACACTGGAACATTATTTCTCTCCTCTCTCTTTCGTACAGCGAACTTGGTGACAATCGTGATTCTCTCCCGAGGAAACTGCGGCCTTTCCAAGTGTATCTCTGTCTACATGGTGGCCATGGCAACAGCAGATCTACTGGTCATGATTTTCAATGTAATGGCGTATCATATCTTCAGTTATCACTTTCTACTTTCGTTCCTGTCCCACACACCCGTGTGTGAGTTCAATCTATACATGAATGCTGTCACCTTCGATTTGTCTGTTTGGTTCACTGTCTCCTTCACATTTGACAGATGTGTTGTTATCTGCTGCCAGAAGTTTAAAGTAAATTATTGCACCGAGAGAACTGCGGTCGCGGTTATAACAGTGTTCACGTTCCTGAACTTTTTAAAGGGCATCCCCGTATTGTTTGCATTTGAATCTCAGCAAATAATTAGCAACGTGCAGTGGGGCTGTAGGCCAAGTGTAGCTTTGCTTTCCTCGCCTCCAGGTGTAGCCTATCTCTGGTTTCACATCATATGGCTCGTTTGGCTTCCTTTTACGTTAATGGCCTTGTTTAATTGTTTGACAGTCAGACGTATTTTAGTGGCAAGCAGAGCCCGCAGAGGACTCCGGTGTCAGAGCAGTGAGAATCAGAGCGATCCAGAGATGGAGATCCGAAGAAAATCCATCATTTTGCTCTTCGCTATATCGGGCAGTTTTATACTGCTGTGGCTGACAGCTGCCTTGAGTTTTTTAATTACCAGAATGACAAACATCAATTATTACGGAGGCGACCGCACAACCCCAACCTATATCGCCACTGAAACCGGAGCCATGCTGAGACATTTGAGTTCCTGTCCGAACACGTGTATTTATGCAGCGACCCAGAGGAGATTCAGAGAAGAGCTGAAGAAGGTGCTGAAATCTCCATGGACACTGATTCTGAGATTGGTTAAACAGGAAAGAAAGGTGAACTAGAGCTTCGGTTGGGACATTAGAATTCCATTCTAGCTCGTGTTCCAACTTAGACTGTGGTTCCCTCTGCTAACCGCCACATAAGGATTGTTCTTGTAAAATCTCACAGGGACGCGACTATATTTGGTGTCCTTTTAGCATTTAATGCCAACAAGGACTGTGGGTTTCCGCAGTTCTTTAGCCGAGTGTCTCCTCCCAAACAACGTCATTCCCCCTTAAGCATGAAATATGTCAGTGGTGAAGTGAAATTTAACAGTGGAATAAAATAGTTGATGAATGAGTTTAATATCTGATCCTGCGAGGACTGTAATAAATTCTATCATATATTGACCGGATCAGACACCAGTTTTAGGGAAAGATTTTGTCGTTTACAACTCCCGGTCCTTTACCTTTTCTAGCAGGTTTGCTGAAAATGTTGCTTGGACTGACTGCAGCTGCAAGGGCCGCTTCACCCCTTCTTCTGGGATGAAGCAGCGGTGCCGCTGTTCCCTTCTCAGTGTTGCGATGTTTTACTATTTCTTGAATGTTATCTGGCGTTGCCTCGTTTTACCTGTTGTTTTGCTGACTTCTCGAATAATGAGAATTATTTCAAGGCTGCCCTTCAACATTAAATAAAGTTTTAGTTGCTGTTACTAAATGTATTGTGGGAAATCTGAATGTTATTAATCTGAAACCGCGATCCTGTGACCTGGCAAAAACAGTGTAAGAAATAAGAATGTTTAATCGGGGCCTTTCAGTCATGGATCAGTAATCAGGACTCTAAGATATTTATATGGAATCATCCACAGTTTCTGTTGCTGCACAGAGAGTGCCGTGTAATACACCGTCCCCTTTTACCAACTGTTGTTGACTGGGTATCTCCAGTGCAAGGCGATGTATTCTGAACTCCGTCCGGCACCACTGGCGACCTGATTTTGAGAGTGCTGATCGGTGCAAAGGCTTCAAGTGAGGATTTGCACCAATTAACTGGAATTTCGTTCGCCCGCTAATCTCTGTGCCTCGGTAGAAGCGGCTTAGCAATTCATCCTGCAGTATATGGGTTGCAGATTGGAAGATAGATATATAGAAACTTAGAAAAATAGGAGTGGGAGTAGGTTATTCAGACCTTCAGTCTGCTCCGCCACTCAATATGAACATGGCTGATCCTCTATCTCAATACTATATTCCCGCTCTCTCCCCATAGCCCTTGATGCTTTTTTGTCTAGAAATCGATCTACCTCCTTCTTAAATATATTCAGTGACTTGGCCTCCACAGCCTTCTGTGGTAGAGAATTCCATACGTTCACCACCCACTGAGTGCAGATGTTTCTCCTCATCTCAGTCCTAAATGTCCTACCCCGCATCCTGAGACTGTGACCCCTCGTTCTAAACCCGCCAGCCAGGGGAAACATCCTCCCTGCATCCAGTCTGTCTAGCCCTTCCTGAATTTTGTACGTTTCAGTGAGATCACCTCTCATTCTTCTAAACTCTAGTGAATACAGGCCTAGCCCACGCAATCTCTCCTCATACGACAGTCCACCCCAGAATCAGTCTGGTGAACCTTCGCTGCACTCCCTCTATGGCAAGTATATCCTTTCGTAGGTAAGGAGACCAAAACTGCACACAGTACTCCAGGTATGGTTTCAAAAAGGGCCTGTATAACTATAGTAATACGTGCTTCTCCCTGTACTCAATTTCTCTTGCAATGAAGGCTACCATACCATTTGCCTTCCTAACTGCTTGCTGCACCTGCATGCTCGCTTTCAGTGACTGGTGTACATGGACACTCAGGTCCCTTTGTATATCAACATTTCCCAACCTATCAACATTTCAATAATATGCTGCCTTTCTGTTTTTCCTACCGAAGTGGATAACTTCACATTTATGCACGTTATACTGCATCTGCCATATACTTGTCTAAATCGCCTTGAAGCCTCTTTGAAACCTCCTCACAACTCCCAATCTCACCTAGCTTCCTGTCGTCAGCAAACTTGGAAAAACTACATTTGGTTCCCTCATCCACATCATTGATATATATTGTGAATAGCTGGGAACAAGCTCTGATCCCTGCAGCACCCCACTAGTCACCACATGCCACCCTGAAAAAGACCCATTTATTTCTACTCTCTGTTTCCTGTCTGTTAACCAATTTTCAATCAATGCCAGTATATTACCACCAATCCCATGTGCTTTAATTTTGCACACTAACCTCTTATTTGGGACTTTATCAAAGGCCGTCTGAAAATCTAAATACACCACCTCCACTGTTTCTCCCTTATCTATTCTACCAGTTACATCCTCAAAAAACTCCAGTAGGTTTGACAAACAGGATTTTTCTTTCATAAATCCATGTTGACTTTGTCTAATCCCGTTGATATTTTCTACGTGCCCTGTTATTACATCCTTTATAATAGACTCTAGCATTTTCCCTATGACTGATGTTAGGCTAACCGGTCTGTAGTTCCCTGTGTTTTCTCTCCCTCCTTTTTTAACTAGTGGAGTTACATTTGCCACCCTCCAATCTGCTGGAACTGTTCCATAATCTGTGCTATTTTGGAAGATGGCAACCAATGCATTCACTATTTCCATGGCTACCTCTTTTTGTAATCTGGGATGCAGATTTTCAGGCCCTAGTGATTTATCGGCTTTCAGTCCCATTAATTTCTCCAGCACGATTTTTTTCCAATACTAATTTCCTTTACTTCCTCCTTCTCCCTAGACCCTTTGGTTCCCTAGCATTTCTGGAAAGTTATTTGTGTCCTCTTCTGTGAAGACAGAACCAAAATATTTGTTTAATTTCTCTGCCATTTCCTTGTTTCCCTTTTATAATTTCTCCCGTTGCTGGCTGTAAGACACGTCCATTTCTTTTCACTAATCATTTTCTATTTACATACTTGTAGAACTTTTACAGTCCCCTTTTATGTCCCTTGCAAATTTAGTCTCATAATCTTTTCTCCATTCTTAATCAATCTCTTGGTAACTTTTTTGCTGAATTCGAATATGCTCCCAATCCTCAGGCTTGCTACTTTTTCTGGCAACTTTATATGACACATCTTTGGATCAAAATTTCTTTTGTTAGCCATGGTTGGGCCGTTTTTCCTTTACTGTTTTTGCGCCAGAAAGGAATGTATAACTTGCAATTCATGCATACATTCCTTAAATGTTAGCCATTACCTATCCACCGTCATGCCGTTTAATGAAGCTCCCCAATCTATCATAGCCAACTCACTCCTTACACCTTCGTGGTTTCCTTTGTTTAGACATAGGACCCTAGTTTCGGATTGGACTATTTCACTTTCCAACTTAATGAAGAATTTTACCATGTTTTGGTCACTTTTGCATAAAGGAACCCACCAACAACATTATAAATTAACCCCTTCTCATTACACAATACTCAATCTAGGATAGCCTGCTCCCTAGTTGGCTTCTCAACGTACTGCTCTAAAAAAAACATCTCGTACACACACCAGGAATTCATTTTCCACAGTACTATTGCTAGATGTTGTGGAGAGGCTGACCCTTCAACTGGTTAAATCCACTGTTCACACAGCAGGATGTGAAAGAATGTCAGAGGACTGTTTTAGTATTTGTCCTAGTGTCCTGGTCAGTATTTATCAATCAATGAGCAGAAATACAAGAAGATTGGGAGTTTACAAAAAATTATTGGGGTGAAATTTGACATGGGCGGGAATGCAAAACCTGCAGAATCTCATTTTCCGGCCGCCATGCCACTTTTCCAATATTCGCTTCTATTGAAGTTAGTGGAACTGAATATCGGGTGAGGCGTGTAACAGGCGACCACTGTAAGAGCACCAATTTTACCACACCCACCCCATGCCCAATTTCACTCTATCTGGTCATTTACCTCATTGTTGTGTGTGGGACCTTGCTGTGCACAAACTGACTTTTGCATTGCCTAAATTTACAAAATTGACGACAAGCCAAAAGCACTTGGTTGAAACGCACTATATAAATACGAAAGGCTGGAGAATCGTCTGGGAATTAGTGGAAAATCATATCGCCTCCTGTCAAAGGTACCACCCAATACTGCACTCAATGGAACTGAATATCTGGCCGAGTGTGTAACAGGTGACCGAAGCCACGCCGCCTGTTTAGCCGACCCGCACATGGACAATTTCACCTCAAATTCATTATTTCCAGTCAAATTTCCAGAACCAGTTGTAAAGAGCAATTCAGTTTCCCCAATTAAGCGGTTATATACATAAGTTGAAACGTTGGATTTAAGTCCATTTGGGTTCAGTGGAATCTGAACATTCTGAAACGATGATCATTTTCAATTTCAGCCTGTGCAGAAACCTGGCTGAAGCGGACTGTCCGCCAGTCACCACGCCAAATTTATCTCTTCAGTGACAATAATGAAAAGGAAATTGGAGCGGGTGTGAAATATGCAACTGTCAATCGGCAGAATTCACTAAAGCGGAGGAAAGTTTAGTCAAATCACCGAATCATTGACCTGTTTCCTATTTTCCGAATACTAATTGATAAAATACCGAAACTATTGAAGCAGCCGCCTATTGTTTCAAGACTCTGTACTATCAGAGTCAGTTGGGCAGTGGCACTACTTGGATTGTGGGTCAGCTTTTAGTTCTTTTAGATGAAAACTAGTCACTCATAAATTCATAGAGGCAGTAACAGATTTAAATGTTCAATAAAAATCTATTGCATAACCGTGTCGAAATAAAGACTGGAATATTTGGCGTGCAACTCATGCGATGCTCTCCATTGTGTACCTATAAGTCGGAACACGATGATCGTGTTCGGTGTGCTTGTATAACAGTGCAGATAATTATATGGTTGTAGACTGTTAGTGGAGGAGTACAGAGCTCTCTCCTGAGTCTTTCGGACGCCGTTAACATCGGAATCTGCCTCTTGTACCACTCAATGCTAGAAGAATGTAAAAGGATCTTTATCTCAGCTGGAATTTAATATATTTTGCTTTATAATAAAGGGAATTAAGTCAATGCCCAGCGCTCATGTCCACAAGTCTAAGCATCACAAAACATTAGGCATATATATTAGCGATTTATTTGTTATACTTGAACTACGAAAGTAAAGTAAAACTGCTGAAAAAACAAACTGCAAGCAGTGAAAGTTGCAGGAGCTCCTGTACTTAATTGGTGATACGTCACAGAATCGGCTGGGCGCTGCACCCATTGGATGTTAGTGTCAGAAGTGTGACGAATCAGATTTACCTTTGAAACGCACCCTCGTCAGTAGGAACACGGTACGACAGACGATGGCGCTCTTCATGATGGGCCGCAGGTAGTGAGATCACAGTCTGATTGTCTGAGAACAGGAAATGTTGCTGCCAATCATTGTCTTTGTCAGAATGTTTCGTCTTCCTCAGTGACCAGATGTCATTGTCCCCAGTCCTGGAATTCCTCCGGACCACCAAATTAGGGGAGTAAAACCAAACACCAAGCGGGTCAGCCCCACGATATCAGTTCATTGTACAAATTCACAAGCAAACAACACTAGAATTGGAACAAATGCCACTGGACAGGGCAAATCGGACAGTCATTCTGTTCCTGTCAACAACCATGTACAGTAATGCCTAACGTGCCACATAACACGCTAGATTTAATTTAAAAGTAATGTATGTAATTTAATTGAATTTCATTTATTTCAATTTAATTTAGTTTAATGTATTCCATTAAATTTAATGTTATTTTATTTTGAAACTCTCTTTAAGCTTCCATCGTGATTTCTGTCGCTATGGAACTAAAATGCTGCAAATTACATTGATAACAACAGTGGATATTCCTGTGACATGTTGGAACTCCGGGGCGCTTCACCTGGCCATGATATTCACGTGTCCATGAAGTGGCTCCATTTTCTCGAAATTAAGTTTGGAATTTCTGAGCATGAGGAGCGGCTGGAGTCACTGCAGGGCTGATAATTTGCTCCACCACATAGTCCAGGAGATGGACACCCCGCATCCACAGTGAGTTCAGGAGGATAGTAAGTTGGTGGCCATGGGCATGGTGCGAAGAGGCAGGGTGCAAGGATCCTCCGGGACTGGCACTCTCAAGGATGGGGCCGATTACAGACCAGAAAGGAGATTTTCTTGTGCAGGCAGGGGGCATGGTTTAGATATTAAATGAATATTTTGCATGTGTCTTCACTAAAGAAAAGGATGCTGTCAATGTCATGGTAAAGCAGGTGACAGTAGAGAAATTGGATGGAAAAACATAAATAAAGAGGAGGTACTTAAAAGTTTGGAAGTGTTGAAAGTAGAAATATCACCGGCCCAAATGGGCCGTATCCTAGGAAGCTGACGGAAGTAAGGGCTGAAATTGCAGAGACTCTGAGGCCGAAAAATCTTCCAAACATCCTTAAATACGGGAGAGCAGCCACAGTAGTGGTGGACTGGAAATATTACACCTCGTTCAAGAAAGGGGAGAGGGATTAACCTGGCAACTACAGGCCAGTCAGCCTAATGACGTGTGGAAACATTTAGAGACAATAAACCGACAGACATTTAATTGGCACTTGGAAAATGTGGGTTAATCAATTAAAGCCAGCACTGATTTTTCATTGCGGCATCATGTTTTACTAAGTTGATCGAGTCCTTTTATAAAGTAACTGAGCGGGTTGATGAGGGTAGTGCAGTTGATGCTGAGTATACGGACTTTCCAAAGGGATTCGACAAAGTACTACGTGATAGACCTGTTAGCAAAATTGAAGCCAACATTTTATTCATAATTGAAAACAGAAAAAAAGGAACTTTAAGATAAATGTTAAGTAAATAATTGAGTGGAACACCAAATTGAATACGAATTAGCAATGATTTTGATGAAGGAAATTCGACGAAATTGTTTCCAGGGGCAGGCAGCTCGGTAACTGGAGGACACAGACTTAATGTAATTGGCACAAAAAGCAGCGTGGACATGAGGATAAATAAATGTAAATACTATAAATAGCAGAGGAGTGGGACAAATTGATTATCTCTTTCAAAGAGTCGGAACAGACGCAATGGGCCAAGTGGCCTTCTTCTGTACTGTATAATTCTAGGACGACACAAAGCTGGGTGGGAGGGTAAGCTGTGAGGAAGATGTCGTGAAACTCCAGTACGATTTGGACAGGTTGGGTGATTGGGCAGAAAAATGGCAAATGCACTTTAATGTGGATAAATGTGAGGTTATCCACTTTGGTGGCAAAAACAGGAAGGCAGATTATTATTTGAATGGCAATAGATTGGGAGAAGGGGAAGTGCAAAGAGACCTGGGTGTTCTTGTTCACCAGTCGCTGAAGGTAAGCATGCAGGTGCAGCAGGCGGTTAAGAAGGCAAATGGTATGTTGGCCTTCGTAGCAAGAGGGTTCGAGTACAGGAACAAGGATGTCTTGCTACAGTTGCAAAGGGCCTTGGTGAGACGGCACCCTGAGTACTGTGTGCAGTTTTGGTTACCTTACCTGAGGAAGGACGTTCTTGCCATGGAAGGAGTGCAGCGAAGATTCACCAGGCTGATACCTGGGATGGCAGGAATGACGTCAGAGGAGAGATTGTGTCGATTGGGCTTATACTCACTGGAGTTTAGAAGATTGAGAGGGGATCTATAAAATTCTGTCAGGCCTGGCAGACTAGTTGCAGGAAGGATGTTTCTGATGGCCGGGGAGTCCAAAACCAGGGGTCATAGTCTAAAGATAAGGGGTAAGCCATTTAGGACCGAAATGAGCAGGAATTTCTTTACCCTGAGAGTGGTGAACCTGTGGAATTCTCTGCCACAGAGGGCGGTGGAGGCCAGTTCATGAAATATATTCAAGAAAGTGTTGGATATATTTCTTAAGGCTAAAGAGATCAAGGGATATGGGGAGAAGGCAGGGACAGGGTACTGAACTTCGATGATCAGCCATGATCTCATTGAATGGCGGAGCAGGCTTGAAGGGCCGAATGGCCTACTCCTGCTCCTATCTTCTATATTTCTATTTTTCTATGATTGTGACCTTCCGTGCCATTGTCCATAGTCAGACGCAGTGTAGGGTGTAAATTTAACAAATGCTGCACTAAGAGAGCGGAGATCCCGATTCTTGGGAGAAGATATGTAATTCTGAACTAACTTTGGGAGATGCGGTCTCAAAGTGGAGAACTCCGACTGCAGAGAAATACACAAATTCACGTGAACCCTCTGCGAGCCCTTTCTCACCAATTAGCACTAACAATTAAGTAAGGGTCATTTCCTTTAAAATAAATTTGAATCAATCAGAAAAGTATAGCAATTTTTACATTATTGCTAGTGGTTCAATTGAAGTGCACCGCTCACTATATCCAATCATTATAATACCTTATTAAAGGCATTAAATTCATAATTCATTTAAAATTGCAATTGAAACTAAACATTGGGAGTTTATCTCCAATTATCTGTGAGAAATGTCTCTTTTCATTTCACCCCAACCGTGCATCTCTTTCAGGAGCTGGGAATTTATGTTTTGCTAAATTTTCAAAATTAAGAAGCTCAGCCCAGAACCAGTCTTCAATAATGCACCAGTCCAGTTTGAATCTCTGTCACGGGTGGATGACAACTCTCAGAATCCAGCAGAGTCGCAGTGCACGTCAGTTGGTTTAACTCTCAATTCAGCAATGCAGTATAACCCCACTCCTCCTCCTCTTTAGTCCAATTCCTTAGTGATGAGTTAAAGGAGTGAATTAAAGATTCATCATCTTCCTCAGCATCTATCTTTCAGTATAATAAAATCCTGCTTTTCAACAATGGGATCTCCATGACTTGGGAACATATTTGGATTCGCAACACCGTAGATTCCGTGTATTTCTTGTTATGGGCCTCTTCAACAAAACAGAACCGAATCCCTCTGTTTGTACTTCAATGGATTGCATATAACTGGGTTGCCAGCTTTTGATTTGTTAAAGTAGGGACAGACACCACAGACTATCCCATTAATAACTGAGAGAATGATTAGGATAAATCAACAACTTAACAAAATAATGTTATGTAGTAGAGTTCCTAGTATTGCCTCCTAAACTGCAGTATATGTAGTGGCAGGGGTATGCCACTTAAAGTTGTACTTTTTAGTAATCTTTCCTTCTTTCAAGATAATTTTCTTGCTTTCTCCAGTGTGTATCTTGACTGTTAAACTCCTCAGACTGTGGTTCATCAGTTTACATTTGCCTGTTTTACGCAGCACATGGATATTGCAGTTTGTTTACAGAAGGTTATGTTTGGCATGGGATAAACTTTCGATAACATAGTTGTCAATTTAAAAGCTAAATAAATATTTTTGTGCCGAATGACCCTCCTGGTAATTCATTAAATAGCATAGAGAATACAGTTACACAGTCCTAGTAAAGGATCCCCTTGGAATCAGTGACTATAATATGGTTGAATTCCAAATTCAGTTTGAGAGTGAGAGAGTTGGATCTCAAACCAGCGTACTGAGCTTAAATAAAGGAGACTATGAAGGTATGAGAGTAGAATTGAATAAGGTGGGCTGGGAAAACAGATTAAAGTGTAAGACGGTACAAGAGCAGTGGTCTACATTCAAGGAGATATTTCACATCTTTCAAGAAAAATATATTCCACTGAGGAAAAAGGGGAGCAAAAGAAAAGACAGCCATCCGTGGCTTAGTAAAGTAATAAAGGATAGTATCCGACTGAAAACAAGGGCATATAAAATAGCCAAACCTAGTGGGAGGATAGAAGATTGGGAAGCATTTAAAAGCCAGCAAAGAATAACTAACAGGTTAATTAAGAAAGGGAAGATAGATTATGAAAGTAAACTAGCAAAGAATATAAAAACAGATAGCAAGAGTTTCTACAGCTATATAAAAAGAAAAAGGATGGCTAAAGTGAACGTTGGTCCCTTAGAGGATGAGACCGGGAAACTACTGGTGGGGAACATGGAGATGGCAAAGACGCTGAACAAATATTTTGTATCAGTCTTTGCAGTAGAGGAAACTAAAAATATCACAGCACTGGACAAACAGGGGGCAATGGGGGGGGGAGGAGCTAAAAACGATTAAAATCACTAAGGAGGTGGTACTCAGTAAATAATGGGACTTAAGGTGGATAAATCCCCCGGACCTGATGGCCTACATTCTTCGGTCTTGAGAGAAGTAGCGGTAGGGATTGTGGATGCATTGGTGATTATTTTCCAAAACTCCCTGGATTCAGGAAAGGTCCTGGCAGCTTGGAAAACTGCTAATGTAACACCCTTATTTAAGAAGGGAAGTAGAGAAGAAGCTGGAAACTATAGACCAGTTAGCCTAACATCTGTGGTTGGTAAAATGTTGGAGTCCATTATTAAGGAAACAGTGACAGAGCATTTGGATAAACATAATTTAATAGGACAGAGTCAGCATGGTTTTATGAAGGGGAAGTCATGTTTGACAAATTTGCTCGAATTCTTTGAGGACGTAGCATACAGGGTGGATAAAGCGGAACCAGTGGATGTAGTGTATTTGGACTTCCAAAAGGCATTTGACATGGTGCCACACAAAAGATTACTGATCAAGATAAAAATTCATGGGATTGGGGGCAATATACTGGCATGGGTGGAAGATTGGCTATCTAACAGAAAACAAAGAGTTGGGATAAATGGTTCGTTCTCGGGCTGGCAATCAGTAACTACTGGTTCTGCAGGGGTCAGTGCTGGGACCCCAACTCTTTACAATCTATATTAATGATTTGGAGGAAGGGACCGAGTGCAACATATCCAAGTTTGCCGATGATACAAAGATGGGAGGGAAAGCAGTGAGTGAGGAGGAAATAAAAAACCAGCAAAAGGACATAGACAGGCTAAGTGAGTGGGAAGAGATTTGGCAGATGGAATATAATATTGAAAAGTGTGAGGTTATGCACTTTGGCAGAAAAAATCAAAGAGCAAGTTATTATCTAAATGGAGAGAAACTGCAAAGTGCTACAGTACAAAGGGATTTGGGGGTCCTGGTGCAAGAAACACAACAAGTTAGTATGCAGGTGCAGCAGGTGATCAGAAAGGTCAATGGAATCTTGGCTTTTATTGCAAGGGGGATGGAGTATAAAAACAGGGAAGTCTTGCTGCAGTTATACAGGGTATTGGTGAGGCCACACCTGGAATACTGCGTGCAGTTTTGGTTTCCATATTTAAGAAAAGATATACTTGCTCTCGAGGCGGTTCAGAGAAGGTTCACGTGGTTGATTCCGCAGATGAGGGGGTTGATGTATGAGGAAAGGTTGAGTAGTTTGGACCTCTACTCATTGGAGTTCAGAAGAATGAGATGCAATCTTATCGAAACATATAAGATTGTGAGGGGGATTGGTCGGTTGGATGCTGTGAGGATGTTTCCACTGATGGGTGAGACTAGAACTAGGGTGCATAATCTTAGAATAAGGGGCTGCCCTTTCAAAACTGAGTTAAGGAGAAACTTCTTTACTCAGAGGGTAGTAAATCTATGGAATTTGCTACCCCAGAGAGCTGTGGAAGCTGCAACATTAAATAGATTTAAAACCGAGATAGACAGTTTTCCTAGCAGATAAGGGAATTAGGTGTTACGGGGAGAAGGCAGGGCATTGGACGTGATTCTAGGTTCGGATCAGCCATGATCCTATTGAATGGCGGAGCAGGCCCGAGGGGCCGTATGGCCTACTCCTCCTACTTATGTTCTTATGTTCTTTTGTCAGCTGAAATGGTCCGCCCAGCTTCCCGTCTAACACTTAATTTCACATTTTGTACTTGTAGATCTTTATGATTGAACACCTTGATGCAGTGAAGAATTTGAGAAATTTGTGCATTCTCCTCGTAACAAAATAACTGACTTTAGATCACCTGGCGGTTTCCACTTTTCTAAAGATAGAAAGCAGGATTTTCTATAATTACTTGAAAAATGGAATTTCTGATACTGCCCTGTGTGACCTATAAAGTGCAGAAATATCCTTTTTATGATTAGGTTGCCAGAATTGTCCACACAGTCCAAATTAGGTAAACCCAACTATCCTTGTGCCAACAATAATTGATTTCATTTGCACACTATCCGTCTGATATTCGAGGGTCATTCTTGAACAAAGGGGACATCGTGAAATGGCAGCGTGGAACCTGTGAGACTGGTAACTGGCAGAGTGAGGGAATCCTTGAGACTGGGAACCAGCAGAGTGCAGGAACCCTTGGGACTGAAATCTGGCAGAGTGAGGGGACCAGTGATACTGGGAACTGGCAGAGTGTGGGAACCCATGGGACTGGAATCTGGCAGAGTGCGGGATCCGACAGAAAGATGTGGAACCAGGAGAGCAGGGCTATGATGTGAAGGAGAGCGGGAAGAGTCGAAAAAATAGACGGAGAAGTCTCCAATTGAATTATTAAATTATCAATTGTAATTTGTTTTCAATTTTAAATACGGATCGGTGAAATGATATTAACAGCGATTCGATAAAATCGTTAACGGAAGAGATTGGATACTTTCAAAAAGGGCAATTTGTTAACGTACTTAAAATGTATTTTGCTGCTATTTAATGTTTAATTATATGAAAGAAAATTAAACAATAATCTAAACTGAGCAAGAAATAGATGAAGGTACGGCTGGTGTGCTCGGGATGTGAGGTTTCAGGCGGGCCCTTGTATACAGCAAATGAAAGACCTGGGTTCTGTAAAGAATATTCTTTGATAATCCTCTGCATCCCTGGGTAAAGGGCCTCCGCGGGCCGAGAGTAGCAGTATTTGCCCATCATCAGCCCACTGAAAGCCCATGAAATTCTTACACCTGGTATAAGCAGGCATTATGCTTTCTATACCTCCCGGGCCTCCAGGTAAATTCGGAGGCATCTGCCATAATGCTTTTACCAGCATAAGAGTTTTAAAATATAGAAACATTTTTTTTACTCATTTATATATTAAAAGCCATGTCTGATAAGGTAAGATTATTTTGAGCCCCGTTAATATTTTTCAAAAAATTGATTTTTGTTTAAAATATTTGATTACATGGTAATTCAATTATTTTTAAATATATAATTTATTTTTATTTTTTTCATGTTTTCGTGTATTTATTAAGTGATCCACATTCATGCTTATGGGGACTCTGTTTCGAACTCCCATTAGTATGTATGGGGATTCCGTTCATTTATTGGTTGGTGTGGCCCACGAGATCTAGTGGGTGAGCAGCTGGGAGAGGATCAATATAAAAGGAATTTATATTGGTTTGAGGGACGATGTTACATCTTTAACTAACCTGCTGGAGTTTCTGAAACACATCACTGGCCTGTAGGGCAGGGGAAATGCAGTTTGATTGACCCAGTCAGATTTTAACGAAGCAGCGGCCAAGGTCCCACATCCACAAACGGTGGGGAATGATGGGATGGGGTGGGAGATCTGGATTGCACAGAGAACTAATTACAAAATGAAAGAAGGTTATCGACAAATGGGAACCTGTAAGGGGCGGGTGATGATTGAACATCTGGAATCTTCCTTGTTACCAGTTAATTTATAATGTTTTGTTTAACAGAATCATAATGGGGATGAGGGTATCTTAGAAACCAAAAAAAATGAAAATCATACCAACGTACGCAACACTATAAAACCATAAAAATGTATTGGGTGGGAGTAGGTCATTTGACCCATTCTATTGATACTGGGTTCTTTGACACAGCAATCATAAACTATCTGCACTGTCCACCTTTCTCTCCAAGATATTTATTTTCTCTGCTTCAAATATTCATCTAATTTCACTTAAATATTATCTGACACAATACATACCATGCTCCAGCAACCCTTTAAATAAAAAAGTTACCGCTAAACTCTCTGCTCATTCCCTTTGTGGCCATTTTAAGTCGATCCACCTTTATTGCTCGCTCTTCAACTAGTTGGAATGATCTCTCCTCTTGACTGTGCCAAAACTGTTCATAATTTTTAAAACCTGCATTAAATCTCCTCTTTGCTTTCGCTACTCCAGTGCAAACAGTCTCAATATCTTGCCCCTCATCAGCAGTATAGTTGTGAACCAGGGCACCATCCTGCTGTATCTACACTGCCCGCTCTCAGTGGATTTAATCGCCTTTCCACAAAGAGGGGCCGAAGCTGTACCTGATGTTCTAATGGTGGCCTTTCAATGTTTTATAAAGATTCATCATCACTTGTTTTCTCTTGTGATCTATGCCTACGTCTATAAAACTCCAATTTCTTTTGGATTCTCATGGACTTATCCACATGAAAACACACTTTCTATGAATTGAGTATGTGGATCCCCATCGCTCGCTGTTCACCTGCACCCTTCATCTGCTTCCCATTGAGAATTTGCTCCCATTCTTTGGCATTTCTTTTACACTGTGGCGAGATAACCGGTGAACAATTTGTAACTGATTCAAACTGGCTGGTATTTTTCAATTATTATTTGGAACAATACGCAAACGCATAATAAAACGGTAAGCAGAGAGTAGCAACAGGAAACAGAAAGTAGGAATAACTGGGTCGTTTTTGGGGTGGCAGGTGGTGACTGGCGTGGTACTGCAGGGATCAGTGCTTGAGACCCAGCTATTCACAATATATATCAATGATTTGGATGAGGAACCAAATGTAATATTTCCAAGTTTGCTGATGACACAAAACTAGGTGGGATTGTGAGCAGTGAGGAGGATGCAAAAAGGCTTCCAGGCGATTGAGACAAGTTGAGTGAGTGGGCATATACATGGCAGATGCAGGATAATTGTGAAGTTATCTACTTCGTTTGGAAAAACAGAGAGACAGAGTATTATTTAACTGGTGATAGATTGGGAAATATTGATGTACAAAGGGATCTGGGTGTCCTTGTACACCAGTCACTGAAAGGAAACATGCAGGTGCAGCAAGCAGTTAGGAAGGCAAATGGCATGATGATGGTTCATTGCAAGAGGATTTGAGTGCTGGAGCAAGGATGTCTTAATACAGTTATGCAGGGCCTTGGTGAGACCACACCTGGAGTACTGTGTGCAGTTTTGGTCTCCTTAACTAAGAAATGATGCACTTGCCATAGAGGGAGTGCAGCGAAGATTCACCAGACTGATTCCTGGGATTGCAGGGCTGTCATATGAGGAGAGATTGGGTCGACTAGTCCTTTATTCACTAGAGTTTAGAAGAATGAGAGAGGATCTCGTGGAAACGTATTAAATTCTGACATGGCTAGTCAGAATGGATGCAGGCAGGATGTTTCCCTGGCTGGGCGGTCTACAACGAGAGGTCACAGGCTACCGATACGGGATAGGTCCTTTAGGACTGCGTTGAGGAGAAATTTCTTCACTCAGAGGGAGGTGAACCTGTGGAATGGTCGACCACAGACAGCTATGAATGCCAAGTCACTGAATATATTTAAGAAGGAGATAGACAGATTTCTAGACACAAAAGGCATCGAGAGGTATGGGGAGAAGGGGGAATATGTTATTGAGATAGATATTCAGCCATGATCATATTGAATGGCAGAGCAGGCTCGAAGGGCCGAATGGCCTTCTCCTGCTCCTATTTCTCAATGCTCTATGTTTCTATAATTACCAAAGATTCTTTCTGAACATCTGCAAATCTTCAGCCAACCACAGCATACTTAATATCTGTTTTGTTTTAACTGAATTTCTGGCAGTGCTTTTTAAAAGATAACTTGCAGCAAATGTAATAATTAATAACTTTATGAATAACCATTCTTTTTACATTTCTTTACTATTTAGTTTGGGAGACTAATTGAGACCGAATGCCAATAATATTACTCAGGAAACTTTTATCGACAGCACAAAACTAGTCCTTCTTTGTGCGTAGTGAGAGACACCAGTCAGTGCACAATCGAGATTTTAAGTCAGTATCTGGGACAAAAGGGATGAAAGGTCACATCGATGAGCCGAGTTCCGCCTGTTTCCTCCATGCGAACAACTGAGCACATGACAAGTGCCTGCTCTACTTTTCAATGGGGAATGGAATCCGATAGAGAGACCCGCGCCTGCAATATTCACACCAAACTTCCAGGAAAGTTACCAATATCGGCGATCGCAAGACCTTTGATAGTTTCAGCACCAAATGAAATGTTATTGATTAGAAAGTGGCGCACCTGATCCCAGTACCTGCAGTATAAGGTGGATTCCTCTGTTGTCCACATGTCCGAATGCACTGCTGGAGCTCATCATTGTTATCTTTGATCGCTGAACGTGAAATGTGCTAAATTTGCAGGAATAGGTTATGATAACCCAGCAAATAAAACATAGGAACATATGAACAAGAGTAGGCCATTTAGCCCCTCATGCCTGTTCCGACATTCAATAGATCGTGGTTGATCTACGATCTATCTCCATATAACCACTTTTACCCTATATCCATTAATATCTTTGGTTAAGAAAATCTATCAATCTCAGCTTTAAAGTTAGCTTTTGATCCAGCATCAACTCGTGCTTGCGGAAGAGAGTTCCAAACTTCTACTACCCAGAGGTGTGTCCTAAGTTAGCTCCTGAAAGGCCTGGCTCTAATTTTTTACAGTTGACCTATAATCGAGAGGCCTGGACTGATAATCCAGAGATGGGAGTACAAGTCCCACCATGGCAGCTGGGGAATTAAAATCAGTTAATTCAATAAATCTGGATTAAAAAGCTAGTGTCAGTAATTCTGACCATGGAACTGCCGCATTGTCCTAAAATCCATCTGGTTCACTAATGCCATTTAGGGAAGGAAATCTGCCGTCCTTACTTGGTCTGGCCTATATGAGATTCCCGAACCACAGCAATGTGGTTGACTCGTAACTGCCCTCTGAAATACTCTAGCAAGCAACTCAGTTGTAAAACAACCCGCTACAAGACACAATAATAAGAATAACAACAGATGGACCAGACGGCAACGACCTCGGCAAAGACTTCAGACACAACAACGGCATTCCCAGCTCAGTGGTCTAACCACGGCTTTGTCTAGTTGCAGCATAATTTCTACCCCCTTTTATGAAGTCCTCTAGATATAAGGGCCAGCATTCCGTTAGCCGTTGTGATTATTTTCTGTGCCTGTCCATGACATTTTAATGATCTATGCACCTAGACTCCCAAGTATCTTTGGACCCCACTGATTGTAGCTTTGCTCCAATTAGAACTGACTCTGTCCTATCCTTTTGAGGTCCAAAATGGAAGACCTCAATTTTGCTTACACTGAAATCCATTTGCCGCAGTTTTGCCCATTTGCTAAATCTATTAATATTCCTTGTAATTTTATGTTTGCATCTACACCACTTGCAATGCCGGCTAACTTTGTAACATCGGCAATCTTGATATTTTGCTTTCTATCCCATTATATAAGGCATTAATAAATATGCTGAATATTTGAGGCCCTAACACAGATCCTTGCACGATACCAATATTCACATCCTGACAGTCAAAATATCTGTCCATTTCCCTACGGCCTGTCTCCTGCTGCTCAGCCAATCTTCTAACCATATCGATAATTTGCCATCAATGCCCCTCATCCTGTCACATTTTGCTGTTTTTTGTACCTTTCCCAGTTGCCAGGATCCGCACTAGTTTATGCATTTTATACGTGTTTGCTTTTATCTAGGTTGTCCCTTATCTTTTTAGTCCCCCAAGATTCTTTGGTATAAAGAGGTATAAACTGGCCTGCATCACATTAAATTATTTTTTGAACATCTGCCACTGATCTTCTGTCATCTTAACCATTAACAGACTTGCGCAGTTTACTGAGGACAGTCTCTGCCTCAGAGCATTGAAGTCGGGCTTACCTAAATCCAGCATCTTAGCTGTTTTGCGATCATGTTACGATTGCTATTGGATAAATGTTCACGCACCGTTAGGCTGTTAAATAATCTGGCTCATTACTCATCATTCATTCTAATTTGGAATGCCCTCTTGTTGGTTATAGAACATATTGCTTCAGAAAATTATCCTGAACACTCTCAAGAAATTCACTAACTTTCTGACATGAGCGTGAAAACTAAAGCAATGCCAAAATCAAATGTATGCTACAAAATGGAAGAAATGTTTACACAAGAATTCTCCCAATTTTCACATTAACAGAACAAAAGGACGTTAAACAATAGGTAATGAGTTGAAATTGAGCTTCTGTTACGAAGAAGCTTTCGTTTGACTTGATTCTTTTCATCTGCATTTTCTAACTATTCTGAGAATCAGTGTCCAGGGAGATTTCACGACATTCTTCAGCTCTTCCCTGAATTTCCTCTGGGTCGCTGCATAAATACACGAGTTTTGAAAGCAACTCAAAATCTTCAGCAGAGCTCTGGTTTCAGTGGTGATACATCCATGATTTGTGCGGTCGCTTCGGTAATTAGTAGGGTTTGTCAGTCTGGTTGTTACAAAACTCACGGCAGCTGTCAGCCACAACAATATAAAACTGGCCGAAAAAGTGAAGAGTAAAATACAGCATTTCCTTCGGTTCTCCTTCTCTGCGTCGCACTGATTCTCACTACTGTGTTCTCGGAGTCTCCTGTGGGCTCGATTGTCCAGTAAAATACGTCGGATGGTTAAAAAATTAAACAAGACAATTAACGTAAAAGGAAACCAATCGACCCATGCGCTGTGAAGCCAGATGAAGGCTACACCTGGAGGTGAGGAAAAAAATGTCACACTTGACCCGCAGCCCCACTGCACATTGTTAATTATTTGCTGAGATTTATATGCAAATAAAAAAGGAATATCCTTGTAACAACTCAAAATAGAGAACGTTGTTAACACAACGGCCGCAGATCGCACAGTCCAATACCTTGATTTTAACTTCTGGTATCAGAGAGCTACAAATCGGTAAAATGTGAAGGAGACAGTGAACGAAACCGACAAATCGAAGGTGATAGTAGCCATGTATAGAATCATCCTACACACGGGAGTGTTTTCAGGAATGAAAGTGGAAAGCGATAACTGAAAACATGATAAACTATTACATTGATGATCATGACCAGTAGATCTGCTGATGCCATGGCCACCATGTCGACAGAGATACACTTGGAAAGGCCGCATTTTCCTCGGGAGAAAATGACCATTGTCACCACGTTCGCTGGAAGAAAGAGAGAGGAGAGAAATAATGTTCCAGTATCTGATTGAAATATATATGGAGATACATGGGGAGAGCATTTTACTACATTCAGTATGATCATCAACACGGAGCAGTGTGAGAACAGGATTAGTATTGGAGCCACTACCTGGGAAACCCACCCACACATTTTAATGAGCTGCTGCAGCGCTCACTCTGCACGGGGTGACAAGACGGTCCGGAAATCCGCTAAAATCCTTGTATTGCAGCTTCAAAGAGCATTGTAACATCATTGACATGATCAAATTTTGGGGAACACGGAAGTGCGGACAGGCTGTTCACTGAATGTGTAATGCTGACATCGGAGATCGCGTTACTTTAACCAACAGCTAGTAAGAGGAAGGACACAGATAAAGCCGATTAACAATAAATAGGTTACAATGGCTCACTGGGAATACCGATTGGGGCGAGAGTAGGGTGGTAAAAATCTTTGATCAGCAGAATAGTTGGTCGCCCCATTTTCTGTGAGAATTGATGAATTCTATCAAAGCTAAAGACTGACTGGCGCATGGCTGATACAATGGAAGGGAACCTATATTTATCCACATATCAATCCTACAGGGATTGAATCAGGTTAAGAAATAATTAGCATTTGTTACAGTCATTTAACAAATAGACGAAGGCAAGTTGTTTTTTTTGTTTGATACATCAGATTAAGAGAAATGTTTGAAATTGTTATTGGAAAATTTCAAATAACATTTTTTGCAAGTAAAAAGTGTAATCTCGCAGTTCTGGTGCTGACCCTCTTCACACTGGAGAAGTGAAGGCAGCTCCTCTTGCAATTCACACCCTGACCCAGCGCTTGACTCAATCCTAGTGCTCCAACTCATCCAGAACAGGCGGTGAACCGAATCTTGCAATGTTGGTGATGACCCCAATCCTGCAGAATTAAAAGTAACGGTGTTCCTCCTGTAGTTGTAGTGCACCTACGCGTAGATTAGAGTTGACCGTGCTACTCCTGTACTAGGGGAACCAATGCACTTACACTAGTGGAGAAAGTGCACCTTCAGTGCAGGTGGCAATCTACATTTACAAGAGAGGTGACCGTCCAACACTTAAACTAATGGTGAACGTGGTCGTCCGGTACTGGTGGTTCCATAAACTTACACCAGTGGTGATCTTGCACCTAATATACTAGTGGTACCCCTCCACATAACGAGATGTGACGCTGCTCCTCTGGTAATATGGTGCCTACGGTTATGCCAATGCTCTTCCACTGCTTTAGCTAATTTTATGCCTGTTCGAGGCCCCATTCTTGTTGCACTGACGGTGACCCAACTACTGCACTTATGGCGATGACTCTACTTTTACAGCATTGGTGGAACACCTACTGCTGGGACACAAGTACTGACCAGTTTTGCAGCAATGGTGGTAAAGGTACTGCTTGGACACAATTAATGATCAGTTTTGCAGTACTGGTGGTACATGCACTGGGAGACACAATTAAGAACATAAGCAATAGTAGCAGATGTAGGCCCATCGGCCCTTGGAGCCTGCTCCGCCATTCAGTAAGGTCATGACTGATCTTCTACCTCAGCTCCAGCTTCCCGCCTGATCCCCATATACCTTGATTCAATAGTATCCAAAAATCTAATGATTGCTGTCTTGAATACGCTCAACTACTGAACATCCACAGTCCTCTGGGGTGAAAAATTGCAAAGATTCACCACACTTTGAGTGAAGAAATGTTTCCTGCTCTCATTCCTATATGGGCGATCACTCATTCTGAGACAGTGACGCCTAATTCTAGAATTCCCAGACAGGGGACACATCCTCCCAGCATCTACCCTGTCAAGCACTTTAAGAATTAGATACGTTTCAATGAGATCACCTCTCATTCTTCTAAACTCTAGGGAATATAGGTCTTGGTCCACTCAATATCTCCTCATAGAACATCCCTGGATTCAGTCTATCTCTCGCACTTCTGCCCTCACCCCTGCCCCTCCCTCCCAGAACCACGATAGGGTTCCACTTGTCCTCACATTTCACCCCACCAGCCTTCACATTCAACGGATCATCGTCCGCCATTTCCCCCACCTCCAAAGTGATCCCATCACCAAACACATCTTCCCCTCCCCTCCCATTTCAGCATTCTGTAGGGGCCACTCCCTCTGAGACACCCTAGCCCACCCCCAGCACCCCTTCGCCTTCGCCCGGCACCTTCCCGTGCAAGCACAGGAGATGCAACACCTGCCCTTATACCTCCACCCTTCCCACTGTCCAGGGCCCCAAATACCCCTTCCAGGTGAAACAGCAATTTACTTGTACTTCTTGCAATCTAGTATACTGTATTCGCTGCTCACGATGTGGTCTCCTCTACACTGGGGAGATCAAACACAGATTGAATGAGTGCTTTGTGGATCACCTCCGTTCAGTCCATAAGGGTGACCCTCAGCTTCCGGTTGCCTGTCATTTTTATTCTCTGCCGCATTCCCATTCAGACCTCACTGTACTTGGGCTCTTGCATTGTTCCACGAAAGCTCAGCATAAACTCGAGGAACAGCACCTCATCTTCCGATTAGGCACTTTACAGCCTTCCGGACTCAATATCACATTCAACAATTTCAGCTCATAGCCTCGGCCCCCGTTACATTTTTACTTATTTTTTATCCCCACCTTTGTTTTGGCCCTTCCCCCCCTTTTTCTTCCCTCTCCCACATGG
Source organism: Somniosus microcephalus (assembly GCF_052327205.1). Lineage (NCBI taxonomy): Eukaryota > Metazoa > Chordata > Chondrichthyes > Squaliformes > Somniosidae > Somniosus > Somniosus microcephalus. The sequence continues at coordinate 44,183,290 of NW_028225180.1, read as the reverse complement.
CAGCTGTCTCTCATTGTGCCAGCACATTTCACACCTAATCCAGAGCCGCCTTTTGTCTCCACTAATCCGATCACCATCTCGTCTCGTTTTGAATACCTCTTAATGTTTCTTCACTTCTCTTTTATTCTCTCCCAGCCTGGCCTCTCAATCTATTTCATTTCCTGTTCCTTTCCAATCTTGACAAAATGTTTGACTCGAAACGTTGACTCTATTTTCTCTCCACGGATGTTGCCTGGCCTGCTGATTTTTCCAGCATTATCTGTTGTCATTTCAGTCTATTAAACCTTAGTTGCACTCCCTCTACGTTAAGTATATAATTCTTTAGATAAGGAGACCAAAACTGTGCACAGTTCTCCAGGTGTGGTCTCACCAGGGCCCTAAATAATTGCAGTGAAACTTCTCTAATCTAATACTCCAAACCGTTTGTAATAAAGGCTAATATACCATTTGCTGGCATAATTGCTTGCTGTAACTGCATTTAAACTTTCAGTGATTTGTGTACAAGGACACTCGAATTTCTCTGAACACCAACATTTCCCAATCTCTTGCCATTTAAAAATATTCTGCTTCTCCATTTTTCCCACCAAATTGGTTAACTTCATATTTCTCCACGTTAAACTTCATCTGCCATGGTCTTGCCCACATGTCTATATCCCTTTGCAGCCTCTGTGCCTCATCCTCACAACTTACTTTCCAGCCTAACGTTGTAACGTCAGCAAACATGGATACATTACATTCTATCCCCTCATCTAAGTCCTTAATATAGATTGTAAAAATCTGAGGCCCAAAAACTGATCCTTGCGGTACCACACCAGTTACAGCCAGCCATCCCGAAAATGAACCATTTAAATTCATAATCTCTGCTTGCTGTCCTTTTACAAATCCTCAATACATGCTAACATATTACCCCCAACCCACAAGAACAAATCTTTTGTAATAACCTCTTGTGTGGCATCTTATCGAATGGTTTCTTAAAAGCCAAATAAAATGCAACCATTGGTTCCCCTTTATCTACCCTGTTAGGTACAACCTCAAAAAAACTCTACTAGATTTGTCAAACACGTTTTTCCCTTCAAATTAATCCATGTTGAGTCTGCCTAATCATATTATGATTTTATATGTTGCCACGCCCCTAATAATAGATTCTAGCATTTTCACAACGATTGATGTCAAGCTAACTGGCCTATAGTTTACTGTTTTCTCTCTGCACGCTTTCTTGAATGGCTGGGTTACTTGTGATACCTTCCAATCTGCGGGGTCCATTTTAGAATTAAGAGAATTTTGGACGATCACAACCAATGCATCCACTATATCTGCAGACACCACTTTGAACACCCTAGGACGCAGTCCTGCAGGTCCAGGGGCTTTTACGACTTTTATCCCATCAATATCTCAATTAATATTTAATTACGAACATTAATTTCTTTGAAATCCTCATGCTCATGAGACCCCTGGTTTCCCATTATTTCCAGAATGTCATATTGTCTTCTTCCATGAAGACAGATAGAAAATATTTGTTTAATGTCTCTGCCATATCCTTATTTCCCATGATAATTTCTCTTGTATCTGCCTGTCAGGAACGCACATTTACATTCACTAATCTCTGCCATTTACATACCTATATAATGTTAACAATCCGATTCATGTTTTTACCAGTTTAATTCGAGCAAGTGGGGAGTGAGGGGATGTTTTTGTCTTTGTTTTTAAAACCTTTTGAAGTTGATAAGTTCTTTTAAATAAAGGTGTGATCTTCACCTAAAATAGGGGCAGAGGGTCTTCTTAAATAATATTAATAAATTTAATTAATTACATAGAATGGAAGAGCAGGTGATGTGTTTCTACTGCGAAATGTATACGTCTTCAAGACAATGGATGTCTCTTTCAAGGGTATGTGTGAGAATAGCCGCTCGTAGTCTCATCGATTCATGATGGTCAGGGCTGATCATGTATCCAATTCCATTTTGACTTGGGACCCTGCTATCGTGAGGGTGACCCAAATGGTTTGGTGATTCTCTTTTGCGATTACGTTGTGAAGTTTGAGACAGCTTAGTCTCTTGTTCCCGGATTCACTATCGCTCATGTGGTCTTCGGAACTACTGTCCGTCATCTTTTGTAAGCGGGCCTTTCAGAAGAGTAAAGACCTAATCACTTCAAGAGAAGTATTGGCTCACTACAACCCATCACAACCGATAAGACATGCGTGTGATGCGTCTCCCTATGGCATTGGAGCGGTACTGTCACATAAAATGCTTGATAGTTCAGAGAGGCCAATAGCTTTTGCATCACGCTCGTTAACTTCAGCCGAGCGTAACTATGCCCAGATTGACAGAGAGGCCCTCAGCCTGGTGTGGGGGGTGAAGAAGTTCAATCACTACCTGCACGGTCAGAAATTTACTCTGCTAACTGATCATCAACCTCTTGCCTCCATTTTCAACCCTCAGAAGGGCGTCCCGATAATGACAGCACAACGGCTGCAGAGGTGGTCCCTTTTCCTCGGGGCACACCAATATGACATCGAGTACAAAGGAACTAAACAGCATGGCAATGCTGATGGATTGTCGCGCCTACCGTTGCCGACGGTGGAAAAAGCACCTGCAGTGGATCCAGTGGAGATATTCCACTTGACCATAGTCGAATGTCTACCTGTGACGAATGCAAACATAGAAAAGGAAACACGAAATGACCCAACACTCTCCTGGGTCTATGATTTAATGGTGAAGGGATGGCCAGCACATGGTGAGCCACTGTTGCCAGCATTCTCGCCGAGAAGAGAACAGCTGTCAGTGTGCAGAGGATCCTTGATGTG